>NW_011889103.1:300342-314167 GCF_000151845.1 Pteropus vampyrus | reverse complement strand
CAGGAGACACTATCAGCATTTGTTCTGAGCAGGTTAGAGCTCGGCCTAGGACCCAGGCTGGAGTGCAATGACTGGGTCAAGACTCAATATGGAGAGGGACTCTCCAGATCTGGGACTCTGGCCAGGATTCTGGTTCATTGTGGTGATGACATCGGAGATCAGTGTGAGGCCATGATCATGGATCAGTGTATGTCCAGTATATGCTCAGTCTGTGATCAAGATTGGAGCTAGTTGTGACTCAGAATCAAGACTCTAAGACTGGGGCTCCATCTGTGACCAGGTCAGGCTTGGCTTGACATTGGGGTCAGTGTTTAGTCACAGAAAGATTTCTGGAGCCAACACAAGCCCCCAGAAGAGAAAGACCTTGCCCTTAATCTTGGAACCACCTCACACTCTCCTCTTTCTGAGATATTTCTTTCCTTTCTCTACTTTAGAGGACCTAGGATTAGGGGAATGGCCTCTCCCATCTCTCAGTCCTCTTGAGCTCTGCCCTTGGGTAGGGAGAAGCCTCTCCCTTCCCTCCATCTGTCCCAGCTCTGTTTGCCATCCCTCTCCCCCTTACTGTCCACGTGGAAGTACGTAAACCCTTACCCCTCCCCTGGGCTGGGAACAGTTCCTGAGGCGCCAGCCCTTTTCCACAGAAGCCCTCTGTTGTGTGAGGAGAGAGGACATAGGGCCCTCCTTCAAGAGTGTTTGAGGTTAGAAGCGGAGACTCACTCCACCCACCAGGGCACAGGGGGGCCTTCTCTTTCCCCTCGCACTCACTGACTTCCTTCCTGCACACGAGTGCACAGCACCGCACACTCCGGGATTCTCTCTCACACACACTCACAAATACACAAAAGGAACACCTTCCCTAGCTAACCTCTTCCATACCCATGCACCAACCCAATCAGGGACACTTACACCTCACTCTAGTAATCCCTCTCTTCCCATACCCCTTCCTCACACACGCAATTGCCAAAGACATAAGGTATGTGCAGAAGCCATCCCTCCACAATAGACAGGCTCCTTCTCACGCATGGGGTTCCTACACAATGGCCACTTCCTCTTCCATGTGTACACAATTCTGCACATGGGAACTCACACAGATACATTGTGATGTGACGATCATCACACCAGCATGGGGGATACAGTCTCATGACACAGAGGCAGCTGAACATAGAGGCCATTTTACACACCGAGGCACACAGTCCTTGACGGGCAGTTACAGAGTTACACAGACACGAAAGCAATTGTGAACCCCAGAACATTCTCTATCTCTGACACACACACACACACACACACACACACACACAACCAGAAAAACATCCCATATATGAACTCGCCTCACACAATACTCTACCACTTGGCAGAATTATCAACAAAACTCACTTTTAATGAGGGTGTTGACCTGAGGAATCTTCAGACAGGGGCTTGTGGCCTGAGTTGACCACCAGCAAAGAACTGGCCCAGGTCTTGGACCAAGAGGCTCCCAGAGAGAGCTGGCCTCTGAGTGGGAGGGGAGGCCACGCCCTCTGCTGCTTCTGGAGAGAAGACTAGACCAGGGGAAAGAAATACGTTACAAAATACATTCAGAGCCCCCTGGCTAGGCCCTGGGATGGCCCAAATCCTACGGATGAGGGGGTCAGGGGGAGAACAGAAGGCCCGATTCCCGGGCCCCTCTCTTTGCATGGCCAGGTTCCAAGAGGTGGAACATTATTAGTCATATTCCTCTTAAAAAAATATATCTCTTTACACTCACCTTCTCTATAGTCTCTTGGCTATTTGGGAATGAGAATTTACCTGCACCCCAAGGCTTCAGAAAGGCTGCTTGGGGTGGTGGGGAGGCTGCTCCAGACAGAAGAGTAAAGAGCTGTGAGCTATGGCTTTTGCGTCTACATGGTGGGGAATGGTATAGGAATGCAGGCGAGGGCTGGGGGCGAAGCCACTGGTCTCCAAGGTGGGGAAATTGATGGGATCCTGGATAGATGCTTTCTAAGATCAATGATCAGGGATTCAGATCCTCAGGAATCCTTTGGTTTGATGCCTCAGCATCAAGGGAACAGCATTTGTATGGAAATAAAGAGCCGTCCCATTCATTTCATTCCTTAAAGGATCCCCAAGGAAAGCTGGCTCCATTGGATTGTGATCAAGGGGTGGTCGATGGTCGGGGGTCTCTTCTGGGTTTGGTTCCCCCTGATTTGGAGCACCCTTGCTCTCTCACCTGGATAGCAAAAGACCCATTGGAAGGGGTCAGAAGGGCAGTGTAAGATCAATGTGCCAGACCCCACAATGGAGAGATGTGTTACTGGGGCTCTCATTTTTACTCAGATTCTGCATGTGGCCTATGGCCATCCTGGTGGGATAACTGTTGGTGCCTGAAGAACCCTGGAAATGGGATCGAGGATCCCAAGGGCACCTCCTAGATACAGCAAGGGAAGAAAAGGGCAGAATTCCAGCCTTAGCAGTGGGCAGGCAGTCAGATTGTTTCTCAGGAGCAGTGTGACCTGGGGGTGGGCCCATGATGCCAGTGACCCCACATGGTAGTGCCAATTAATCTACTGTGAGCACCAGTGCTTTCCCACCCCATACAGCGTGTCAGAAACCTAAGACTACAGAGAAACTTCCCAGAAATCTTTCTTCAAACAGAAGTGGCCTGGACGAACCTTGGTGCCAAGGCTTCCGGGGCGGGGGAGAGAAGGGGAGGCCATAAAAACAGCCCAGGAGAGAAGAGCATCTGGGGCTACTTTTTTACAACAGTCCCTTTAGCTCTTACATCAGGGTCCTCAACACCTGTGGTGAGGCACCCATGTCTCCAGGACACCCACGAGCCCTCCCTCCCACAAGGAGAAGGGAACCCAGAGTGGCGGGGGTAGGGATGTGGGAGGCAGAAGAGGGCCCATGTGGCTGGAACCCCCCAAATCAGTTGCCTCCTCCATCTCCAAAGGGGACTGAGAGCAGGTGGGGGGTGCCCGGGCAATCTCTTCCCTTGAGCCTCCTTTGTCATGCAGGAAACTCCTTGCAGGCCAACAGCAGCCAAATGGATTGTCCCCATACCAAAGAGAGGCCAGATGGGTTGGCGTCCCCAGGGTCTTGAGTCCCTTGCTTGGTCAGGACTCCCAGCCCGGTCCCCCCACCCCCCAACACGTCATCTGGGGTAGTAGTCGTCGGGAACGCCCGTGAGGTTCCTCCCTTTGAGGGCCGCGTCCACCATCTTGATGTAGGCGGAGATGGTCTTCTGCATGTCGGCGGTGTACGGGTCATACTCCAGCTTCCGGAGCCCGGAGCGCTTGAAGTTGCCGTCCTTCTGGCTCTCCACACAGAGCAGCCGGTCCTCCCTGACTGTCACACCCAGCAGGCCGACCATCCGGCCCAGCTGCACGAACAGGTCCTGCTTCAGGTCCTCAAAGTGCACCACCAGCACCTTCTTGCCGAACTTGAGCCAGTCCAGCGTGTGCGTGGCCCACCACGGGGCATAGTTCCTCACAAACTCTGGCCACTCTGTGGAGAGAGGAGGGGGCAGCTAAGTCGGAGGGGCTCAAAGCGTGCAGGTCAGGTGGCGCTGGCAGGGGCTGCAGTTATTCACAGCGCTGAAAATGCCATTACTCCTTGCAGATCTCCAGACTCATCCAGTTCCTCCCACCTCGGTGCTGCTGCTTCTGCCTGGAACATTCTTAGCCCTTCCTTCTCTTTGAGGATAATAATAACATCTGTTGGGTGCTCACTACATGCCAGGCACAGACCAATATAAACGTATGTTACTAACTTTTGATATTTCAATATATATTTATATTAATATACAGCATAATAAATGTATTAACGTAGCTATTCATTCATTCATTCTTCTCAACGACCCTATGAGGCAGGTTTCATCATTTTCTTCATTTAACAGAAGAGGAAACTGAGGCACAGAGAGGTTAGGTAACTTGCTCAAGGTCACACAGCTACTAACTGGAAGATCTAGGATTTGAATCCAGTCTGGCTTCAAAGTTTGGGGTTTTCACTATCAAGTTATCCTGTGTAGTAATACTTGTCCTGTGTAGTAATAGTATCTGCTTAGAGTATAATAATAAGGCCATTGTACAGAGTAAGTAGAAAAAGCATATAAAGGTTTTGGTATGGCGCCCATACCCAGTAGGTGCTCAGTATACACTGGCTATTATTATTACTGTGATTATTCTGGTCTCAGGTAAGATGTTGTCTTTCTCGACTCCCCAGGCTCAGGCCGGTGCCTCCTCTGGACTTCACAGTCCCCTCTGTACCCTCCACATATGTTATCTGTCTCGCCAACACATTGTGGGCTAGGCATAGTTAAGTCAGATTTTTTATACTGTCATCTTTCCACCTTTCTGTGCTACCTTTCTTTACTTTTTATTGAAGAATCATGTACTGTTTCTTTCTGCTGTTTGTTACCTTTCTATGGTAAAATGACAGGATGGATTGTCACCAAAATTGGGAAGGTGTGTTTGGGATTGTCTGACTTGAAAGACAGGCTATGATAGAATGCGGGAGATTCCTTGGGGAGCCCTGCAGAGGAATTGAGAGAGACAGCCAGCCAGCCCCTGGTGCTGCTGAAACTCTGACAGAAGCAGCCTGGGTTACAGCATGGGTGGGTGGGTGGCCAGAAAAGATGGTGGGGATGGTGAAAGAAATTGCAGCCTCTTTTCTGAGTGCTCGCTGGAGGGAGAATCACAGGGCAGGCGCTCCAAAACCCGGAAGCCAGATCCACTGATTTTCACGGGCAACACCACCCACGCCATCCAGAAGGATTTGTTGACTGAATGAGCATCACTGAGTCTCCCAAGCTAGGCTGGGGAGCCCAGCTGGTTCTTAATAATGAAATCCTCATCCCTTGCTGGGTACTCACAATCTCATTTAATCCTAACGATTACCCTGAAAGGAAAGGACTGCTGTTCACTTATCACCGCTGAGGAAACTGAGGCTCAGAGAGGTGAGGTGACTTGCCCAAGGCCACACAGATAGGAAGCACCATTCAGACCAGGCCTGCCTGATTCCAGGTCCCGATCATTCCCAGGTACCAGCAGCCTCACCCCCACTTCCTTCCACTGCCTTACAACCAGCAGGGGCTCAATAAATGGTTGCTGAACTAAATTGAAATTCCCAACTGCCACCACACTGAGATGTGATAAAGGACTCTTCTTTCTTTTCAGAACACATCAGAATCTGTGGTGGGGCTCCTGCTCCTCCAGTGCCCCGGAACACCATGGATGCTTGAGAAATATTTATGCTGGTGACAAGGATATTTTTTATCCTTAAAATAGGTTATTTACAATGTATCTGGCTAATTGGGCCCACACTGTTCTAATGGGTTAAGACCAGATGTATCTGGGTGATTAGAAAAAAATTTAGCATGTGTATAGTCTATTTTACCCCTTTTTAGAATTTCCCCACTCCTGAGTCACCTCACAGCATCCCTGGTGATTCAGGATACCTGCTGCTGCCTTGGCAGAAGCCCAGGTGAATGGAGATGACACTTGGACAAGCAGTGACACACAGGTCTGGACTTCTAGGCTTGGCCACTTCTGACCATCTCAAGTGGCTGCTGAAGGAAGGCTGCAGGGTTGTCCTAAGGAAAAGGAAGGGCCGTTCTGCGTGGTGGTCAGGATTCCCTGGCTGGTGCCCCTAGCCGTGGATGCAGGTGGGATGGAGATGATATGGCATCCTTGTTGACTGCAAACCTCCCTGGGATGGGAACATATGTTGCTTGAGCACCTACTGAGTGTCAGGGCTGTGTTGGGCACTTCACATGCACTATCTCATACAGCGCTCACAAGAAGACTAGAGAGTAGGAATTACTAGCCAGATTTTACACACGGGGAAAAGGAGACTTAGAGGCATGAAGCCACTTGCCAAAGGTCACACAGTGGGCGTCCAATGCAGGAATCAAACCCATGCTTATCCCAGACTGAGCCAGGCTTCCACCCTCCCAGCAAACCCTTTGAGAGTTCCTGATCTGATCAGCTCAGGCACCCTTCTCGCTCCAGATTCTAGTCTACTACTGCTCACTTCATTTTCAGGCGTTGTCTAAGACACAGCGTCTGTTCACAGATAACTTTAAAGTCAGACTGCCAGCGTTCAAAACCCAGCTCCTCTCGACATCTGCTGTGTGACGTCGGGGACCTTAGTCCATCTCCTCGAGTCTCAGTTTACCCACCTGTAAAATGGTGATTGTGCTAAGATCTGCATCCTAAAGGCAGTGCAGATGGAACAGAATCAGATTTGAAAGGCCCTAGCACAGAGCCTGGGATACGGGAGGTGCTCGATAAATGTTGGTGCCTGTTACGATTAATCCTAATGTTGGCCCCCAGCTTCTCTGAGATGCCCCACTTGCTCCATCATTTTAGTCAGAGCTTCCCTCCAGCACCGCATTTGATACCCAGGCTGTTTCAGCAGCAGAGGTCTCCCTCCACCCACCATGGACGGATTCCCCACTTGAAGCTCCTCAGTTACTTCATGGGAAAGGAGAAGAATAAAAATTAAAAACAAAAGCCCTCGATTAGCTCAGGTTTTCCAGTGATTGATGGTTGCCTTCACATTGGGGGATAAAGGCACACCAAGTCACGGACCACCGGTAACAGGGGCCGGTTCCCCTGGAACTGTCACACATGTGGGCCGGGCAGGGCATGGGCTGGCCACTCTTCGCTCCATCTTCCTGTCCAGAGGAGGAACTGGGGACTGATTAATAGCTTAACTGTACTTAATTCTCCATGGAATCATTAAACAGTCTCTGTTTCATTAAACAGATCCAGGACAATTCACCTTGTGTAATCATATCACATAAAACTTTGCTTTGGACACACTCCAGGGAGATTGTAAAATTAACGTTACGGAACCAAAAGTCAAGGTGGGGGGTACTGTAGGAGCTTTGACTCAACTATAACTGGGAGTAAAAAATGGCCAGGATGGGGTGACCTCTGCTCTGAGGTGGGTGATCCTCATGTTCTAGGCCCAGGGCTTCCTAAAGAAGCAATTCTCAAATTCAAGTGCACACAAAGCTTCAGGGGGAATCTTGTGAAAAGGCAGATTCTGATCAGTAAAGCCTGGGGGTGGGGGATGGGGGCCTAAGGTTTGCTTTTCTAAAAATCTCCCAGGTAAAGTCAGTGCTGCTGGTCCACAGGTCACACTTGGAACATAGAGGATTTAAAGGAGTGAGTCTGCAACGGAGGGTGGGGGTGCATCAGAAACACCTGGAGGGATTGCCAGTCCCCCTCCAGGAGTTTCTGAGTCATAAGGTCTGGGGTGGGGCCTGAGAATTTGCATTTCTAACTAGTTTCCAAGTGATATTGACATTGCTGGTGCAGGAGCCCTAAAGTACCAGCAAACTTAAGTGCTTACAGGGGCCAGATGTTAACACAAATGAGAGAAATGGGCTGAGGGGTGACTGTGGGGCTTGGGTTCTTTGGGGAAGGCTCTCACAGAGCACCTGAAGACCTGGGTTGGGCCTGGGAGGGGGCATTGGGATAGGCCTCCCATTCCAGAATAATGTGGGGACCCCCACTATGAAATGTGTATGCCGGAACCCTCTCTCTCCCACCCCCTGCAGCCTCTTGGCTCAGCCGTCCTGATGCCTCTTTTATCTTTGGTTTTAAAGCTCCCAGTTGTCTTGAGTAAAGAAAAAGAGGCAAGGCAGCTCCTGGGAGTTAACACTGTCTGAACCTGAGACAAGGGGCTATGCCGGGAGGGGAGAACCTCTGAGTGCATCAGAGGGTCAGTGACACCCCTGGGAAGGAGAGAGTAGCCGATGCCTGGGTGTGAATCCCAGTTCCATCAACACCTGGGTCCTCAGTCACGTGACTCGCTCCCTTGCTGGGATGGTTTTCTCACCTGTGAAATGGAATGTTAGGATGATTATGGTCACTTTCCTTACCTCCTTGGTAATTAGAAGGTTTAAATGAGATAATGAAAGCCAAGTGCCTGGTTTCCCATGAGCTTCCCAAGTGAGTCCCCTCCTTTTTCACTTGGGGCAGCAGAATGGCTGGGAAGTGAAGAGCTGGGTTCTAGTCCTGCTACTATGTGTCCAAGTGACCTTGGCAAGTGCCAGCCTCTTTCTGGGCCTCAGTTTCTCCATTAATAAACAGAGGATGAATCAGTGGCTCTCGGTCCTGCCTGTACACTGGAAGCAGCTGGGAGCTTTGAAAAATACAGATGCCCAGGCTCCGCTCCAGTAATGGTCCAGGGTGTAGCTTGGGCACTGGGATTTTCCCATACTGCTCTGATGGTTCTGCTGTGCAGCTGGGGCTGAGAACCACTGGGTTCAGTGATCTCCCAGGTTCTTTCCAACTTGACAAGCAGAGTCTCTGCTCAGGGGACCAGCTCCTGCCATTTGCATCTGCAGACTTCTCAGCCGGGCCCTGACCAGTGCTCACTGCCAATTGTTCTACAAATAAATAATTCAGAGGCTTCTTCACTCCTGGGAATAAGAGAACAAATGCCACCACCTGTCCAAGCTTCCACCCCCTCATAGAGGGGGAGCCAGGCAGTGGAGAGACAGATGAGGCCCCTTGAGTGAAAGGAACCCAGGGCACAGTTGGTCAGGCAGGCCCAAGAGTTTTAATCAATGACATCAATGTTTAGGGTGTGATTGGTGAATCACTGAGTTAACATCATCCCGCCATGCTCAGGTCCTCTTTGGGGAGTCGGGGGGTGGCTGGGGCTTTGGAGCAGCTGGGAGCCAAGGGGAAGGTTTGGAGGAGCAGGAAGCACCTCTGGGCTTGAGGCTGGAACAGCTTGGCTTCTGGAGGGTGGATGAAGTGGCGGTGGGGGCGGGGCTCACATTTACAGAGCATCTGCTGGGAGTCAGAGGCTCTGGGATGGGTGATTTATAACCACTGATATTTCATCTGGCCTGTCATCATAGGTTAGCACAGTGGTTAAGGGCGTCAGCTCTGGAGCAGGATTCCCTGGGTTCAAACCCCAGGTCCACCATTTCCTAGTAAAAGTTCCTTTACCTCCCTGGACTTAGCCTCTCCCAAAACGGGTTAATTGTGGGGATACCCCTGGGTGTGATTCTCTGATGATGGTAATTGACATGGGCTTTCGAGATCCTGGGCAGTTAAAGGTGTACCCAAGATGCCAGAACCTGGGTCAGAAAGTTCTCACCACTACGCTGGGCTGCCACCTCACCTTAAGACACAGTAATTACCTGCTAATAAGTGTCAGAGTCAAACCTCAGACCATTTTAATGAAGTTCGGTGCTCAGGGGCTGTCACTGTCACTTCATAGCTGTGTGACCTGGGGCAAGTTACTTACCCTCTCTGAGCCTTCCAACCCAGCCCAGAGTTGTTGAGAATTTCATTAAAATAATGCTCTGTAAGTGATCTCTTGGCCTTGGCTGGATTCAGGTCTCCTGACTCCCAGGAAAGGGCTCTTGAACTTGCTACAATCAACCCCATGTGAGGGTCTCCATTTCCATGAGTACCATCTACAGCCTTTAAAGGGTTAAATTTTTAGAGTGCTCTCCCCCGCCCCATTATCGTCCCCTATTTTACAGATGTGACAATGAAGTCCCAGGTAATCTTGCTGTCAGGGCCCACGTCCTTCACTACTATGCTATCATAAAAGCCCAGCTAACAAAGGCTGATGCTTGAGGGTGTGGTGGGACGTGGGAAGTGCACCTCCCAGGCTATATAAGCTGAGGAAGTGGAATCTCAACCTCACACGCATGCCTGCCAGGATGCATCCTGGATTCCGAGACAGCACTGGCTCAGTGCACTGTCCCCTGCCCCCCAAGGCCCTGTGCCTCCCCTCTCAAGTAGTACCTTTGCCCTTCCAGTGGGCATGTGCAGCAAAGCCGATGTGGCCACCGTACTTGCGGTTGAACTCCGCCATGAGAGCCTTGTAGGGGTTACGAATGAGCAGGATGGCGGCATCAAAGGCCTCGATCTCCTTCTGGCCGCTCTCGTGTGTCTTGATGCAGATGGTCCTCCCGCTGCGCCAGTGGTCCCGCTCACCTTTAAACCCTTCCCACAGTCAGAGGGTGGGGGACATGGCAGGTGAATTGGGGAAGGCAAAAAGTCCACCCCACCCCGTTCTGAGCCACCTCAGGAGTCCTCATATGTTCGCTCACTCATTAATTCTTTCGTTTACTCGCATATTTATTGAGCGCCTCTTATGTGCCAGGCATTGTGCTGAGAGCTGGGGATAAAATGATTTGCAAAAAGGTCCATGGGTCTTACTGTTTTTGAGAGCCAGATTATTCAAATAGTGACACAAATGAATGTAAAGTCACTGCCCTGGTCAGTGCTTTAGAGAGAAGTATTCATACTTGGGCGCTGTGAGAGAAGCCTCACAGTGATGTGTTGGATGATGGACGATTGATTCCTCTTTAGGTGAAGTCTATAACCCCACCCCACTGATGTTGGGCATGGCCATATGACGTGCTGAGGCCAGTGGAATGAGGGTGGAGGTGGGTCTCTGTCAACATCTCAAGGTGCATCACATGTGTCTCTTTATTATTGTGTGCTTTCGCAATCACTGTGAGAACATGTCCTGGAGGGCTGTTGGTCCCAGATGGTGAGAAACACATGGAACAGATGTGGGTCTGACCTGCAGCCTGGAGCTGAGCAGCCCAGCTAGCCTAACCTAGATCACTGATCTAGTCAGGCGGCATCCAGAAAGGTGTTCTGGGGGAAGAAATGCTTAGCCGAGGAGGAATTTACTAGCCCCAATGAGAAGGGAATGGTGGAGGGAACAGCATGTGAAAAGATCCTACGGTCCGTGGGAAGAGATGGGTGACAGAGGAGTGACTGCTAAGTGAGAGCAGAGAGCAAGAGGGGAGTGTGAGGCTGGAGGGAGTTATGGGGGATGCGACGAGGAATTCAGTCCTAGACCAGAAAAAAATGGGCAGCCCCTAAAATGATTTAAGCGAAAAGAAGAAGGGACATGATTCAGTTTTCATTTCAAAAGCTGAGTAACTGCAAGTTCTGAATAGCTGGAGAATGGAGAAAGCTCCTATAGCACTGACCCTGGGCTGAACCCTTTACATATATTAGGCAACTTCAATTTTAAAGATAAGGAAACTGAGGCCCAGAGAGATCAACTAACTTGCTCAAGTTACAGAACTAGTGAGAGTCAGAGACGAGATTGAAACCCAAGCTATATAGATGACCAAGACTGTGTTCTTCACCATCCGAGCTTCCTAGTCTCAAGAAAGCTAAGGCATTTGGATAGTATCTTGAAAGGCAAGGAGAAATATTATTGTACTAGTTCTTCAAGATACTGGCTGTGTTCCTAATGAGTAATCCTGGACATCGTGTCATCTCTTTGGGCCTCAGTTTCCTCATTTGTATAATGGAACCATGCGGCTTTCTTTCACAGGGCTGGTGTGAGAAATCAATGAGACATGTAGTAAGGTTTCAATAAATGGCAGCTAGTGCAGAACAAGTCTCAGGGGAAAACCCTGCTTCATCAATCCTAGAGTAATTTCTTCCCTACCCACTCACAACAGTTCTAAGGCATTGTGCTCTGGCTTTTAAGGTGGATTAAGGTGAGGCTAGCATGATACCTACTCCTGTTCCTGAAGATCTGGGTTTGGAGAGGTGCAGCCCCCCTCACAGGGCCACAGGGCAGAAGAGCCAGGAATGGAATCTGTTTCCTGAGTCAGATGGCATCCTGGGAATTGCCAAGCCAAGTTGCAGGGATGAGCCTAGCCTTGCAAATTAACACTGGCCCATATTCATGAGAAAATGTTAACCCACCGTCTTTGAGGACCATGGGAAGCACAGAATCATGGGAAAAATTGCTTCCTGAGGGCAATGAGGAATGCGGTACGGCAGCTTGAGAGAGAGCTTGGGACACAGACATTTACCCACAAGGTGGCACTGGATACAATTTAATGTCATGCTGTCATGCGTTCCACTGGTAGAGCTCTTCATGACACGGACAAAGGACTTCCCATTTACAATTTCATTTTTCCTTCACCAAAATCCATTTAACCATGAGCACAGCAATGGAAAAACACAAGAAGGAGGTACACAGGAATCTACCAGATTCTCAGAGAAGAAAAATCGTCAGATACACGGCAGAATGGTCAAACTCGTGTAAATCAGCTCCATGCATTGTGAGAATCACACTTCTCTTTGTTTCATGGTGGAGTCAACCTAGCACAGTATTTATCAAGATAAAAAAAGAAAAACTAGGAATATTAGAAAAAATTTGCTCCAGATTCTAGATTTTGGTTGCCTGGGGAGTTAGTCTATACAGAGTATTGGAAATGTAGGGAGGTAAGAAAAATTCCATTTAGCAGAATGTCTCCCAGGGAGAGGAGAGTTTTATGTCCACAAAGCAGGCTTTGAGAAGCTACATTAAACAAGCTTGCCTGAGGAACAACAGATGGTTGCTCAGCTGTCCCCTAAGAAGGTCCTTCTAGGGGGGATCAGGGATGCAGAAGAATCTGGGATGCAAGCTTGGGACCAGGGCAGAATTGCTGAACTCCATTTCCAGTGGCCTCCCTTCTCTATTTTTCTCTTACACAGGACCCAGCACCTCCTGTACATAAATGTGAAATATTTAAATCATTACTTTGAAGGGTCACAAGAAAGCAGCTTGTCTGGGGCACCCACATGACCTTCAAACTCTAGGGGCTGGACAATTGTCCTAGAATTTGGAGGAATGACCTTGTGGTTTCAGACCACAGAAAGAACAAGATAGATTTTCTCCTTCTCTTCCTCCCATCTCCCAATATTATAGTTGCCTATATGCATTTTGCCATTAGGTCAACTGAGGCACAGAGAAGGGCAGTGGCAGAGACTCCACATTTTTGCAGGGCCTGGTGTTTACTGGGGTAGGAGAGGCCCACTCCTGGCTCTGGACATGGACATCCCAGAGACTGATAGTCCTCTAGAAATAATAGAGTTTGTTTTGAGGTAGTCCTTAGAAATTCTTGTCCTGTGTCAGCTGGACTGAGAGGATGCCTCATCAATCTCCTGCTCCGTCTGTGGGCCTCCAGGGGCGGAGAAGGGCTCTCCCTAACTCTGGGGTGTTATCTCAGTCCCTTCTTCCTCAGAGATCTAGGCTCTGAGACCTGACAGGCCACAGAGCTAGAGCCTGTACTCAGGGCTGAGGGGTCCCCAAGATGGGGAGGGGGGACAGAGAAGGGAGATAAAGCCTAGGGAGAGAGAAGAGACCAGAAACAGAAAGATGTCTGGAGAGAGGGATGGTTGAGACAAAGGAAGGGAGTAGAAGGGAGAGAGAAACAGACACAGAAACAAAATAAGGAGAGAACGAAAGAGACACAAGACAGGGAAATAGAGGGAGACAGAGATACATACGAGACAGAGAGACACACAGAAAGGCAGAGGTAGAGAGAGAAAGATCGAGACAGAGAGAGAGACAGGTAGACAGATGGACAGAAAGAGACAGATGAGTGGATGGACAGTCACAGAGAAAACCATGCTTTGCAAATAGCCAACCTCCCTGGGTCAGGGAAAGAGAAGGCAGAACTCAAATGGGACAGACACTTGGATTCTGGGAGGGAAGGGTTCTTCCCTCCCTCTCTCCCTCCCTTCCTTCCCCTTCCTCAACAGCCCTTTGGTGGGTTGGGTCTTTTGCCAGGATGAAGGAAGAAAAGGTTACAGAGAAAATGGAGGGAGATGAGAATGTCAGGCTGCCCTGCAGACCTAGGAGGGCCCCGCAGCGGGGGGCACCCACAAGACACATGCTTGCTACAGAGGAGGAAACTGAGGTCTCAAGTAGAGGGAGATATGTGTCTCCAGTTCTCTACCTAGTTAGCAGAGATTAGGGAAGAAACTCTAAAGGGCTTAAATAAATCAGCGAGAGTCACTCGAGCATCAGCTGATATAGAAACCACCCCACTCTGGGCCCA
>NW_011889103.1:257574-295597 GCF_000151845.1 Pteropus vampyrus | reverse complement strand
CCATGGCTGGTAAGTAACAAAGTTCAGACTGAAAATTCCATCTCGAGATTCAGTGTCCCTTTCTCTGAAGTTAGGAGGTTGAGTTAGATCAGAGACGGCAAAGACCTGGCATGTAGACCACCATTCCCCCTTCTACACCCTCAACAGGCATCACTACTAGATTTAAGGCACTTTGTTCCAAAGGGAGAACAGAACCTCAAAATCCTTCTTAACACATCATTCTAAAGCAGGGATTCATTGGAACTGACACATGAGACCTAACTACTGAACTAAATGACCCTCAAGGACCTTTCTATGTGTGACATTCTAGGGTTCCATGAGTAGGGGTGCTGTCACAGCCAGGAAGGTTAGAACGTGGATCAGCCACAGGATGCTTTCTGAGCCTGCTTCCTCAGCTGCTTCCCCAGGACACGCCAGAGACATTCTGGAATGTACTTGGGCTCCTTCCAGCAGTTCCCACAGAGCCAGCATGGCTTAGTGGTTAAGAGCAGAGGTGCTGGTGACAGCTTAGGCTTGGGTTCAAATCCTGGTATAAGCACATAAAAGTGTCAGCTGGAGCCTCCTGTATAACAGGCATTCAACAAATGATTGCTTAAGCCAAAACTAAAAATTAATAAACATACAAAAGTCAAAGTTCTAAGGCTCGCCAAATCCATCCTTTGACCTGTCCAAGTTCACCATTCTTGTCTTTTCCTGATCAGGGATGTCTCTCTGTCAACACCAAACTTCTCCTGGCCGGTGCCTGGCACCCAGACCATAGTATTCACAGCCTACATTTATTGAACACTTACTATGTGCTAAGCATGTATCAACTCATTAGTCCTCACAACATCCTCAACCAGGTACATACTGTTATCTTTAATTCGTGTATGATGACACAGGGTCAGAGAGGTATAGTAACTTGCTTGAAGTCACACAGCTGAAAAGTGGTCATCATCTGGTTTGCAGACACAAAGACCCACAGTCAAGAATTGCTCCACATGGAGACTCAAACTCCTCCCAGGCAGTGCTCCTTCTTCCCTGATATCCCCTGCCATGCCGGGAAGAGGGCTTCACACTCCATGGACATTTCATCCAAGATTTACAGTTCTGCAGTAAGAAACCCCAGGAGTTTCTTGCCTGTGTGGTGGAGCAATAAGAGCGAGGACTTTGAAACCAGCAAACGCTAGGGTGCAATCCCCAATCAGCCCACTGAAAAAGATCAGTGTGACTCTCTGCGCAAGTGACTTCTCCTCTCTAAGCCTCAGTTTTCATATCTGGGAAATGGTACCATCATCCTGCCTTCTAAGTTTACTGTGCAGAGTTACATAAAAATGGAGAACCTGACACAGCTCTTGGCACCTAGTTGGGGGCCAAAAGAATATCTGTGGCAATCCGAAACGACACGAAGTGCCTGGCACACAGTTGGCACTTCATAAATGCCTATTGGGAAATCAAGCTTAGGAAGTGCAACAAAACATAGCAGTGCTCAGGAAACATCTATGAAATGGAGTGAAAATAAAGCACCTGCACGATTATCACTGATGTAAATGTAGATAAGATATCTGGCAAATAGTAGTAGATACTCAATAATATGTCCTCAAAGTAAACATAGTTATTTGACCTCTGTGTACAACATAAAGTTACTGGTCAGCAAATGTCTGTGGTAAGGTACCTGCACACAGTGGGTGCTCAAGGAACATTTGTGGTGATTTAAGTGAAGGGAAGGTACCAGGTGCACAGTAGGTGTTTGATAAATGTCTATTATTGAACAGATGTAGGTGATGTACCCAGGACATGATGCTGGGATGTAAGAGAAGGTACCAAACACTTAGTAGGTCTTAATAAACATGCCTAGGTAAGCTTGGTGGCACATAGTAGGTGCTCAGGAAGGGTATTCCCATGTCCTCCTAGTGGGTCCAATCTGCTCCCTATGCCTCCTCACCTTTGTTGTAGAGAGAACCGTCAAAGTAGTAGCTGCCAGTGTAGAAGCCAGTAGCCAGCTCGATGAGGTGGCGAGCCCACGTGTTGCCAGCACCTGGGAAGCTGGCCAGAGCGATGAGCTGCTTGGACTTGGCTGGGAGAAATCTTCTGTCCATGCAGCGGTTATCTGCAAAGTTCAGGACACAAACAGGGGGCAGGGACGGGTGGAGCTTGGGTGTGAGCACCACCCCTGCCACTGCCCAGCCACGCGACCCAGTTCACATGATGAAATCCCTTCTGGGCCTCAGTTTCCCCACCTGTAAAACAGAGGAAATGGTTCCTCCCTCATGGAGTTGATGTGAGGGTTAAATGAGATAATGTACAAAAAGGGATGAGCCCATATTAGGGATTTAATAAAAGTCAGCTAAGAGGATGAGTCTTTACGGCCTCAGTTTCCCCTGGCACTCAGTTCCTTTCTCATACTCTCCAGATTAAGCCTCTCAAATGATGTTCATCTACATGAGATCCAGTCCAAGGTTCCTATCTTAGCTTCCCAGCCCTGTGTAGCCTGGCCCTTGCATCCTCCCAGGCTCATTCCACCCACTCGCTCCCTCTCACCCCGCACCTGCCAGCTACCTCATCTGTGCCCTATTCCTTCCCAACTCAGCATCTTCAGACATGCTTTTCCCTTAGTCTTCATTGCCTCCTACCTGCCATTTCCAGGTAGGCTGCTTCTTATCTTTCCACATTCTGCTGAATTGGTACCTTCTTCCTTCCCTGACTACCTGGTCTATCATTAGTGTACTATGTCCATCTCCTTCATGTCGTTTATCACAACTGTAATTCAATAAATTATTTGTTTAGTCAGAAACCCTGCCCGTATTGTTCTTCGATGATTCCCCAGTGTTTTCCATAATATCTGGCATATAGTAGGGATAATAAATGTTACTTGCATGGATGGAGGGACAGATGGATGGATGGGTAGATGAGTGAGCAGATGAATGAGTGGGTGACAAATGGGTGGGTGACAGATGGATGGATGGGTGGATAGATTGATACACTGGTGGTTGAATGACTAGGTGGATAACAGTAATATCTACTTTGTAGGGCTTTTGTAAGGATTAAATGAAATAATGTATGTAATATATTAACACACTAAAGTGCTCAAAAGGGGTAGTTATTGTTTTTTTCTAGCCCTCAACTTCCACATCTGTAAAATGCATTGGGGCAGGCGAGTACCATCCTGATACTCTTGATTCTCTGCCTTTACAGCGACCTGAGGATGCTACTACTCATGAACAGTATGTGCCTCAGCACCTCCCACTAGAACTCCTCCTGGAGCTATGACAGCACAGTGGTGATTTCTTCTGGTCCTTAAAGATATAAGGGAAGCTGAGGGGACGCCCAGTATAGGGGACTTCATAGTGGAAAAGGATGAAGAGAGAATCCTGGAGTTTTGGTCCCAGCCATGCTTCTTCATCTGGGCCAATGACCTCCATCCTTGTTTACCGCAAAGGGAAAGCTGGCAAACCTCTTTCGTCTGCCCTGTCCTTTGAGCTCACTAGACTGTTCCACATTCCACCCTCTCCTCCTTCCCTGCTATTTCCATGGAAGAGAGGATCAACCTCTGCTTTAGTGTCTCCACTCCATCTCCTATTTCCTCTCCAATCTCCTTGCTTCATCTACTCCCCTGTATCTTCTCTCTCTCGGTTGGCTCCTTCACATGAGCATTCAAACATGAACAAATAGCTCTATCTTTTAAAAAATCCCCCTCCAACCACCCACTATCTCTTCTTACCCCATTCCCAGTCATACTTCTGGCAGAGCTGTCCACACCCCCTAATCTATTTTCTCCTACTTGCTTCCAACTCCTGCTACTCTGGGCTCCTCCCTGCTCACTGCATGAAACCAGTCGCCAGTGACCACCCAGTGATCAACCCAGCCTCACCTCACTGGACTACGCAGCAACATCTGATACTACCCATCACTCTGCCTTTCTTATAATTCCTTCCAAGATTGGACCCCAGTATTTTCTATTCTCCATCATCTGTCGTTAATGAAATCTTACTTTGATTACACCGATTTCTTAAAACAGGCTTTCAGAGAAGAAGTGTGAACTCCTAGATTTAAATTCCAATTCTGTCAACTACTTGCTGCGTGACCTTGGAAGATAATAGATCTGAGCCTCAGTTTCCTCACCTGTAAAATGGGACTATTGACAGCAATCACATCCCAGGGTGGTTAGGAGGGTTAATCGCGAGAATGTGTGTTGAATGTTAGCACAGGGCTCACACCCTGTGAGTGCCAATCAACTGTGGCTACCAGCCAGAGACCTAGCTCTCCTCCCACTATGCAATGTTTAATCTGTTTGTTCAGGGAAGAGCAGCCTTTGAAAAAATTAACCAGTCTTTGTCTTTGTTGAAGCTGACTGGTGTCTAGCAATGATGTTCATGGGAACACACTGCAAAAAGGAGCCTAAATGTAAAACTTTCTAGAGTATGGTTACGTTTTCTATTTTGATAGGGGCGTGAATGACCCAGTACCCTTAAAATTTATGTATTCTGCTCTATGTAAATGTTACTTTGAAAAATCGTAAGCAAATACTGAATCGTAATTAATTATATGCACATTGAGGTATAATGATGTTTGCAACTTACTTTGAAATGCATCAAAAATAAGAATGGAGAAATGTATGATAAAGTAAACATAAAAAAAAAGTTGAGAAATGTAAAATCTATGGGATGAGTATATGGGTGTTCACTGTGTAATGCTTTCAAAATTTTCTGGAGGTTTCCTATTTTTTTATAATAAGATGTTGGAAGAGAGAAAGAACCTAGCCCCTCAGCTGCCCCAGAAAACAGAATTTTTCATTCCAATACTGCCTGAGAGGCCAAGACCAACTCTTAGGTAGAGGCTGGATGTTTTCAGCACTAGAAAGAAAGTTTATTTGTCTCTTAAGTTCCACAAATAAAAGTAGATGCTGGAGCCAGTATTGTGTATAGCTTTGGAATCAGACTGACCTGGGTTTCAATCCAGGATTGTCATGGCTTAGCTGTGTGACATTGAACAAGGCACTTCACCTCTCTGAGCCTGCTTCCTCACCTGTAAAATTGGGCTAAAACCTTACAGGATTAAATGGGTAATGCATGTAAGGTATTTGTGGTATATGTTAAAAAACTGGTTTAAGAGTGCAGTCTCAGGACCCCAGACTACCTGGGTTTGAATCCCAGCCATGTCCTACCCAAGCTATGTGACTCTGGCTGAGCTACTCAACCTCTCTGTACCAAGTAGCCTCATTTGTAAAATGGTAATAACAACAACACCTCTGTCATTGGGCTATTGTGAAGATTAGATGAGTTAATCTAGTCTAAAGAGTTTAGACAGTACCTGGCACACAGTTAGTGCTCAATAATTATTTAGTTCCTGGCAAGACCATCAGGGCTTAGCACATAGTAGGTGCTTAATAAATGGCAGCCATAAAGGATCAGGCTCTTGGCAGCCTGATGAACTACATGACTCTCAAAAATCCCCAGTGCGTAGGGACTATAGGCATGACATGGAAAAACTGATGAGCAGTAATGGCCTGGGGGCAGGGTACTGGGAATGAGCAAACTCATCAATCAGGGGCTCTTTGTCAGCTATTAAAAAGGCTCCAGTGTCCATTCTGCCTACATCAAAGCTGTTCATGGTCATGGGATAATTAATCTGTGCATAACTCTTCCCCGAGGCTGGAACAACACAGTTCTGCACAGACTAACACGTCTTGAAAACTAACAAACGCTCATCCTTCCTCACTGGAATGTAAACAGAGTCAAGGGCTGCACTTGCAAACCATGCACCCACACACTGGGCTCTTAGCAGGACTTCAGCTGCCAAGGAAGCAGCAACAGTTGGCCACCTTTCATGCCAAACAGGGGATGGGCTATTGGTGGGGCTGCCACTAGCTCTTACAGCATCTTGTGAAGATCAGAATAAGGCACTCTCCCCTTCCTCTGGGCAGATGTGCTGCTATTCAGGGTGCACAGTATGACAGGCAGAACATGGGCTGGCTTTTAGGCACCAATTTTCCTGAAAATGGTTGTGCCTGTCCAGTGCTCAACCTGACATGACAGCCTGGTTCCAATGGTGTTTTCTTTGCTCTCCAACGTTCAGAGGGTCTGGGGAGTGTTCTTTACACTGCGGACAGAGGTTTCTAGCAGGGGCTTTGGAGTCAGAGACCTGAAAGCAAATCACTCTCGTAGATGTGTAATTGCGGCCAGTTCCCAATCTCACTGAGTCTTGCTTCTCCCCGTCTCTAAAATGGTGATTATATTGCCCTGATCACAGGCTCACTGTAGGCTTTACATTATTAAATGAGGTGAAGCCTGGCATAAGAATAGTGCATAGTCAGTGGTCAGTGTTTTCAGATATTGGGTAATCTTTCAAGGGTTTCCTTTGGGCTGAGTGTCCTAGCAAGGCACCTCTCCAAGTGCCACCCGTCTTTTATGATGCCTCCATCAGGAGAAAAGATTTTCGTCTAGAAATTTTATCGACACTGTGACCTCAGGTAAATCCCTTAACTGTTCGGAGCCTCATATTCTCTACCTGGAAAGTAGGCATAATGACTGCCTCCCTCAAAGGAGAGCTGAAGGGACTCAGTGAGAAAATGTAAACAAAGGACTCCACGTGAGTCTAGCACAAAGAAAGTCCTTGAGAAACCTTAAGTGCTGTCACCCCCACCCCTCCACAATAATTATCACAATCTGGTAGCCCCAAGAGACAGAAGAAGAGATAAACCATGAGTGTGGTAGAAGTGGCAAGGATTACTGAGATGGAGAAGAAGAATCTTAGAATTGACCTCTGGAGGTCAACAGTTTACAGCTGCATTTTACAGATGGAGAAACTGAGGCTCAGAAAGGAAAAGTGACTGGTCCAGGATCATGCAGTAGGTCTGTGTTATAGACCCAAGTCTCCCACTTCCAGCCCAGGTGTTCTCTCACTCAGTCTCAACGCCTCCATTTCAAGAAAAGAGCCACAAGTGGGGTGGGTCTTCAATATGAGGGATAGAGATGAGGGTCTTTAGAACCCATGCCCCTTGTCCGAGGCTCTCCTGTTGCCTGTCCAGGATCTTTAAGCCTGGCCAAGTTCACTAGCCCTGCCCTCTGCCCTCTGCCCTCTGCCCTGCATAGTATGGACTGTGTGAGTGGACTGACTAGGGAACCTCTGGAAAGGAGGCCGTTGGGGAAACATCTGGGGGTCTGCTGGGGGAGGCCTGGCTTACCTTGGACCTGCGTCTGGTACACAATGAAGTAAGTGGGAGTCCCGCAGCTCTCAAACTCTTCTGCGCTGCACTTCTGGGCACAGAGCTGTTCGTCTTCTCTTTCGTGGAGGGGGAATCTCGTGGTGGGAAAGCCACAGTGGCAGGCGGTGCCTGCAAGGGCTGCCAGCGGGTACTCCTAGGGATAGAGTGAGAGAGGAAGAGAGTCGCTAAATCCCTGGACTGCCCAGACTCTCCACCGCTCTCTCCAACTTGAGGGTCCCCCAGCTGTGAACCCTACTGTTATGATCGTGCCTCATTTGTGTACTTCCTGCCCTATTATATTTTTCTAGCTTTACCGAGGTATAATTAACAAATAAAAACTGTATATATTTAAGGCGTACAACTTGATGTCTTGATATCTGTATATATTGTGAATTAAGCACACAATCAAGCTAATTAACATACCCATCTCCTTATATAGTTACCATTTTCTTTTTTTTTTTTGTTTTCCTATATTACTATTTATTGATTTGTTTCCTTTAAGTCAACTCACCTTTTGAGATTTAAATGACAAAAAACACTTTACATCACTCCCACAAGTAGTACTGTGGAAAAGTAGCACTTCCATACATTTTCATACTGTAAATGCAAATGCTATAGAAACAAAACAATGTAATTAAATTTGAACTAAGGCACACTGCCTGCCAAGACTCTGAGGAAGGGTCCACTCCATTTTTCCTGCAAAAGAGAAATCAGTTGAGGGTAGAGGAGTGTTAAAGACAGTTTAGCACTGAAATGAAGCTTTCTCTTGGAGGACTTGAAAGAAAACTGAAAAATAAATGCCTTTCTCATGGTGTGTAATCCACCACAATCAATGCCCCTGGTCTGACAGTGAGAAAAAGCCCACGCTTTGGGAAAAGCTTTTTGAATTTGTTCTTTTAAGCAAAAGAAGATATGGGGACCTACATGCATCCAGTCTTTGTTGGGAGAGTGGCTCCTAATTGCTTTATTTGTTCCATGGAATAGCTAAGTGGGAGCAGGATGGATCTGGGAGTTGGAAGGCAATGGACTGTCCCTTGTCCAATCTGCTTCTGTTCCAGACTCACAGTCCTGAATATCTCCCCCATAGCTCATCTGGGAATAATCTGGTAACAAACAAGGTTGCACCTACATGGCTAAATTTGGAGATCTTTGCCAGAGTAGGTTTGGTTTCCTTCTTAACAGATATTAAATATGAACTGTAGCTCCTAACTGAAGAGGAGAGAGGGAGAGGGAGAGAGAGAGAGAGCGTGCACGTGATGAATGCCGATGTGCAGATGGGTCAGCTTGGGCCACGACTAAAGATGTTTTCTAACTGGTGACATATATTATAGCCTTCTGTGACATTATAAATCACAGACCCTCCACCATTTGGCACAAGCAGCTTTGTACCCCTGCCCACTTAATCTCCTCAATTTCTCTCCTTTGGCCCCTAAGAAGATCAGGGAAAGCTGGAAGAGAGCAGTTTCCTGCCCACTGAATGCTAGTAATATGCCTAGCTCTGTGATGAGTTTTTTTTTGGGGGGGGAGGGGGGTGAAGAGTGATACAAAATGTTTAAGGTACAGCCTGTGTGGCAGTTGTGGAGTTCACTGTCTGGCTAGGGAGGAAGTATACACACTCAGCCATCAAGGATCTCAGGCTGAGAAAGGACCCACAGATCATCCAGTCCAATTACTATCCAACACCCAAAGTTCTGGACAGCACTCCTGCCCTGCCATGGCTTGCACACCTCCAGGGATGGGGAACTCACTTTGTCCCAAGGTGGGATCATCTTTGTCTTCATTTCGCAATTTTCTACTCATGCTTTTAGGCCTAGTTCCAATGTCACTTTCATCACTGGGCATTCCTCACTATTGGAACAAACATGTGTCCTCAGAGAGAGAGAGGGAGAAATCAACCCTGTGTGTTAACTCCTACCCCTTGGATCCACATGAAATGGATCATAGTAAAACCTCCCTCTCCAGCCAAGCATCTTGTTCCTCCAGCTGTTCCACACTGTCCCACTCCAGTGTTCCCTGGGCTCACCTTCTCTGTGCAGAGGTCCACACACTTGTCTACAGACATGTTCAGCATGGCGGCTGTCACGGGCAAGGCCAGGGAGAGGTTGTTGGGCTTGTGGAAGCAGCCTCGGAAGACTGCGCTTCCATCTGGAGAGCCAGAGGGAAAAGGAGTTTAGATCCAGGCTGCAAGGACCACTTTCTGAAGAAGCCCAAAGGCAAGAGTCTTGCCTACAATCACACAGTGAACTAAAGTGGAGACTTAACCAGCTAGATAATGCGATGTTTTCCTCAATCCTGGCATCTTTGTCAGGTCACTGAGATGTTTTTGCTGGGCCACATTATCCCCTTTTCTGTGTCAGCATTACTATGTCTCTGGACCTCTTTCTCAGTGATGGCAATGCCCCATGCAGGAAGATGAGAGATACCAGGAAGGATTTTCACATCTCACCAGGAGAGGGCTAAGTGTCTGATGATCTTGAGGATCAAGGGAAGCAAAGGGCCCAGGGCAGTCCTATCCCCGCTCACAGCACCAGGGTGCCCCTCTCTTCCTATCATCCTGGGCCTTAGGGGAAACCCTGGACCTCAGGAGTTTCTGCCCACACAATGCTGAGCACCTCCAGGCTAAGAGGGACTGATCTGTCAGAGGAATTCCCTTTATGATAACCTAATTTGGAAATTTCCCAATTGTTGACTTCAAGGAGACAAAGATTTCCTTCTAAGAAGTGGGTGGGCCTCATCCAATCAGTTGAAGGCCTTAAGAGCAAAACTGAGGAGGGTGTGCCACATGAAATGGGCACACCCCAGAGAGAAAGGGATTCTGCCTGAGGAATTAAGGAGTTAAGACTGCAGCATTAACTCCTGCATGCGTTGCCAGCCTGTTGCTCTGACCTATAGATTTCATACTTAACAGCTTCTACAATTGTGTGAGCCAATTCCTTAAGTAAATATAAATACCTCTTATTTTCTATCTCTCTATCATCTATCTATCTAATCTCCTCCTGGTTCTGTTTCTTTGGAGAACTCTTGACTGATAGAGTAAGATTATAGGCAATTTCTATTTCCATCTTTCTGTAAAATATTTCTAACGTTTTCTACAGAGAATATGTGTTTTTTAAAGACATATTTAAAGACATAAAAAAAGAGAAAATTTTAGAAAGTGGCCTATCAAATCTATTGAAAGACTGATGAGGCCCATTTAAAACTGGGTTTGGTTGTTCTCAAATTTAAGTTGTATATACCTTTCTAGAAGCACAGCTTTCAACATGGTTGGTGCATCATGAGTCAAAACCAGGAGAACTAAATAGGTGCATTTACTGAGCACCTACTATGTGTGATCCACTCTGCTGAGGACTTTACAAACGTCATCTCATTGATCTTCCTGGAAATTCTGCAAGGTCTGTAGTCAACTCTCATTTTACAGATGAGAGGAAACAGGGCTCAGAGAGGGGAAATTATGTGACAAACCTGAGGACCTGCCATTAGCAAAAAACTCACTGAGGATTAACACAGAAACAAAATGTTAACCCTTGGGGAAAAGTGAAGCAAGTTGCAAAACCACATACCTTCATCTATATCTGTATCTGGGTGTATGTATAGTATAAAATCACTTTTTTAGCATTTGTGTATATGTATGTGTATATATATATATATACATATATATATATATACACATATATATACACATACATATATATACATATATATGTATGTGTAATGTGTGTGTGTATATATACATATACATACACACACACACATATATACACACACAAACACATATATATATATATATATATAGAGAGAGAGAGAGAGAGAGAGAGAGAGAGAGAGAGAGAGAGAGAGAGAGAGAGAGAAGGGAAAAGGATGTTTAGGAATGATAATTTTACTTTTCAGCTGCCAAAGGTACCTTAGTGATGACTTGTACCACCTGGCACCCAGTAGCCTCCAGTTGTTCATTGAGGAGGCCAGTCTAGCAGACTAAGAAGAAATCTGGAATTTGATTAAACGGCTAATTTCCAGAATGTGCCGCAGGCTTGCACACATTCAGTGCTATCTCCTCCACTTTCCCCATCTCTGGCTCCAGGGTGATGAGAAGCAGAGGCAATTGTGGTGGTGGCTGGAATGGTCAGGAGGCTGCTGACTCACTGTGTTGTCCTCCAGACCTCAGTTTCCCCACATATAAATGGTGGGGAGTGGGGGTTAGACTACACAGTGAATCTCTTCTGTATAGGACAGCCTACCACCTTCCAATAAGAAACCGTATAACCCAAATGCCACTAGTGCCCTGTGGGGAAACACGGGACATTCTCCTGTCCCATGGCCTGGGGTGCTCAGAAGGAAGCCCCGTAAGTTCATCAGTCACCCTGAGGAAGATGTAATGGTGCTCACAGAAGGTGCCATACAAAGCAAAGGCAGGGAGGGGAGCCACATATTTGAACTAAAGATGTATAGCAATGAGGTGGGAGGCCTGAAACAATGTGGGCAAACCTTCACCTAATCAGAAAACTCAGCTGGAGGCCAACTCTGGACACAGAGCAATGAGATGCTGGCCTTGCTCTCAGAAGACCAGTGGCCAGCAGATGCGAGCTCTGGTCCCGACTTTGCTTCTCCCTGGAATGCGTGTCTACACCTGTCAAACAGGCAGCTCTCCTCGACAGGGCGCCCATTGGCAGCTCCACCCTTCCTCACCCTTTGACCCTGGGCAAGTTTCCTCTCTTTTGGAGCTTCAGTGCTCTCATTTCTAAAATGGAGACATGAATATTGGGTGGATCATTCAAAGACAGACATGAATGAGTGTTGTGAGCTGTGACTGCAGTGGAAGGGACAGGCAAAGGTCTGTGAGTCTGTCTATCTCCTTACACGCAAAGGAAGGGAAGGAGGAAGTTGAGTCCTCACCCTGGCATCTCCCGATGGGATTTTTCTTCTGCCTCCTGGATGTCAGGAAGCCAGACTGCAAGGGTGGGAAGAGGAAGGAGGACTCCATAAGCCCAGCTCTGCTGAGGTTGGTCTCCCTTTGACATTTAAGCATCTGCTAATGAGTCCCTGATCCTCCCAGACAGGAGAGAAGGACTGAGCTGAGTGCCCTGAATACCAAATAAGGTGAGGGTTTCAGAGGTCTTAAAGGGCCAGAGAGGGATCAGGAGCTACTGCTGGGAGTCTCTCTTTGGCCACTTTGTGTGCTGGGGGTGGGGGTTGGGATGGGAACAGGTTTGGGAAGTCAGTTTCAGGAGCAGTTGACCTGTTGGATGTGGGGTTTTCCTATAGTCCTGCCCAATCTGCTTTTGGGAGGAAACCACAAGGTCACAGAGGACTCCCAGGGATCTAGGGGAGCACTTTAAAGGCCATTTCTCTCTGAAGATTGATCTCCATTATGTCTTGGTGACCAGGTCACTGAGGACATGCATGGTGGCCAAGACACTTAATACTCCTTCTACCCTTATTTCCTCCATCTATAAAATGGGTCACCTGGTTCTCCCCATCAGTGGTGAGAGGCTCTCTCATTGTTTATGTCTGAAAATGAAAGAGAAGTGGCCAACCTGGATTCTTCAGGCATCCTAACACTCCACTGCAATATGAAGTATTTCAGACTTTCACAGCAGCGGGTAGATACCTTCTTGTTTGCAGAGCTCTGGTATCCAGTGGAAAAGGCATTGGTTTTAAATTCAGACAGACCTGGGTCACCACTTACTTAGCTGTGTGTCCCTGGCAGGCGTCTTCACTTCCTGAGCCTTAGTTTCCTCATCTGTGAATGGGGATCATCATATCAGCATGGGGTGGAGGTCCATGTGGTGGCATTCACAGTACTTGAGACCTAACCAGGGTTCAGTCAGTCTCTCTTCCTGCTTCTTTCTCCATCACTTGTCCATGACAGGTGAAGGATGGCTAAATCCTATGTAGTAGAGCTGTCAGTGCCCCATCAACGTACTCCCGGCACTCACCATCCCCATATAGGCTGACAGTGACCTATAGTAAACACCCAGGACTCTGCCTTGGGTCTGTGAGGCATGGGCTAAACCTGCAGGGAGTTAATCTCCCTCAGAGCCACTTTCAGCCAATGATGAGTACAGAAGGAAGATAAACACTAGTTTCTCACCCCTTCTGTGGGATACCTCTGAAGCATGGTCTCCACCTAGGGTTTCCCAGTGGGATTAAGCTTCAGTTGTCCTCAGTAGTGACCTGCTTCATAAAGGCCCTTGTATTGGCTCCTTCCTTTCCCTGTCTCACTTTTCTACTACCCTACAGGTGCATCCTGAGGTCACCTCCCAAGCAAACCAAGGTTCACATCTTTGTCTGTGGGGAAACCCAGCTTACAACATCTTGGATCTTTGAGTATTTTTAATCCACAAGGGAAATCCTGCATGGAGTTCAGGATCACTGTTCTTCAGTGCCCATAGTCTGTGAGAATGGTGCTCCCTGGGGTTGTGCAGTACACAGCCCATGGGCAATAACAGTGACCCCAAGTAGTGTCTTCCTGATGACCAACACGACTAAAGGATAACAACAATGGTATTATCAGCTGTTTACTGTGTGTCATTAGTGCTAAGTATGTTACACATATTGTATCTCAATTAATCCTCACAGCAGCCTATGAGGTAGATGGTACTGTTACCCTGTTTTGCAGGCAGAGACCTTGGGACATAATGAGATTCGATCACTTTTCCAGGTCACACAGCTAATGGGGAGCAGAGTTGAGATTTGACCCCAATCTTGTTTGACATCACATCCTAGTTTCCCACCTCTCTGCTATTCTGCAGGAGGCCTGCCCAATTCTAACATGGTTGAGCTCCAGAGACCCCATGCCAGCCACCTGAATTTCCCAGAAACCCTCTCATACTGTACAGTAGGGGTCCAAGGATCACAAAATCCCATGCCCCACATTCTGACAATGTCAGCTCTTCTTTGCCAGCCTAGCTGAGATGGTGCGTGACCTCAGCAGCTTGGGGTTTTTATTAGCAAGAGGCAAGAAGAGCGACTGTTCATCAACTCTCTTTGCTGGGGGCATATGAGGGACAGCCCGGAACCAGCTGCAAGTATCTCTGAAGTCCTATCATCTCTTTGTTCTGGGGCTTCACAAAAATGAGGTAAACGTCATCAGGCATCAGCTTAAAGGCAGGCGTGGAAGAGTTCCCCTCGGTTTGAAAGAGGCCGCCACCCCCACCCCGCCTTCCCCCAGGTAATTAGGCCAAGCTCTACTGCATTAAAGATGCAGTGAGGAAGAAAGGCAGTGAGCTGGGAGCTGTTAACAGCTACCGATAATCAGGGAGAGATTGAATTACACAGAAGAGCCTAACTGTCCAAAGAGAATTCAAACCAGCCATTTTTAGGCATCATCAAAGTCTCCTGCTGGCTGTAGGAAATTCAAATAGCTTGAACTGGGTGCTGCTCTGAGTAAATTGAGGAGTTTTCATATTAGGAAGAAGGGGCATCACAATTGCTCCATAAACAGGCACTGTGCTAGGTCCTTTCTCAATTTTATCTCACTGTGTGGTTATAGTAATCGCACAGACTATGGTTGGAATTGTCCCTATTTTACAGATGAGGCACCTGAGGCTCAGAGAAAATACACGACTTGGCTAAAGTCAACATAGCAAGTAAGTGAGAGAGCTGGCATACAAACATCTGCCTGATTTTAAAATCCACATTGCTCCCAGAGCCTTCCTGGATTTTCTTAGGGGAGAAGAGCAAACCAACTTGTCCCTATCATGATTCAGAAGGAGAAAAAACTTCTAACTACCATTTCTTTGGTTCTATACAGCATAATTCATGAAGGCCCATGTGAATTATAAAATTCAGGAGTCCCAGACATATATCAAGGGCACGGAGAGGCCTGTAGGCCTGGCAAAGAAGGAGCCAGACATGGTCTATCCAACAAAATGTGACTTTCCATGATCATCTGAGTCTCCCCTCAGCAGAAGTGGTTAGAATGGAGTATCAGTGAGCATAAAGCACAAGCACTGAAAAAAAATTCCTCTTCTAACTTTCAAGATAAAAAAGTTGCCAGAACTCACAACAGTACACAAACATGTGAATTGTGAATCGTAAGTCAATGACATATTTTTTCAGTGATAGTGTAAGCTTCATAATGCTTTCACCAAAATAGAATGGAAGAAACAAGAGGAAAAGTGCTGGACCCTGAGAGAGGTTGGCGTGCGGTCATGGGTGCTTTAGGCAGCACAAAAGGATGATCAGCACCATGGATAGCCACCCACAGGACTGACATGTATATGTTCCGCGTCATTCTAATGAACCTTGCAACACAAATCCTGCAAGAATCTTTCAGGCAAATGGAATTCCTTTCAACATCCTATAAAGTCATAATGTTCCCAAATCTGGCAGGTCTCTGCCCCTGGGAGGAGAGCTACACTCGCTGACGCATTTAGCAAAGTGCTGTGAAAAATGTAATCCAACCAAGAAGGAAGTCCATTTCTCAGTTCTTTTGTAACAAGGGCGAAGAGTCCATGTGCCTGAGAGTCTATGTCAAGGCTGAATAGCAGGGTGCCTGCAGACATTTGCTCTGCCAACCTTTTAATGCTCTCGCTACTGTAGGAGCATTCCAGCACCTCAGAAACACATAGCTGGCTCCCTACACAAGGCGGAGGTCCCCCATCTGCTTGGAAGATACCTCCTTTGAATTGTCACAATCATTAAGAGTTCTATGCCACTGCTCAGGGAAACACAATTAGGACTCAGTGTTAATATCAACTAATGACTCTACAAATGGAATCTGGTTTCCATTCTACCTGCTTCCTCGAGGGCTTGTTCATTTCTCTGACTGATGAAATATAGGCTAGTGTCACGTGCCAGTGACTTGGAAGCCTCCCTTTCTCATGTATTGGTGTATAAATTAGATCCTAGGAATGGGAAGCCAGGGGTGCCACTGGGTCAGAGCAAAAACATTGGAGATTCTGTATCGTTTAGAGTCAGGAAACAAGGCAGAGGAGAGATCAGGGGTCAGGGAAGGAAGGAGTGAAGCTGGAGCCAAGATGTTCCCCTCCAAAAGAGGAGACGAGGTCCTGTATCCAATACAAGAGGTCAAGGTGCCCACAGCACTGTAGTGACCGGGCACCTGAACTAGGAGTCAGAGACCTGGGTTCTAGCCCATGCTCAGTCCCTAAGAGGCCTTGGAAAAATCATGCCTGCCCATCATTTCCTGAAGTTACCTCTGGGTTTTGCATACTCGATTTCCTTTGCCTAGATTTCTCCCCCACTGCTTAGCAACTTGTCATGAGTCTAGATATCCTCCTCTTCTACACCAGGCAAAATCCTATGCATCTTTCAAGGCCCTAATCCAACAGCCCTCTTTCTCTAGAGGCTCAATTTAGCCACTTCTGCTCTCTGGGCCTCAGTTTCTAAAACTGTAAAGTGGGACATCAGCAAGGAAGGTACTTCCAATATGGCATTTAACACACGAACTTTGCTGACCCTGGACTTTTGCTCATGGCTGGAATACTTGGCTCTCTCTTTCACCCAGAAACCTCAGAGTTAAGATTCAGCTCAAATGTTGCTCCCTTGGCGTCTACAGACAGAACTCTCACAGTCTTGGGTATATATTCCCCATGCTTCAACAGATCCTACTAGTCTTGGTCCTGTCTCTCCACTAGACGTCTCAGGGGCTGCTCACCAGCAACCACTCAGCCCTCTCCTGCTACAAGAGCAAAACACACCTTACTACAACAGGTATAATGGTCTTTGTTGAGACATATATTTCACCTGGTTGAAAAGTTTTTGATGGTCCACGAGAGTATTATTATAATAGGTGATCAGGGGTGTGTGTGGGGGTGGGGAGAGAGAGAATGAGAATGAGAATGTTCATATTATCTAGCTAATTTAAACATTAATCGAAAAGGCATCTGGCTAATATCTGGCTCATGATATACATAATTCTTGTTAGCTTGCTCATACTCATCGACTAGGATGTTTCAGTGGCAGCAACTTTCTCTCAAAATATCCCTGGCTCTAAGTCATCTCTTCAGATAGTCAAAGTCCTCATCAAAATAACATAAATATTGGAAGCATTTTTTTCAATTTGTTGAGAACTTTCTTCCAAGTGTATCCTCTGTTTGGATCTAATAAATTTTTATAAAAATTAAAAAAAAAAACCCAACCCATAAATATTGGCATAAAAGTGATGAGGATGATAAATCTGCTATCAAATTCAAACCTCATTACCCTAATGGCCAAACCAGGAACTCGTTGTGTGAACTTTCTCCAACCTGGATTTCACACACTACCTCTGTCCTCTGCCTAGGCCTTCAGACCGTCCAGCCTGGGCCTTCAGATGCATGGGGAAGTGGATGGGGCATCTGTTTGCAGAAATCAGCCCCTTTGAAAATTGGAAGCATGCTTGACCCTATGGAAGAACAAAGCTTGAATGGGGCTTCAAAAATATGGCATTTGAAAAACAGAACACATTAGCAAGCAAACTGATGATAAAGTTTTATAAACAATGATGTTCAGATGGAAGAGGCCTCTCTCTGGATGAAGACAGGCATTAAGTTCTGCTAAATCCACCTGTGTAGGCAGGCCTACATCCCAGGGGGAACTTGTCTGCTCCACTGAGGTCTAAGGCCTTATTACTCTAAGTGTGGTCCCTGGACCAATAGCTCAGCATCATCTGGGAGCTCCTTAGAAATAAAGAATCCCATCCTAACCTGCTGAATCAGAATCTGCATTTTAATAAGTGCAGTGAACCCTGGGGTTCACTGGCACATTCAAGTTTGGGAAGACTGGGCCCAAGGTTAGAGACCTGGTTGTGGATTCCTGTCCCTGCCTCTGGGCTGCATCAGAAAGGTAACCAGGAGGAACCTCAGCCCTCCATCTTTTGTCAAAGCCATAAGCTTTTTATGTATGTCAGAGGGTCACCTTTACCTAGACTGTGTGGCCTTGGGAGGTTTACTTAAATTCCTTAAACCTTGGTTTCCTCACTGTAAAATGGGGATAATTCATAACACTAACATTCCTGCCTGAAAAGGTGGTAGGAAAGGTAAATGAGTTTGGGTCTGCAGTGGGCTTAGCACAGTGCCTGATACACAGCAGATTCCTGATACAGATATTAACTGCTATTAAACACCAGAGAGGGGACAATGGGACACTATCCACAGAAGAGGGCCAGTTCCTGTCCTCTCCTACTCATCCCCTTTACTCCCTCATTTTGGAAACTGGAGAGTTTTCAACACGACTTAAGTACTGCCAAGCAAGGAATAAATTCTCTCTATGGGACCATTAAAGATGTAGGTGCTGAAGCTGATTTAAATCCTCTGCTGTCTGTGTGGCATTAAGCCTCTGTTTCCTCATCTGTAAAATGAGAGTAGGCAAATAATAGTGCCGATTTTAAGAGCCAGTGTGAGAACTGGATGGACTCATTCTGTATAAGGCACTTAGAAAAGGATGCATTATTTGCTGCTTTCACTGTTATTGTCATCTTCATCATCGTTAGAGACAACCTGCTTTCAGAAAATCAGGAAGGACAGGCCGAGCTCAGGCTCTAGTTCAGTTTGTTAAGGAGGAAGATGGGTGCAAATGAGGGTTGTGGGTGGTCTAGGAGGCAGCTCAGGTGGGGACAGGAAAGGGTATTTGGAAACATTCCAAGTAGCTGGAGCCGAGGGCTCTGCATGGGGCGGGCTGGGAGGCGAGGCTGAGGAAGGACTGTGGCGGTCTTGGAGGCCAGCCGAGGGCATTGGAGTGATGGGGAGCCATGGAAAGTGTAGGGCAGGTGTTCAGGTAGGTGAGGGCTGTGGCCGGCTGGCCAAGGGAGGAGTCACAGAGAGGAGCAAGGGCCGACTCACGTACACCTGCGGGCCGACTCCTGGGCCAGCTGCAGCCGGTAGACGGAGAGGCGGTTGGCACCACCGCACACACTGCCCCTCTCGCCCTTGCACTCCATGTCGCACTCTGCCTCGCTCACGTTTGTTGCCTGGATCTTGTGGCCACAGTAGCACTCGGCGCCGAACTCCAGGCCAGCATACAGGTAACCCCTGGGGGAGGCTGCTGTCAGGCCAGGGCAGCGGCCACCACCAAGAGCCCAGGGACACAGAAACTCGCCCAGAGTGGAGACCTGGGGGATGGGAGGGCTCTGGGGACCAGGACCCCCAGGGACCACCCACCTGCCTTCATCCATGTCTAAAGACTTACACCCCCATGCACCTATCCACATAGACACATCATGTCCATACTGACACCCACGTCTTATATACCTTCAGCACATGGCACATGCTTTATGCACACATACCCCTTACATTCTGTGGGGCCCCCCACCCCACCCTTTTGCTCTTCCTTGTCTAGAGTCATGAGCCAAATACATCCCCAGAATCCAGCCCCTTTATTCCAGGAAGCATCCCTCAGGAATGGTGCTCTGTGAGAGAAGCTGGAACTAGGGGAGGAGGCAGAGACTCTCGTTCCCCTTTGGAAGATGGCAAAACTAAAGTTGCTTATCCAGCCAAGTAAAAAATTCCTTCCCCTAAAACAAAAAAAAAATCCAGGCACGGTAAGGTTTTCGACTCCTTTTTTTTTTCCCCCACAGTCATGGAATCTTTTCCTAAAAAGGACTCTTAGTGGACACCCATTCTGTAAACAGATAGAAAGGGTGTTGCTTGCTCTGGCTTCGGGGGATGGGAGTGGAGGGAGGGGAGCAGGCAAGCCCAGTTTAGCCCTTTTGCTCATGGGGCCTGGGAGGCATTCTCTAGAACCATGAGGGCTCCCCAGGGAGCCTCAGCAGAACACTGGTCACACAAGGTGGAACCAATGGGAACTGCCAGTCCACACTTCACTCTGGACTTCCGGGGGGCCGGCTGGAGAGACAGACCCACCCAGACTCATACCTCCACACATCCCAGCTATTGGACTATTGACCCTGACCTCACTGCTGTCACCTTTGCCAGAAGAACCTCTCATAAAATTAAAACAGATCACTTCCCATTTCTCTCTCTCACCCCAGTGGCTTTCCCTGCTCTCAGGAAATATCCAGATAGCTCAGCTTGGCTTACAAACCCTTCTATCAGTGGATCTTTAACCTCGATGGCTGTTAGAATCACCTGGGGAACATATATTTAAATGCCACACCTGGGTCCCATTTTCTGGCTCAGGTGGGATGTGGGCGGCGAGAGTTTTTAAAGTTTCCCGGGTGTAATGTGCAGCTGGGAGTGAAAATTACAGCAATGATGCTCCAATCATAGTCCCAGGACCAGTAGCATCTCTGTCACCTGGGAACTTGTTAAAAATGCAAATTCTCAGGCCTCCCCCCAAACCCTGCTGAATCAGAAAGTGAGGGTGGGGGCCAGCAATGTTTTGAAAGATGCCCGGTGATACTGATGTACACTCTGAGTTGAGAGCCCCCATTCTAGATCATCTGGTCCCCTCACTTTGCACTCCCCCACTCCTACCTCTTCATTCTTATCTCTCATCATTCCGTTCCTCCCTCTGCCGACTCTGCCATAGTCATGGGCTTTCTGATTCTTCAATATGATAAGCTTGTTCCTGCCTCAGAGCCTTTATCCTTGCTGTTCTCTGCCTGGAACTCTAACTTTGCCCCTAAAGTGGTTGGTTTCTTCTTGCCTTCCGTGTCTAAGCTCAAAGTATCCTGCCTAGACAAGGCTTCCTTGACCACCCGTCTAATGTCACCCCTCCTACCTGGCTCCCTCTTACCACCCTGTTTTATTTTCTTACAGCTCTTATCACATTGAAAATTATCTTGTTTATTTTTTTATTTCCCTTGTAAATTGCCTGTCTCCTGCTCTAAAATGTCATCTCCAAGAGGGCAGTGACCCTGTGGGGTCATGTTCACCTCCATCTTTGGTTGATGCCTGGCATATGACAAGTGTTCACTAAATATTGAGCATGCTGTTATTTCTGCCCTACTGTGACTACCTAAGAAACTCCTATTCATCCTCCAAAACCCAGCTCAAGATTTCACCTTCATAACTCTTCCTGAGCTCTCCATGTGGAGTCCTCCGTTCCTTCACATCTGCCCCACACATCATAAGGCACTCCCAGCCCAACACCCCTCACGCTTGGAATCTCCATATTCTGGTTCCTTCATCTGTAGAACATGAATCATAATGTTCCAGACTCATAGAGGGTCTTGTGGGGCTTAAAGAGTTAACATTTGCAAAGTGCTGAGAGCAGGGCCTGGCACAGAGCAAGCACCCAAGTGTAAGCTGTTGCTATTCTATTGTCCAAGCCTGTTCATGCCTCTGTCTCCCTAAAGAGTCCGCTGAGGGCAGGGCTGTGGCAGACTCATCTCTGCATCTTCAGCACCTGGAAGCACATGTGGGTAGCCAATAAATATTTGCTGAACTGAACTGAATTACATGAGTTGCTCTGACTTGTCTTCTGAAGCTCACTTTGGCTGTCTCCTCCTCTGAGAAGTCTCTCCTGACACTCCAGGCAGACTGGGGGCCTCTAGTTCATTTCCACAATCTTCTATTTATTCCACCTCAACCCTTGTCTCGCTAACCTTCCCTTTCCTGTTTAGTCACCTGTCTTCCTGTCTAGGCTGTGAGTTCTATGAGGACAGAAACTTTGAGGAATTCACCTGTTTCCCTACAGTTTGATAAATATATTAATGAATTGATATCATCAAGGCTTAGAATCTTTCCCCAACTGGAGAGAGTCCTGGGCTCAGGACTTCAGTGGTGGACACTCAGGAAGTTGATTATAGAAGAGATAGGGTTTCCCGATCAGGGGCAGAGGGAAGAGTCTCTTGGTCACCCACTTGCCCATTTCAACTTCAGCCATGGAGCCAAGGTCCTTCAAAGCCTGTGGCCTCCAGAGCCAGCCAGCTAGAGTCTGAAGGTGAATGTGTTAGAGGCCTCTTCACAAGCCACCACAGGTCAAGGGACCCAGGACACAAGGAGAGGAGACAGTCAGCTTAGCCCCCTGGTGCCCCCAGGGCAGCAGTGCTGGTGCCCAGGCCTGGACTAAAGGTCCTGTCCTTTCTCATGAGTTCTTTGGAGCCTCATCCGCTCTTGGAAAGTCAGCTTCCTTCCCAGTGCATATTCTAATCCAAAATATCATTTTCTTCTTAGATTAGAAAACATGGTCTATACAGGTGAGTGTTTTTTCCCTGGGAGAAAAACCAGGAATTTCTCTACTGAGAAACCATGAAACGAATACTCCTGATATACCACCTCACCTTTCCCAGGACATCTCACAAACCTCTACTCACAGACTCATACATGCATACCCACAAACACTCAGTTGTGCTTTTCCCAAACAGAAGCAAAATTCTGGACCCTTGCCCACATATTTACGCAGACTCCTGCACAGACAGCCACTCCTGTTTGAAGATACCTATGTATTGGCATTAAGCTCACAGATATAACCAGCTGCCCCTGCATACTGTTCACTGCGAATTCACTCCTAGGCACAGTCTTAATTGTATAATCACAAACCTCCATAGACCAACTCCAGAACAATCTTGCTCATTTGCATGCATAGGTACACACACACACACACACACACACACCCTTGCATCACCCTTTCCTTGTGGCCATGTCCTCATCTTCCACTACATCCTTCCATGGAAAAGGAAGAAACGCTACAGGCAAGAACCTGAAGGAAGGGGTCTGAAATGAATGGAGCCTGGGACGTCGGGGCCCTACCGTTCTGCACAGTTGTCCTGGCAACGGAAGATGGTCATCTTTTTGTAGTCGAAAAAGGATACTCCTCTCAGGGCCCGACTCTGGGTGTCATCCAGGTAGCAGCCGATGTACTTGGCTTGGGAGAGAGGAGAAAAGTCAGATATGTCTGGGGACAAAGCTGAAAGAGTTACAGGAGTAACCAGTGTGCCTCTGGCTATGCGGCCTTGTTGACCTTTTGGTACCAATTCCTTCCCCTGAGCAGAAAAGCAGAAACAAGAGAGACTGAAAGTCATGTGCATTGGCTAAACCTGCTCCATAAGGGCAGTGGAGTTCAGTGGTCCTGGAGGCCAACAGAGTAGAGGAGGAGCCGCTTCTGTGGCCAGGGTTAAGGTCAAAACCTTGGGCTCTACTGTCGACGACTGGGCAAAAGAACCCAAGCCAAGCTCATTATCTAAGCACCAAGCAGATGAGACTCATATTAACGCAGCTCTCAGGAGTTTGACATCTGGCAGCACGTTATCATTTCTACAAGATGCCTTAAGATATTTACTTTTTCTTGGGAGGAACAATGGACTTGGATATCTCAATGTTTGGGTGTTCATCACACTTTTGTTACATTCTAGCACTGGCTTAGTGTGTTTAGGCTGGTCGACCTCTGTGAGGCCTAGTTTTCTTCATGGTGCGTATGAAAATACCAACCCAGTAAGGTATTTAAAATGAAATGATTTGTGCGAATGCTTCTACCAAAGTGTCTTACATAGAGCAGGCACAAAGTCAGATGAGTGGAATAAGAAACTGGCCATTCACGGTGCTCTGTAAGTACTATACAGTTTGCCTATATTGTGGGCCAAGGTGAGTATTTCCATTTAAAGGTAAAATTTAAATTATGTAAAACAACTATCCAATTTTAATCCATACTTTGTTTTGTTTTTTTTTTAAATAGTAAATATATTTTTTTACTTCATGGTAAATAGCAATTCTCACACATAAAGATGGCACTTTATAAAGTTTTTTTCCCATATATTCTTAAAATTATTATTCACTTGGACATTAACTTTGCCAAGTGCTTTAAACATCGAACCTTTACTACAATCCTATGCGATAAGTCCTATTATTGCCCTTTTATATAGAAGAAGAAACTGAGGCCCAAAGAGGTTAAGTCACTTGTCCAAGGAAACACAGCATATGTATGGCCTATGTTCTGAACTACTGCTTGCTGCTTCTTAACTCTGGAGATCTTGGTGATGACCCACGTGAAGTGCAATGCACTGGCATGCTCACACTCTTTTCTTAGGTGACTGAACAGAGGACCAGAAAGGTGAAGTGGCAGCTGATGGCAGAACAAAGATTTAAATCCAGGTCTAGGGGACCCCAAACCAGCACTCTTTCCCCTATTCCACTTGGGAGTAACTGAAGGTAGGACTGAGGATCCAGCCAGCCCTTGGCATGAAACAGCTTGCACAGGGAATGCTTGAGGCAAATGCCACTTGATCACGTTCCCTGGCTAGGCTGCTGTCTATTTGAACTGTGGGCTTCTTTCCCTCCTCACTCGTGGTATAGAGCAGGGTCTAGCAGAGGATGCAGGCTCATTACATTGTGCCCCATAATGTCACCCTGCTAAATGCAGGATTTGTCAGCCCTTCTGGAGATGTGCCTTGACCTCCATCACCTTGAATTTCATGCATAAGACAGAGGTGATTTGGTCTACTAAGAAACAGTTCATTTTTAAAAGAAACATCGCCTCCCTGGAGCAGGCACATCAGATGGTAACAGCTCTGGAGAAGCTCACGTTTTGCCATTGTGCTTCTTCAACAAGGTATGTCCCTCCTGTCACAGATGTTATCACACCCTGTGTCCTGGGGCATGGATGCTGTTCACACCTGAGCTAGGAAAGAGAACATCCATGGGCCATGTTGGTGAAGGTTTCACATCAACTTCAGCTCAACAGCTCACTAGAGGATAGTGTCCAAGAATGAATTGTAGGATGGCAGCACGAGAAAGAGGGAGCAGGAGGGTGGGAAAGAAGGATAGGGGAGAGAGAGAGAGGGATAGAGGGAGGGAAGGAAGGAGGGAGGGAGGGAAAAAGGTTATTTTGACAGCATGAGGTCTTTGTCATTAGATCAAGAGATTGTGTGTGTGTGTGTGTGTGTGTGTGTGTGTGAGAGAGAGAGAGAGAGAGAGAGAGAGAGAGAGAGAGAGAAACAGAGAGAAACAGAGAGAGATGGAGAGACAGAAAGAGATGAATAGGAATAAAATTCTTATATTTTGACCACCTCCTATGTGCTGTCTACTTTACTAGGGGCCATGCCTACTTTTTTAAAATTCAACCCTCGCACCCTTCTTATTAACCCAGTTTATGGATAAGGAAACCAATTCTAGTGACTATTACATTTATTTGCCTTAGAAATGAATTTTTGTTCTAGCATATGGTATGTGTTCTGATGGGTAACCATTCATGTTACCCTTTCCTAAGTGTAATTAGAAGCTTTGTAATCTTCCCAAGTTCCTACAGCTGTGTCTCACTTAAAACGCAAGCTCAGGTCTATCCTTTAACCATTTTACATTTGGGGAGGTTTTACTTTCTTCTGGCCCACAAGCTTCAGGTTCACAAAGAGCCATACTGACACCTGATGGGGAGGGATGTTCATACTTTAGATACACTGGACTTGGAGTTAGATGTATTATGATTCTGGGTGGTCTCACTTAGGATGAGGGTAGCTGCATTTGGCTATAGATGGGAAAGTGGATTGTGTTAGATGAGATTTTTTAATAACCAAATTAACAGGAGAGAGAGTGTATATCATAGGCATGCCCACTATAGCGTAAAGGGGTGGACTGTAATATATTGTTTGTGCCTTCAAGGCACTCCTCTTCCTATTTTTCTGTTAACAGACCTAACTTTCCCTGACCCTGGGAAGACACTGACATTTGCAGGGCCAATCATTATTGCTCCTCCCACTAGCCGGTAATTTATTGCGCTTGGGAAGGACACGTCTGTGTAAGAATCCACTCTCTGGATTCTTATAGATTAAAGCTGGGAGGAAGAAATCTGTTTCGCTTGGGTGATGACATTGGCATTCTGTAAGGCCAGAAATACCAACAGCCACCATCCCTGGCATCAAAATCGTTCAATGCAGGAGAACCAAGGTAAGGCAGAGACAAGCAGAGATGAGAGTTAGAGAGAGAAGGGCACAAGTCATTCATTTAAAAATCCAGCCCCTCTGTAGTTGAGTGACAAGATGAAATACATTTTCTTCTTTAGCTTAAGTTGGTTCAAGATGGGTTTTTGTCCCTTGACTAATATGATGATAATCAAGTTGCTTGAGTCTATCCAGTTGTGAGGGTCTAGACCAAATCCATGCCCAGCCCTACCTACTCCAAAATGACCCATTTTCAGGCATCACATGGAGTCTCGACTTGGGAGGAGGGGATCTCCGTCCTGGCTTAGTCCACATAATCTACCAGCTCGTCTCCATAGCCATCCAAATATTCCTGAAGTGGCAAAGTCTCCCCAGTCGGGCTGTTTATCTCAAGCATAGATTCCAGTGAGGGGAGAGTCCAGCGGAGCATGGGCATCTGGAAAAAGGCCTTCCTGATGGTATTTTTTCTTTCATTTTTTTTTTGCTTCAATTTATCTTCCTTTTCAAGAAAGTTTGCTCTCTTCGATAAAAGTAATTTGTTAAAAGGGTAGCTAAGCATGACTCATTTGTATTCTTCCTACTGACCGTGAGTATGAGTAGCCTCACAAACAGGAGGCAGTGGAGTGTACTAGAAGGATAGATTTGGAGTCAACCAGACCTGGGTTTGAATCCTGACACCACCGTAGCCTTGCACTATTCCTCAAGCTCTTGGAGATACTGTTCTCCTGCCCAAAGAGTGGGAATAAAAACAGGGGTGTTAGGGGTTGAATTGTGTTCCCCCCGCCGACCCCAAAAAGGTATGTTGGAAATCCTAAGCCCAGTATCTCAGAATGTGATCTTATCTGAAAACAGGGTTATTGCAGACCCTTAATTTGTTAAGATGAGGTCATATTAGAGTAGGGGGGCTCCCAAACCAATATGACGGGTGTTGTATAAGAAGATGGTTGTCTGAGACACAGGCAGAACACCGTGTGAAAACAGAGGCAGAGACTGGAGTCAGGCAGCCACAAGCTAAGGAGCACCAAGGGTTGCTGGTGATGCCAGAAGCTAGGAGAAGGGCATGAAACAGATTCTCCTTTAGAGGCTTTAGAGTGCAGGCCCCTGGCACTGTCTTGATTTGGGGCTTCTGAACTCCAGAACTGTGAGATAATAAATTTCTGTTGTTTTAAGTTTATGGTACTTTTTTAATGGCAGCTCTAGGAAACTAATACAAAGTGTATTGCTAAGATTGATTGTAAGTAAGGTGCATCTATGCATTGGGCCTAGCCCAGGGCCCGGCATGGAGTAGAGGTTCAAGAAATATTTATTTTCTTGCTGAGGATTCTCTGCCATTCTGGAAGGTGGTCCTTCAAGATGACAACTTCAGTGCTGTCTAGGTTTCCTTGTGTAGGGAATGGAATTTCCTACTCACATCTAGGCTTCCCTGGGGATGAAGGGATGCATTTTTCACTTTAGTCAAGGCCCACAGATCCTACAGACTCAGCTCAGCTATCTCCTCTCCCAGGAAGGCAGCCATGGTCAACCCCCATGACTAAATGGGATCCTTCCTTTGGGATCCCAGAGTCCCCTGGCTCACCACACCATAAAACTTTTCTAAACAATTTTCCAGGTACTGTCCATTACTTTTTAAAATTAGAAATAATTTAGGCTCATTGTAGAAGAATGTTTAATAAAATTTAAAAATTGTATAATAAAAAAGCTGGATACAATGCTACATGTATGAAATATATACCTTGGAAATAAACACATAAAGGAAAAAAACAAGAAACTTATACACTGATGGTGTTGACTGGCTCTTGTTGGATGGTAGGACTCTGGGCCATTTTTATTTTCCATCTCTCTTTTTCTATGTATTCTAATTCTCTACAATAAGCATGTATGACTTTGATAATCAGAAAAAAGATATTTTTTGAAAAAAGAATTTACCTTTTTACTTGCCTGTCTTCCTCCAGGGGGCTATGAATATTCCTCAGAGGGGAAAACTGCTTGAATTATTCCTCTATTTCCACCACCCAGCACAGAGTGGGGCACATAGTAGGTGTGTATTAAATAAGGAATGAATGAATGAATGAATGAATGGAGTTGGGAATTGTGTAGCTCAGTGATTAAGAATAAAGGCTTTAAAATCAGACAGAATAGGGTTGGAGTCTGCTCTGCCTCTTAGCTGCTATGTGACATCGGGCAAATTACTTAACCTCTCAGAGTCTCTGTTTCTTCATCTATGAAAGGGGCTCAAATTCTTACCTCATATGAAGCTGAAAAAAGAGTATGGATGCACAGTCCCTGACAAAGACCAGACCCTCACTACCCTGCAGAGATCACATTTGAAGCTGGAGGAGATAGGGAGTGGGTATTCTGCTGTCCCTTCAGAAAATGCAGACCAATCTCCCCAGTGCCTTCCTTCATGCCCAGCCCACGCCCCTTTGTAATTCTGGGGATAATGGAAACAGCACAGGCTTTGAAAATCAAACTGGATTTAGCTTCTGTCTCTGCTCCTGATTAGCTGTGTCACCTCAGGCCAGTCACATCACCTCTGTGCTCCTCTGTATTCTCCCACAGAATGACAATATTACTAATAATGGCTGGCAATATTAGTGCTTCCTTCGTGCCTGACTTTGTGCTGAGCACTTCCCGGGCATTGATAAGTGAGGTGACATAGTGGTTAAGGTTCAGTGTAAGACTTAGAGTACCTGGGTTTAAATACTGGTTTACTCCCTCCTCCAGCTTGATAAATTCAGACTAGTTACTTAACCTCTCTGTGCCTCAGTTTCCTGCATGTAAGATGGAGTTGATATTGAATTGCTATGAAGATTACGTGGAGTAATAGATGAAAATGCTTAGAACAGTACCTGGCACTTGGAAGGCACACAATCAATTTCACTTATATAATCATCACAATAGTCATCTGACATTAAGTACTTTTTTCTCCCAAGAGGAAACTGAGGCTCAGAGAGGCAAAGTGACCTGTCCAAGGCTGCATAATCAGCAAGTTACAGAACTGAAAGTTGAACCCTGATTTGGCTGCTCAAGGCACAGGTTCTTGAAAGGCTGGGGCAGGTAAAGGACCCAGCGAGATGACGGAGGGCAGGTGCCAGTGTCACCCAAAATGTTAGACTTCCTGCCCGGTCCCAGCCCAGCCCAGCCCGGGAGCAGCTCCTCCCTCCCCTTCCTGTGCCGTGATGCACTCAGAATCCTTTAAAGTCCTGCCTGAGCATCACCACAGAGTCCTTGTCCGCTTCAGGAAAACCAAATGTTTAGTGTCAAGTCAGAGAAGCGTCTCGTTTTTATTAGCGTTAACCTAATATGTTGTCTTCCCTTGTGGAACTCTGAATAAGTTAATCAAGGAAAGGCTGGATTTGTCCATTGCAATAATGCTGCCTGATTCCAAAGGCTGCTTGTTGAGAGCTTGGAGCTCTGGGCTTCTTATTTTCTCTTCCTTCTCTCTTTACATTTTATAAAATATGTCAGATTTCCAGGGACAAGGGTGGGGGCAGTTAGCATGGTATAGAAGGCTCACAAGCCTTGGAATTAAATAGACCGTGTTTCAAACCTCAGTCCCTCCACTTACTACTTACTCGTGTAACCTGGGATAAGTGACTTCTGAGTTTTAATTTTTCCCACCTGCGAAATCGGATAACAATAGTCTCTAACTTTTTGAGTTGTTGTGATTATTAAATAAGGCGATCAAACACTTATGACATGGTCTAGGCCATAATGACCATTCAATAGGTATTAGCTATTATTACTACTACTAATAAAACAGCAACTATTAAGTGACCTATTATTATGAGCCAGGAGATGTGACAAGCATTTCACATATATCATTACATTCAATTAATATACGAAAAGCAAACAGGGCAGTGGCTGGCATGAAGTACGTGCTCAAGAAATGGTAATAATTACTACTAGTAGTGGCAGTGGTATTTTATTCTCATAACAAACAGAGAGGTGTTATTATTGTTGTGGTACGTATCAATTGTGCTAGAAGGATTTATATTCTATCAGGGGACCTTGACAAGCACAGGCAATTACTATTCATATAAAGGCCATGGCAGGAAGCACAGAGGAGGAGTATTTGATCATGCCTGGATGGGGGCTGGGGACGATTTCCCGCAGGTGAGCTAAGCTGAGACCTGGAGGAAAAGTAGTGCTAACCCTTGGAAGGCACCTCCAGCAGAAGGATGGTCACTCGTTCAACAAATAGGTTTTGGGTATCACCTTAGTGCCAGGTGCTGTCTCAGGTTCTGACAGACTGGGGATAGGCAACGTCCCTGCCCTCATGGACCTGACAGTCTAATAGGGGAGGCAGATTACAGACAAGGTAGCAAACATGTAAATGAGATGCTTTCAGATAGGGACAAGTATTGTGACAAAAATATAACTGGGAAATGTGGTTGTGACTGGGTAAGTGGGGTACTATTTAGTTAGGACAGTCCAGAAAGGCCTCTATAAGAAGGCAAGGTTTGACTGAAGACCTGAAGGAAGGGAGGAAGGGAGCCATGCAAAGATCTAGGGGAAGAGCATCCCAGATGAAAAGGACTGACTATACAAAGGTCCTGAGGTTGGAAGGGGCTTGATGTGTTCAATGAATGGCAAGAAAAACGGAGGGGCAGGGTGTGGTGAGACGGGTATGGAGTGTTACAAGATGAGGTTAGAAAGACAGGCCATGATAAGGACTCTGGAATTTATCCTAAGTGCGATGGGAGCATATCCTAAGATTCAGACTTGTGACAGACTTCGGGGCTTGCAAAGTACCAGGTGGAGTTGGGAGCACTGCGGTGAGATGGAGCTTGGTAAGTGGAAAGGAGGAAAAGAGAAGCCACGTCATGATTTCTCTATTAGGGTAGCACCTTACGCCTCACCTGTGCCTACAAGATGGGGTCCCTTCCCAGGGTAGAGCCACGGGAATTTCCAGATCCCCTCTAAGAACCTACGATGTGTCAGGCATCATGCTAGGTGTTTTCATAACCATTGTCCTATTGAACTCTCAGGAGAAGCCTGGAAGGGAGGAGTCATTATTCCCATCTTACAGATGGCAAAACTGAGGCAAGACGAGGTCTAGCCCCTTACCTGGGCCACGAGTACCCTAATCTGTTCTGCCACTTCCCATCTCTTCGTCACCTTCTATGAACACTGGGTTCTTGGAGACACAGACTTCTAGGAAATCCCTGCGGGTGGGAGGGCAGGGCCTTTTGGATGAGCTAGGCGTGGGACAGGGTTGAAGCAGAGGAACACGCTCCCCAGAATGAGTCCCCTCCATTAATCCTGCTTTCCTCCACAGTGGGAGAAGGGGTTTTCCATGGCTGAATTGCAGCAGAAGTGTGACATGTGGCAGGGGACACCAAGGCTCGAGAGGTTTTCCTTCTGTCTTGATTGGTAGGTCCTCTCAAAGCATATGACCCCCACTCTCGAAATGTCCACTCGTGTAAATCTCATGAATTGCAGGGGTTGGGGAGTCCTCCCTAGCATGCTGGTCCTATGGACAGATGTCAGCAGACTCTGGGAGGCAGTCCTAGAGCCAAGCATTCAGACCAGTTGGATCTAATTTGAGCTCCAGCATTGCCACCTACCAGCTGTGTGGCCTTGGGCAAGTGTCTTCATTTCTTCAAGCCTCTGTTTCTACTTTCCGGGCCTAGGATCACACTCCTTGCTCAAGTCCATGGAGTGTAGTGAAAATCAAGTAAGGTAAACACACTCACAAAGCAAAGCCCTTTTTGACTCTGAAAGGCTAAGAGAATGCAACAAACTATGCTCAGAGCAATGATGGTCCCCAAGCGCCATCACCAAGGGGACCCGCAAGGCAGGCTGAGAGGCGATGTGGTGCAGCAGAAGCTCTTGGGCTCTTGGTGCCTCAGTTTCCTCTTCTTTAAAATGGGAATAATAGTGCCTTCCACAGAGAGTTGAAGTAATAATTCAATACATGTAAAATGCTTAGGACAGTACCTGGCACATAGTAAGTGCCCAATAGATGCTAGCTGTTTTTATTTTCATGTGTATTTAACAAGGACTGGAAAAAGCGGCAGGGGAGGGTCAGACTTTGAACTCTGACAGACGCGGGGTTCAAATCCATGCTTGCTTGTTTGCAAGATGCATGACCTTGGGCAACCTACTTAATCCCTCTGAGCTTCAATTTTCTCCTCTGTGAATTAGGGGTGATAATGAAACGTACTGTAGATCTATAGCTATAACTATTTGACAGCTGGTTCACATTAAACATTGAAAACTGGTGACTGTTATTATATTATCATCTCCCCTCCCTTCTCCTCAGCCACCCTCCATGCCCAAATGCTCACTGCTCTTACCTCGCTCCTCCTCCTTCTCCCGGACGACCCTCCCCTTGAGGGCTCGGCTCCAGGCTCCTCCTCCATAGTCTCCCAGCTTGGTTCTCTCGTTCCCATCCTTGCCCTTGAACCAGGGTCCGTACCTGCGGGCAATGCTCGTGGCTTCGCCCATGTCCCGGAATCCTCTGCCCAGATGCAAGTCACCCAGGAAGGGCAGCTCAGCGACCTCGGCCGGGACCCCCGCGGCAGGGTTGGCTTGGTTCTGGGAGACAGCGAGCTGGCCCACAAAGCCAGAGTGAAGGAAGACTAGGCTCCCGGCCGTCAGGTAAAGCACCAGAAAGGTAAAGAAACGCACAGGTTTCCGGCGGAAGTACCGCTGGAATTTGAACCAGAGCTTGGCCATAGCGGGATCATTCCGGACTGGCTCGCTGGGGTTTGGCTGGGTGGGGTTTGGGGAGGGGAGAGAGGGCTTCCTTTCCCACGCTCCCTTTAGGGATGGAACCCGTGGGGGTCTTTAGTCTTATCCCCTTTGCCAAGGTGATTGCCAAGACCAGACCAGGAAGGCAAGTCCAGCACTTGGCTGAGGCCAAGAGAATGAAGGATTGAGCTCACTAGCTCTCTTGTGGTCAAAGTGAGCTTCTTTGGGCCATGAAAGGAGTTTTGAGGATCAGGACACCCAGGAGTTGGTCCCATTTTCCTACATCTTGCTCTTCACCTCAGCGAGTTTCCAAAGAACTTTGAAAATTGCTATCAGAGGAGGATTCTGGAGGTCACCGGCAACCACAGTGCACTTCTTGCCCTTTCTCAGCTCCTCAGGCCTGTCGGGGCTGGATTATTTCACTGAGGCCATTTCTGGCCTCTTCCCCAGTTGGGGACCAAACTTGGAGTGTCCATGTAGTGGAAACTGAGGCTGGTGGGCTTCCATCTGGTCAAGCATTTAGGGCTCAGGGCTGCCACCTGCAAAATAGCACAGACAAAAGCATAAGAAGCCTCCACACAGAGGCCAGAAAGTCCTTGAACATTCTCAAGGGGCAATGCAGAGTCCAGAGAGGGGAGGACACCAATGGCCCAAAGCACCCAGGAGTGCTAGACAGAAGCCCAGTCCTGGGTCTTCCAGAACACCTGATTTTTCCTTTAAACCACATGGGAATTTGGGGGCCTACATCCCACTTGGTCTTGGTTTGCGGACAAGCTTTGTCTTGACGAGCACAGGTTCTTATGCCCCCACACTTCCTACACACTGCGAATATATGCTGATTCTTGACTTATCTGAAGTCCAAAAAGTACTTCCTAGATCCTCGCTGAACTGTCTGCTGGACCTGGCTGATCTTAAAACAGATCAAACTCATTTTTTTTTTTTTACAAAAATTAAAAAAAAAATTTAGATTATTTTTACAAAAATCCATTATCCTATGCAGCAGGTACTGTCCTAGGTACTGTAGATAAAGCTGTGAATGAGAGAGACAAAGTTCCTTTCCTCACAAGGTTCACATTCTAGTGAGAGAGATCAAAGCCATAGCCCCTCTCCTCTATCCAAGGACAAAAAGTAAAAAGAAGGGAAACAGGGTTATTTCGCAACATATTCATTCACTCGGTATTTATGGGGTTTCTATGGCATGCCTAACTTTGTGCCAAGCCATCTGCATACATTATCTCATTTATTCTCCCTCTCATTCCTATGTTTCCCCATTTTACAGATAAGAAAACGGAGACTACACGGTAGAGTCCACCAGTGAGTGGTGGTATTGGGATTTGAACCCAGAATGGTCAAAACACAAAACCCCAGCTCTTAATCACTGCCCTTTTGACTTTGTCTTTTCCCCACATGGTCTGGATATGACTCAGGAATTCAGAGATGGCCCCTGAAGCAGCAGCAGCCCATCTCCACTGCCTCCCAGTAACCAGCAGTGGCTCACCCTTTGACAGGGTCCTCCAGAGTGTGGTCTGAGAAGCATCTGATTCAGAATCACCTGGAAGCCAAGTTAAAGATTCCTGACCTCTCCAACCAGCATCTCTGGTAGAGGGAGAAACCTGCAAGTGTCACAAGGTGCCTTCAGGTGATGGTAGTGAGCATAGAGGTCTGAGAACCACTGCTTTATGAGTAAACGTTCAGGATCATCAGCCAGGAGGAAAATGGAATGTAAATTAAAAAACATTAAACTCAATATGGCCAATGCTGTTTCACCTCACCACCAGCAGGGGGACTCATAACAATCTCGGTCAATGCATAGGCTTCAACTGTCAGTCAATGGGCGATTTGAATGATGACGGCCTCTCCTAATCCAGATAGTGGCATAGGAGTTTAACTGTGGTTCAAGGTAGCATCCGCCAGTCCTCTATATGCCTTCCCATTCATTCATGAACTAAGTATTGAACACCTACTATGCACCAGTTTTCGTGCTAGGCACTTGGAACAGATTGGTGAACAAAACAGCCCAAAATCCATGCTCTTGTGGGGTTGAACTATTCGTTCATCCATCGATCCATCTATCAATCCATTATCCTTTTGTCCATTCATGAGTCCACCTATCCATCCAGCCATTAAGTCACAATCTATCCACTTACTCATTGATTCCTTAATCCATCCATCAATCTATGTACTCCTCCATCCATCTATCCATTCATCATTAATTTATTCATCCATCCATCCATCCATCCATCCATCCATCCATCCATCTATATATTCATATGAACTGTAGCAGCCCATTCATCCATCTAAATCTCCACCTATCCATTCATCTACCCATTCTTTCATTCATTTAAAAACATGTGTTGCTTGCCTACTCTGTGTGTGCTTCGGATGCAGAAATAAATAATTCAGAGTCCCTGCTTTCAGAGAGTCCAGAGTCTACTGAGGAGACAGCAATTTAAATAATCACTATACTAGAGAGACAGTGATAAATCCATAGTAGATATATGTATAAGATATGGAATTAATTATTAATATTAATAACTCATGTTTGCTGAGCACTTATTATGTGCCAGACACTACTCTAAACATATAATACTCTGATTTAATCCTCTTAACAGTTCTATGAGGGAGATCCATATCTTTTACAGAGGAGAGGAAGAAGGCTCAGAGAGGTTAAGTAACTTGTCTGGGGCCACACAGCTGGTAAGTAGCAGTGAGGTTGTGAACCCCAGACTACTGAATCCAGGACCACATGGTTTGTTCCTAACAATGCTTCTAGTTGGGCCTTGTATCCCTTCGAAAATCTCATGAAAATTACAGATGTATACTCAGGAAAGAACCCTTGCACATAAGCTCCCAGATTTGGGCTTATGATGTCAGAGAGTCTGTGGACTCTGGGGTGAGAAGTCCTAGAATATGGGATCCCAGAGGTATGAGGGTCTGACACTGCCTGGGGGGATCAGAGAAGGCTTCCTCAGGGAGGATCTTTGAATTAGCAGTTCTTGCAAAAGGAGTCAGTTTTTTTGGGTAAAGAAACAGCAGAAGGATACCCTAGTAAGGAAGAACAACACACATAAAGGGCAGGTCACTGGGGTGGGGGGAGCAAAGGAGCTTAGGGCATGGTGGCAATGCAGTTAAGCAGTGGGAAGGGGACAGATTGTGGGGAGCCTTGAATGCCACGCTCAGGAGTCTGCACTGCGCTCTAACGGCGTGCGTGGGAATCCATGGAAGTTTCATGGTCATACTGACACTTTAGAAAGACCAGTCTCTGATCAGCTTGAAAACCTCTGGGCAGTAGGTGGTGCCCCAGTTAACGTCCTGTAGATTACACACGTGCCAGATGTTTTTGCAGCTGGGCCAGGATGAGAAAGACTGGTAGTCCTCACAGGGATAGGCAGGGGGACACCAGTCCTTCCAGAGGCACGCAGGCAAGAGTATGGACTCTGGAGACAGGCTGACCTGGGTTCAAATCCAGCCTCTTCCACCCACCAGCTGTGTGACTGGGGCAAGACACCTCCTCCCACTGACTGAGGGTCCTCACCTATAAAGTGGACAGAAGAATCTTGATACCCCTCAAAACATATTGCTGGGAGGACCGAAGTGAAATTTCAGGGAATGTCTGACGCATAGTAGGTGCTGAAGAAAAGTGCCCACCCCTGCCCCTTTCATGGGCACATGAGAACAGGATTTAAAGCCATTTGCCACAGCAGCACATTGCTGCTGTGGAGATGGCAAATATTTCAGCTGTCGTACTCCCTCCTCACGGCTTTTTGTCTCTCTGAGGATATTTCTGGGTCTAGTCCTTTTTTGTTGTTCCCTTCTCATTCTTTCCTATTTCAACACATTTCTCCTCTAAGTGGGTGCCAAATGGGTTTTAAGAGGATAATGAGCTCATTAGGAGCTGGCAGGGAACAGAAAGAGACTGAGGCTTTGGTAGCATGGGGAGCAAAGGGGGGCCTCCTAGAAGGGACTGTGAGGAGGTGGGCTCCTCCTGGGGAGGGGATGCCAACTTGAGCTTCCCGCACCATCCTGCCAGTGCTAGGAGGTGGGGCGCTTACCTGGAGGGACTTAAACCTTGGGGGTGGGACCGTGTCTGCTCTCTTACCACGTTAGCTCCAGCATGTGGTACATAGTAGATCCCCCAAGAAATATGGAGGTGGAGGAAATGAGTGAAAAGAATCAGGGGACTGGCCTTGCCACCGGGGCTTAAACCTACAAGCATGGCTCCATGTCATGCACCAGAACATGTGGTGACAGCGTCAGAGAACTATACATTCGGCTCTGTGGAGGTGGCCTCCTGTATTACTCAACTCTGGGTGGTCCTGAAGTTCAGGATCCCTATTGAGTCACAGTCTCACCTCCCCAAGAGAACCCCATCTATCATTCTCTCCCCACATGTCTCCACCTCTCTTTGTCTCTCTCCTGACAGAAATTATACCCCAATGAGAATGGGAAATGAAGTTAACTGCCACTGGTTGAGCACCTACTATATGTCACGCACTGTGTTCAAAGGTTTTACAAACACATTTTCACAAATTCCTCCCTCCCGGCAACCTGAGAGGCGGATGCGATGGTTCTCCCCCATCCACAGATTGTGTACTACAACCCCGGGCAGGGGACTCGGGCTGGCCTTCAGCAAGCCGCTAGAGGATCCATAATGCTGGAGCAGATGCTTGCTAAGGCTGCCCGTCGTTGTTTCATACCTCTTCATTTAATGTGAGACCCCTCCAAGCCTCAGCTTCCCCATCTGTTGAATGTGGTAGATGATGTCTACCCTGCCTCCCTCCCAGGGCTAGTGTGAGTTTCCACAAGGATGAGGCCGAAGGGTCCCCTTTGCGGGAATGGCAGCATTTGGTTCCTGTGGTCCAGGTTTCCAGGCGGAGCCTCCGAGTGTCTAAACACAGCCTATTTTTAGCACCACAATGAACCTCTGGTGTTGAGCTGCCAAGAAAATGACTGGTGGGCAGAGACACCCTGCAGGAAGGAAAAGCAGAAGGTGCAGACTGCCCTGAGGCTCCTTCCCCTGGGAGAGGCCATAGTGCTTCTTTCAGATTTCAGGGTCAGGCAGATCTGGCTGGAAGCCCAAGAGGCTGGACAGGGGGCAGGCTCTCCCTGCACAGGCCCCCAAGCCCTGGGACCAGCTGACCTGCTGACGATCCAAGCTTGGCCAAGAAACAGCTGCTGAGAAAGTGGGTTTGTGAAGTTTTGATTTCTTCACAGTTCTAGGTAGGAGACTCAGCTGGGGATCTCCAAGACACTGGAAGCCCATGTCAGAGGTGAAATTTTAGTCTTGGTCTAATGACAAAAATATCAGAAGTCACTGGTATTTGTTGAGCATCTACTATGTGCCAGGCACTATGCTGGGCACCTTATTTCCATTGTGCCATTTAATCTTCACTAGAACCCTTGGTGGTGATTATTAACCTCTCTGTGCC
>NW_011889103.1:255762-256880 GCF_000151845.1 Pteropus vampyrus | reverse complement strand
GTTCCTAGATCAGGGACCTACCTGCCACCACCCAGTGCTCACAGCTCACCATCCACGTCCGTTTTCACTCATCTTTCCAAAACTCGGGAATATAAATGAGAAGGCAAAGTGCCATTAGCTAAATGGCCTTTAACACCCAGCCATCTGCCATGATGTAATTAAATAAAAAAAAAAATCGGAGGGAGCATATGGTGCCCATTATAAATAAATATTAAAATTTTGTTTCCCTGGGTAATGACTTCAGTGCCTCTTGCTCAAATTTTATGGCCATCGTCACTTACTGCAGGGAATCAGGCTTAGCGGAAATGACTTCCAGGAAGAAACATGGAAAGGGGTCAGATCTGATGTTAGGTATTCCTAATTTGAACCTGCCTCAGTCGCATGGTGGTTGTGTGATCTTCAGCAAGTGGCCTAAGACTTAGTTCACTCACCTACAAAATAGGACCAATCCACCCTGTTTTGTTGGGAAGGTATGAGGATTAAGTAAGCTAATGTGTTTAAAATATACAACACCATAATAATAGCATGTGTGCTAGTATTTATTGAGCACCTACTTTGAGTCAGGTACTTTCTAGATATTAACTTATTTAATCCTTACAACAATCCTATATGAAAGGGCTCATTTGTTAGCCCCATTTTACAGATGAGAAAACCGAGGTTCAGAAAAGTTAAGTCACTTGTGCAAAGTCACACAGCTAGGCATGGTAGAGCAGAATTTGAACCCAGGTAGTCTGGCTCCAGAGCCTTCACTTTGCTAAGCCTGACATAACAGTTTCTCAATAGATGGTCATTCTATACTCCAACTTTGGCCAACTAAACAAACCTTCTCCTTCCTTCTCATGACAATACCACTTACCCAGACTTCATCTCAATAAAAGATGGAGTTTTGATGAGTTGTGATGATTAGAGACCTCCCAACGTACATGTGGAAGATATATTTTTGGGGGGGTTCATCTAGTGAATGACCCTTCAACCCCTGCTCACAGAGGTAGGTCCCAGTGGCCATGTTTATACCACATAAATCTGCCCACTGACATTGCTGGTGGACCATAGGTGGAATCAGATGTAAAACTAGTCAACCAATTCTTACCCTCTGGAATATGGAATTGAGATTAAGA
>NW_011889103.1:226103-254347 GCF_000151845.1 Pteropus vampyrus | reverse complement strand
TCCCAAGAGAGAATTCTAAAGAAAGGCCCCAAATCCCTATGATTAAGCCATCTGAAGTCATCCTCCTCCTCCAGGAGCTGCTGTGTCATGGGTCAATAAGTGCACATTTGCATAGTGTTTCTTCATACATTGCTAATTGTCTGGGGGGAGATAATGGATGGCTCTGCTGGTTCTGGGCAGAATGTTTACCCACAGGGGCAGGCCTTCAGGGGGTGGCAGAGAACAGGCGGGGAAGCGGGGAGGGAGGGGAAAGGATGGGATGGAACGAAAGGAAAGGGAATGGAACAAAGTGAAGTCGTGACTCCCAGGCAGTAAGAAGAAGTATTACTTAGTGAACCTTTGCTTTCATTGTGTGTGTGTGTGTCCTGGATGACCATGTAAAAGGCATTTCTCACTGTAGGTCCATTAAAATCATTTGTAAGTCCTAGTGATGAAGAAGAGGAGGGGAGAACTACTTTGGGTAGGATGGTCACAGAAGGACCCACTGAGAAGGCATTTGAGCTAAGATCTGAAAAACGAGAAGAAGGCAGCCATGGGAGGATCTGGGGCCAGAATATCCTAAACAGAGGGGACATAATACAAACTGGGAGGTAGGAAAGGGCCCAGCACATCCGAGGAACCAGAATGGAGGGCAGGGTCAGAGTGGAGAGAACGGGGGCTGGGGAATGGAGGTCCATAGGGAGGAAGCAAGAGAATTAAAATGTTAAATCAAGCTGCCTTCAGAGACTGCAATATGCTGATCAGCCCTTCAGCCAGGCCAGGGGGATACCTTCAGAACAAAGGAAGACTTCTATTGGGATTGCTAACAGCCCAATTCCCATAAGGCGGAGGAGAAACAGGAAAACCAGAGTCTTTAAGTGGCTGCCCTACACAAAATAAAATCGTTCATTCCCTATAGCTAAAACCATAGGGAACCTATGGATTAAAGGCTGGGAACTGCCAGCAGGCCTTTGGTGCTATATATTCTTACTTTTTCATGCTACATACTTCCCCTTCCCCTTCCTCACTGTTGCCCATATCAAAGGAAATGAGTAAAGTCTTTCAATTATAACTCACAGGAACTAAAGCATCAGGGGGACTCCATACTGCAGGGGCCCATGGATTCTGCTCAGGGCTCTTTCCTTCTGTGTACAATGAGGAGTTGGAAAAGGCGGCCACTCAGAACCCTTCGTGTCCCGAGGGGCTATAGCATGACTTGGTGACTCTCAGAGGCTGAGCTGGGGTCAAGAAATGTTTGTTGATTGGAGGGGCTGAGATTAGACCAAGGTCCAGGCCCTTGGCAGGTTCAGTGGTGGTTCTAGAATTAATTTCTGGGTGAGGCTCAGGGGAAAAATCTGGCAGGAAGGGCAGGCTCAGGGCTCAACCTGACACTGCAAAGGATGCTGAGCGCTAAGATGAGGTGACAACTTTCATCACTATCAGCGGTTGGCAACTTTCATCGCTATTAACTATGACCTTGGCCAAACTGGCCTGCAGCTTATTTTTGTAGGCCCTAGAGCTAAGAGCGGCTTCTGTATTTTTAAAGAGTCATGAAGAAGAACAAAGATAAGGTGTAGCAGCACAGCAACAGCCTACGTCTGGCCTGCAAAGTCTAAAATATTTACTATCTGGCCCTTCATGGAAAGATTGGCCAACCTTGATCTTTATCAGCAATGGAGGCTGATGGTGGACATCACAGGGCTTAGGGCCATGGAGGTTGACCTGTCCGTCCTCAAAGACCACGTCCTGATGTCTCAGTAACTTCCTTAGAGCAAGTGACAAAGAGCTGGAAGGAAGCCTGGAGATCCAATACCTAGCAAAGAGCCTCCTTTAACAGCAGGGGACAATGAGATCAGAGAAATTCAAGTGAAATAACCCCGATCTGTGTGAAATGCCTCGCATGGACCGGGACTCAAGTAAGTGTTCAGTAAGTATTAGCTTTTGCTATTGTCATTGTTGTTGTTGTTGCTGTTGCTGTTGTTGTCGGTCTTGTTATTATATTATTATACCATAGAATTGAAGAGTTGTTGTTGTTATTATTATTATTATTATTGTTATACCATAGAATTGAAGAGTTCACAGGGCCCTTAGAAAAAGGCTAATACAAGTCTGCTATTTTACAGAAGAGAAACCTGGGCTTCAGAGAGGCCAGAAGAGTAGCCCAGGGTCACACAGCCAGACCAGAGCCAAGCTGGTTCCAGGACCAGGCCTGCAGGTTTCTTCCCAGTGCATACACCTCCCGCTGCCAGCCCCACCTCCCCCACCTGCACCTACCACAAGCGAATTGCCATATGCTGGCTCCACGCTGGCCATGGCAGAGTAAACTCTAATTTAGGAACAGTGACGGCTCCCATTAGCAACTCTTCTCCAGAGAGGAATTTTCCACCAGGAGTTTCCCTAACAAGAACCACTGTCTTCAACCCCAAGTAACCCAAGCCTAGTCTTTTTGTCCATGCCAGTGTGTGTGTGTGTGTATGTGTGTGGTCTCTGTACAAGTTCAAGTTCTCTTCTCTCAGAGAGCACTCAGTGTCCTTGGAGGGGCCGCCATCCCCTGCAGCTGACTCAGAGCAGACTTAGAGGAAGCCCATCAGAGCTGGAGGGAGGCCCCTTCACAATCCACAGGCCAACTTCCTCATGGGCAGATGGGGAAACTGAGGCCCCCCAAAAGGGGAAGGTAGAGAGACTCCCCATGGTCATGCAGTGACTCTACCCAGACCCAGGCCTCTGGACCTCAGTCTTAAGCCTTGGCACCCTTGCTGGGAAGGAAGGAAGATGGATAAACTACTATTTGTTGCACTCCTACTGTGTGCCAGTTCCTTCCATTTACACTGTCATTGACTCTCTCCAGTGGCTGCACTTGGCAGACTGGTTTGATTCTCACGTTACTGATGAGGCAATCGAGGTGGGGGAGGTCAGCTGGCTTGCCAGAAGTCAGAGCTGGTGAGTGGCAGAGCAAGGCTCAGACTCAGGCCTGTCCAACTCCAGAACCTTAATCATAACCTCTACGTGACATCACCTCCTCTGTGGGGCCAGTGGGGTGATTTGAGGGCCTCCACACCCAGGGAATCTTTCTCCAAGGACCCTGTTCAGTAAGCTGAGGCCCTTCTTGAGGCCCCTCAGCTGGAAATGAGGGAAATGAGCCCCTTCTAGAAGGCACGGAGGTCCTTAGAACTCTGTGGTATGTTCACCATGTCCTTCAGTGGCCTAAGGAGTTCTGCTGGTATCCAACAGAGATGTCCCCTCCCACAACAGCAACCACTGCTAGAAACTGACCAAGCTTCAGCTCCTTCTTGGCTCACCATCAGCATACCATCTAGAACATGGCATGGGATCATATGTATACACATGCCAACAGAGACACATGCATGTGTGAACATGTACATCCCCAGGCCTGCCACCTTTCCCCACAGCACATACACATATGGCACCCATCCTTATCTGTCCATCCCCACTGACAGCATGTGGCAGGAACCTTTCAACCGGCTTCACAGAAGCAGCAGGGACTCTGTGACTTGCCCAAGAAACATGTTTAGTGTGACATGCCAAAGCTTTTTATTCTGACCAAACATTGTTTCTTACCTTCTGGGACTGTCAAAAGAATAAACCAGCATACGTCTTCGAAAGTCTAGACCAGGGTTTCTCAACCTCAGCACCGCTGACATTTCAAACTGGATAATTCTTTGTTGGCAGAGGGGTGGGGTGAGAGTCATCCTGTGCATTATAGGATGTTAAAGCAGCATCCTTGGCTTCTACCCACTAGATGCCAGTATCATCCCCCAGTCATGACAATGAAAAACCTCTCTAGACTTTGTTCTAGACCTTGCTCTTAAGAATACACAAAAGAGTGGACCGGAACACCACTCTTGGACCCATCTGACTCCAGATTACAGAGTTTTAGTCTCTGATTCTAGAGCTCAGTTCTAGATTTGATTCTAGTGCTTTATCATAAGATTCTACTGTATGGTCTCATGCTAGAATGCCTTCCAGTGACCAGGATAAAAGATGTGCCCATGAATTACATATTTTAAGTCATCTCTAAATTTCTCAGCAATTATAGAATGCCAATGGTCAGTGGCCAGGAGCCACTTCAGCGGAAAAAAACCTCCCTTCAGCAGAGAAAACAGCAGGGCAGAAGCACAGCAAGGTATGCAAAGACATGGTACCTCTTGTATGGTAGGTCCAAGAGTGACTTTTTTTTCATTTTGCTTATCTGTATTTTCTTTTTGCATAGTTGGCTGTGGTGTAAAAAAAGAGATGCAGAGAGCATGAATTTTGATGTCTATTAGACTTGGGTTGGAATATGGCTTCAATACTTACTAACATTGAGAAGATGAGGAGCCACTTTCCCTAAACCTCAGATTCCTCATCTGCAAAATGGGATGAGAATGATGGTACCCACTGCCTGGCTGTTGAGAGGCTCAGCATGGGGCCAGGCACACTTCTGGGCCTCAACACAATCAGAGCGATTTTTTAACTTCATGTTTGAATCAGTGCAGGCAGCCATCGCCTGGCTGGAGGCATACGGGTTCTGGAATGTGTTGGAGTCATCTGAGTTGTAGGTTGGCTCTGTGACTTCATAATACAAGACCTCGGGGGGGCATGTCCACTGTCTGAGCCTCCTTTTTCCTGACTTGTAAAATGGGCACAAAGCTGCCACTTCTCAAGGTTCCCCATCTGGCACCAGCAGGTGTGCCTTACTATTATTACCCCATCTCACAGGACTGGCGAGCACAGAACCAGGCAGGGTGGACTGGGAAGAAGTTAGAACTGGAGGCAGCACCTTATCCCTCAACTTATTTGTGATATTTCTAAAAAAAAAAGGCCTCACCAGCCCCAACATTATTAGGTCGTTGCTGTCATGATGTCTTTAAATTTAGATGGAACACCCCACACACAAACACGCATCCACCCACCCATCCCCAGGAATAAATCCAGCAGGGTGGGAGGGAAGGTCTGTCTCTTTATATAGCCCAGGGAGAGAGACAGGAGCTGGTTTGGTGCTGCAGGCTGCAGCACTCAGGTGGGGGTTGGAAGGGTCTCCTCTCAGTCTGCATAGGAGGACCTTGCCTGCCTGGGGCATTGAACAGGAAGTTGGGACACTTGCTCAGCTAAAGAAAGAGGTGAGGGGCGATGGTCACAGGCAAGACTAATACAGTGAAGGGTGGACTAAATGACTGCTAAAGTTTGTGGTTTCAGATCTGGGCAGACAGGTTGGGTGTCCTGGGTGAAATTCAGAGCCTCTCTGAGCTGGGATTTCCCCAACCGTTAAGTGAAGTGATGCAGGCTCTTTTTATGGTCCTACAGTGCCCTGCACTTTTCGCTTTCTTGAAATTCTTAATTTTTGAGCAAGGGGCATCTTAATTTTGCACTAGACCGTGCAAATTATGGAGAGGGTCCTGGGTGGTTGTGAGGGCTGAAGGGGGCTCCTGACTGTGAAAGCCCCAGCCCCCTGTAGGGCAACTGGTGGAGACTGAAGCCTGGTTTCTCACATCCTTTCCTCTTCCTGTCCCACTTTTCAAGCTCCTTCTATGACTGTGCAGCCCAGGGCAAGTAGATTGCCCTGTGTCTCCAGTTTCTCTTTTGTAAAATACAAAAACAAAAACAAAAAAAACCTACTTTAAAATTTCTTCTGGCTCCTACTTATTGTCCCCTCCCTACCCCATTCAAACTATAATTCATCCATCCATTTATTCATTTATTCACTCAACAAATATTCACTGAGTGCCAGCTACCTGCCAAGTCTGGCCTGGACCAGGGGATCAATACATGGGGAGAGTTTATGTTGTATGAACTTCACAAATGCATCATCTCTGGAGAAAATTTCTCTTTCTTCACCTCAAAAGGTGTCTGCTTTGATCCACAGGCACCAGTACTTACCAATCATCCCCAGTCTGGGGGTGCATCATGTTTTTATCTCTTCATTCGACAAACATCTATTCAGTACCTATTGTAGGCCTATTGTAGGCCAAGTGTGGTGGATACACACCCCTGTAGAAGGCGTGGCCTCTACCACGAGGAAGTTGACAACCTTATTTTTTAACTTTTAAATCCTGGGGTCTATGTTGATTTTAAGCACTAACAATGACAGTTTCACTTGTTGAGCTTCTAGACCTTGAAATGCATAATTTCTAATGACTTTGTAAGGTGGATGCTATTCTCTCCATTATACAGATGAGAAACTGAGGCTCAGATAGGTCAAAGGATTCATTCAAGGTCACACAGCTCACAAGTGGCAGAGCCGAGATTTCATCCCAGGGCTGTGTGGCTCCAGAGGGCTTTTTGGAGACACTAATACCTATTCGAATAGCAGTTTATCTCCCCAAAGAAAACTTGGGCTCCTCAGGCCTTGGAGCCTGGCTTTGAGTCTTCTCTTCATCTCCAGAGCTCACTCATAGCTTGGGACAAGGCATCTTCTAGCTAAGTCCGGGCTGAGTGTCTGGGCACACCACTCCTGAATGAATCCTGAGTGCAAATGTCAGCCCCACCACCGCCAGACACAAGGGGGCCTTTTCTGTGCTTCTCACACATCCAGATGGTCCCTGAAGTCTCCTGAATCAGAAAAAGACATTCAAGGTCAGAGAAAGCCATTGGCCATGATCCGCATGGGGCTGAAGCTTGAGGCCCCAGCTGAGATTTAACATGGCCTTTTGATCCCATTCAGTTAGGCAACTCAGTGCTTCCCTATGATCTCAGGGAGGGTGCACAGCAGGAGTTCTTAGACTGGAGCAGCCTGGAAATCCTCTGGAAGTGACTAGGGCAGGCCCTAGGGGCTCCTGATTAAGCAGGTCTGGAGTGGGGCCTGACGATGTGCATTTCTAACAAGCTCCCAGGTGAGCTGCTACTTCAAAACTTTTGTCTAGGTAATTAGAGTGGCCCACATGGAAGTGATTATGGGAGGCTGGGAGAAATCAGGACAAGATCCTCTGGGAAGGAGCATAGCCTCTGGGGCAGAGCAGACCTCGATTTAAATCCCAGCCCCACTATCAGTATCCATGAGACACAGGGCGTGTCCAGGAGCCTATCTGAGCCTCAGTTTCCACATGTTAACTCCACAGTAACTTCCTCAGAGGTTGTGGTGAGGATTAAATGAGTGATCCTTATAATACCAATAATAAAATAAATACTCAGAAAGTGCATGGATGTGCTGTTATAGGTTGAATTGTGTCCCCCAAATTCGTATGTTGAAGTCTTAACCCCTAGTACCTCAGAATGTGACCTGATTTGGAGATAAAGGTGTTTACTAAGGTGAACAAGTTAAAATAAGGTCATTAGGATGGGTCCTAATCCAATATGACCGGTGTCCTTATAAAAAGGGAAAAGTTTTGTGTAGACAGATACAGAGAGAAGGTGATGTGACAACACAGGGAGAAACAGCCACCTATAAGCCAAAGAGAGAGGTCTGGAGCAGATCCTTGCCTCGCGGCCCTCAGAAGGAGCCAGCTCTGCTGACATCTTAGTTTCGAACTTCCAGCCTCCAGAACTGTAAGACAATACATTGCTATTGTCTAAGCCGCCCAGTCTGTGGTGCTTCCTTATGGCAGTCCTAAGATACTAACACACAGACTCTCTGTGGAACACCTCAGATTTTTTTCTTTTTTTTTTTTTCACATTAGAAAATTTACATGTGGTCTGGTAAAAATGCACACATCTTAAGTGCACACAGGTCAGTGGACTCTTACCTATGTACACGCTCATGTGACCCCACCCAGTTAAGACACAACATTCTGTTCACCCACAGAGGCTCCCTCATGCTCCCCACAACCCCCCAGCTCATCCTGCCTTTCCGGAGACGATCACTAGTCTAACTTCTATTTCTGTAGATTAGTTTTATACATTCTTAAACCTCACAAACAGCTGAATAATACGGAATAGAGAAAGCCCTTTAAATTTAAACTAACTTGACCCTCATAAAAAAACCAAACGACCCCTGAAAAAGTACTATGGTTATCTCCATTGTACAGATAAAGAGTCAGAGGCCCAGAGAGGTTCAGTAACTTGCCCAAGGTCACATAGCTAGGGTATAGGTGGCAGAACCAGGATATGAACCCGGAGAGTCTGGTACAGTGAGTTAAGTACTCACTGTACTTAACTGCTTTGATAACACATAGTAAGTGTCCAGTAAATATAATCATAGTGACTTCTACCAAGTAATAAACTCTAACTTTGGGCCAGGTACACTATATTATTTATACACTATATAGCAGTACCAGCAGTAAATACTAACACCATTCCTCTTTTACAGAGGAGAAAACTTAGGCTCGGAGCAGTTGCGATGCATGCCCAAGATCACAGGACTAGTTAGTGAGCGGCAGAGCTGGGATGCAGGGCGACTGTTTGCATTGTGCACACTCTTAATCACTGACTTCACCTGGCTTCTGCCAGCTCCTGCAAAGTAGCAGCCCCAGGACCACAGAACCCAGCAACCTATATTTTCTTTAAAACTACACTGAAATATGACAGCACACATGCTAGAATGGCTCAAGTCTATAACTCAATAATACCAATGATATTGCTAAAACTGGACAATGCAGAGACGTCTGCTCGCAAAAGAGTGCTGGAGAGGATGCAGAGTGACTGAGCCTCTCAGACATCAATGGTGGGAATGCCAAAGGGCATATAGCCACTTGGGAAAGTGGTTTGACAGTTTCTTATAGAGTGAAATATCCATTTACCACACATCCCAGCAGTCCCACTCCTAGGTATTGACCCAAGAGAAATGAGAACCTGTGCTCCCCAAAACCCATATGCAAATGTTTATAGCAGCTTTATTTGTAATTGCCCCAAACAAAACTACCCAAATGTCCTTCAAAGGTAAATGGACCAACTGTGCTGTGCCTACACCGTGGAGTACTACGCAGCCATAAAAAGGAATGAACTACTGATATATACAACTGCATTGATGAATCTCAATGGCATTAGGCTGAGTGAAAGAAGCCAGACTCAAAAGGTTATATCATTCCATTTACATGACATTCCAGAAAAGGCTAAAGGAAAACGGATCGTTGGCTGCTAGGGGCTACCAAGGGGCACAAAGGAATTTTTGAGGCTAATGAAACTATTAGATATCTTGATTAAGATGGTGGTTTCATGGCTGAATACATTTGTTAAACTCATAGAACTATAAACTACAATGAGTGACTTACTATAGGTAAATTATAATAAATTAAAAAAAAACTCACTGTATTTTTTCTTGCTATGCTAGCTGAGCCCAGAAGGAAGAGATACTTCCAAGAGAAGCAACACCTGCTTCCCTCTCATCCTGGGCCCCTGGGATGCTCACCTGGAGGGAAGGGGTGGCTCATTCTGGGCAGGGACAGCTCCCATAAGCTCTGGGTTCCCACATGACCCTCATCTCATTGCTTGCTCTGCTCATGGAGCAGGAACATTCGATGTTATTTTTGCTCTGAGAAGTACCAGCCACTGGGTACTTTCTCCACAGGCAGCCACTACCCCCCTGCTGTGTTTACATAAAAACACATTTGCACTGGGTTTTGCTTTTGCATTTGCCTTGGCTGCCTGGATTCTATTAAACGTGAGGAGGCCTGATTATCTGGTTGGAAGCAGTTGATGGGAGAGAGTGGTGTAGACACGGGGTTCTTCCCAGTCCTTCGGAGCCCTGTGCAGGTCTGGGCAGAGGTGACAAAAGTTCTCCTTTGCACGCACCAGTGTTTCTCAACCACGGCTCAACTGACACTTTGGGCTGGATGATTTGTTGAGGGTGGCTGTCCTGTGCATTGCATTGCAGGATGTCTAGAAGCATCCCTGGCTCTGCCACCAGTTGTGACAATTGACGACGTCTCCTGATGCTGACGAATGCCTTCAGGGGTCAAAATTGCCCTCGGTTAAGAACAACTCGCACACACGCAAAGACGCACACACGCAAAGACGCACACACACACAAGCTCAGCTCAGCATCCCTTTGCCTTCCAAGACCCATAAAAAGACACAGCTGACTCTGTCTCCGTCACCTCTGTATCCCTGGCTACTTTCACAACACCTGGCACCTTCACATATAAGAGGCTCAAAGACATTTCGTAGGATGAGCAAACCACAGCCGCAGGAGTGACGCTGATGGTCACGAGCTGCCTTGGTATGGAGGACACTGTTCAGCAATCAGACTCTGGCCACTGTGTGTGGATCATGTGTCAAGCTGTTCCCACATTACCTAACTCAGACCCAGGATTGAGGTCCATGATTCCTCATGTTACAGGTGAGGAAACTGAGGTACTCAGCTAGTGGGTGGTAGAGCTGGGATTTAGGTCTAGATTTGTCTGATATCAAAGCCCAGCTTCTTAATTATCACACTTAAGGTAGCTGCCTTTTTAAGGACAAGATGGGGAATAAATAGAGACAAAGATTTTCTCCCTAACCAAACACATTCTACTCAGGCTCCCCTGATCTCTTTTGCGAGTAGACGACTCTGCATTGTCCAGTTTTAGCAAGAATCCTGCTAAGTTTGTTTAGCCAGAACCTCCTCTTCCATACTGATCACCCTCTTTATCTAATCAGTTTCTTCATTCTTCACCATCCTCCAGGTGGATGTCTGATCATCCAGCTGCCTTCTGCCAGAACCCCCAATCCACCTTATTCTTGATGTTTCCTCTTAGTAATTTTCTTTTTTTTAATTTTTATTTTTCAATTAAAGTTGACATTCAATATTATTTTATATTAGTTTCAGGTATACAGCACAGTGGTTAGACATTTATTTAATTTACAAACTGGTCCCCCCAATTAGTCTAGTACCTACTTGGCACTATATGTGGTTATTATAATATTATTGACTATATTCCCTGGGCGCTACTTCACATCCCCGTGATTATTTTGTAACTACCAATTTGTACTGTTTAATCTCTTCACTTTTTTTCACTCAGCCCCCAACTCCCCTTGCATCTGGCAATCACCAGTTTGCTCTCTGTATCTATGAGTCTGTTTCTGTTTTGTTTGTTCATTTGTTTTGTTCTTTAGATTCCATATATAAGTGAAATCATATGGTATTTGTCTTTCTCTGACTTATTTCACTTAGCATAATACGCTCTAGGTCCATTGATGTCATTACAAATGGTACCTCCTAGTAATTTTCCATTCACTAACCCCCACCCTGTTCCTTGGCTATTAGTTCCCACTTGCTCCTGCTGGATTCAGAGTTGAGCTGGTTCTATCCTGAGGTCTCCTTTCCCCTACTGCAAGAGTTCTGAATAAACTCTATTCTTATTACTTTAACTACTGTCCAGCTCTGATTTTCTTTAACAATGGATCCATACACATGTATCTACACACATGTGGAGGGAATATGGTCTGAAAGCAGAGAACTCATCAAGATTAATATGATAAGGAGTGTGTACTTTGGTGAAAGATAGACCAGCATCCAATTCCCACTTGGCCACTTACCACCTCTGTGAACTTGGGCAAGTGCCTGGGCCTTGATTTTGTCATCTGCAAAATGAGAATGACAATAATACAGCACGGGGTTTTTGTAAAGATTAAATGAGACAATGCTATAAAGTGCTTACTGGAGCCTGGGAAATAGCCCATGCTCAATGAATGCTGGTTGAAAGGATGCACACAATAGCCTTTGGGGAGAATGGCCCCTGCTAAGGTGGAAACCAGAGGTAGCAGTGAGTTTATATCAAATCATCCAGCAAAGGAAGGATGTTCAAATCCAAAACAGCCTAGACAGACAGACAGACACACACACACACACACACACACACACACACACACACACACACACACACAGTGAGCCAGGAGCTGGCTCTTTCCTCAATGGCCTCCTGCTCTCTCCTTGGTCCAAATAAAGGCTCACTGTGCATGCTGACCAATGACAGGCAGCCAGGTTGGGTAAGAGACCCACTCAGGCCCCTCTGCTGCAGGCGTCAGAAGACTACTAACCTCTTGGAAACTGCCAAGCCTAATTCAGCATGCCTGACCCCTTCCTCAACAGACACACCAAACATAAGCGACTTTGACCTGGCCTCAGTTGAGACTGCCCTTGTGGGAACCACAGAGAGGCACCCCGTCCCTCCCCAGCCTGCCCAGGGGACAGGACAAAGGGGAGCCCTTGGGCTATCAGCCATAGAAGGTTCTGCTTCTCTGTGTTAATTCAAGAGCATCCATGTCTCCCGCTGAGCAGTTGAAGAGCCCTCTGGAGCCTCTTTTCAACTGAAAACAGTAATTTGCAAAAGCTCACAATGCAAGGAGTAGACAGGATGTCACAGTTGAACCACAGCCGGCCTTTCTCACAGCTCAGAGCCTGTGGGGCCACTTCGAGGCCCCTGCAGCTGCTCCATCTCATGGGAGGGTCTGGAGACAGGAAGAGGGCACATCTTGGCGGACATCTCCCTGGGACAAGCTGGGGATTTTACAGTGAAGGGGCAGCAAGCATGTCATGCCTGGTGTATTTGTTTTCCAGAAATGCTATACTACCAAAACTGGGTGGTTTAAATCAACAGATGTTTATTCTCTCACTCTTCTGGAGGCTATGATTCCAAAGTCAAGATGTTGGCAAGGTTGGTTCTTTCTGGAGGGAGAATCTGTTCCATGATCCTCTCCTAGCTTATGGTGGTAGCAGCAATCTCTGGTGTTCACTGGCTTGTAGATGCATCATTCCAGTCTCTGCCTCTGTCTTTAGGTAGCATTCTCTCTGCATGTCTGCGTGTCTCTGTTTTCTCTTCTTATAAGGGCACCAGTTATTGGATTAGGGCCTGCTCAAATCCAGTATGACCTCAACTTAACTAATCACACCTATTTCCAAATAAAGTTCAATTCTGAGGTTCCAGATGGACATGAAATTTGGGGGGGACACTCTTCAATCTAGTATAACCAGTATGGAATCCTACCTCTGCTACTTGCAGCTATGTGATGGTACAAGTGACTTACCTGTACTGATCCTGTTTCTTCATTTTTAAACAATGACAATTATAGAACTGTTGCGATGATTGGGTATGATGATACAGTATAAGCTAGTGGTCATAAGCACAGACCCTGCAGCCACATGACCTGTCATCTATTTGCTGTGTGACCTTGGACAGGTTGCCTAACCTCTTTGGTCATCTGTTCCCCTGTCCATAAGACGAGGAGGTCAAAAGAGATTATGGTCCTCTTTCCCTTCCCATAGTCCCAGGTTCTTAGGTCTCTGAGGGCACCATAGCAGTCCTTGGGACCTCTTAGGATTTCTAAAACCCTAAAAATTATACATGAATCCTCAATGATGGTGCAACTCTGTGATTTTTGGCTGGAATTGGACTTAGTGCTCAAGTCCATCCTTTCTGAAGACAAGCAGAATTCCTTACTAATGATTACTAGGGTCTCTGATAGTTTTTTTTTTTTAATTTAGTCGAGAATAAAAAGAATTCTTATTTAAAATCATGCAGTTTGTTTCAGAGACAAAAGTCTTTTGAAACCCAGAAGGAACAAATAATAACAAAACAATTCTTGGGGCCAAAGAAGTCTGGGATCCATTATTGATAATGATAATTATGAAGCTCTCAGTTATCGAATGCACACCTAATACCTGGCACCATTTTCACCACTGCCTATATCATTTCTCATTTACTCACAAAACAACCCTATGAGGCAGGTACTCTTATTACCTTTATTTCACGATCGAGAAAACTGAGGCCCAAAAAGCAGAAGTGACTTGCCCAAGGTCACACAGCTGGTCAGTGGTTAAATGGAGATTAGAATTCAGGTCTGTTTGACTCCAGGGCTGAGAGCAGAGAAATGCAATGTGAGCCATAGGCATAACTTAAATGTTCTAGTAGCCATATTAAAAAAGTAAAAACAGGTGAAATTAGTTTTAATAATGTATTTAACTTATCCCAATGTATCTAAAATATTGTTTCAACACAAAATATATACAAAACGTTATTGATGAGATATTTTATATTTTTATAACAAAATTTAAATCTGGTATGTATATTACACTTATAGCACACTTCGATTTGGACTAGCTAGCTGCATTTTCAGTGCTCAATAGCCACATGTGGCCAGTGGCCACCGTAGTGGATGGCATAACTTGGGAGGTCTGGCTATATGTGGATTTACAGAGCTGGAAAAATATCTAGATTCTTTTGACTCTAAATCAAGAAGCATCACTGTTGCTACTCCATGACCTCCTTACGTGGAAGGTGAGGAAGTTGAGCAACTTGTGTCTCTGGCATTCAGAGTAGTCCAGGTACCAAGTGACTCATTCCATGTGCCCAAGAGCTCCAACCTCTTCCCACCTCAGCCCGCCCCACTCTCCATGGGCAGCTCAAGGCCATCCCAGCTGAGGATCTTTCTTGGAACTGACTGAGCCCAGCTCGTTCTGGAGCTTATCGGGGCTCATGTGGACCTCTGAGCCCTGCCTTAGCCAGGGGACCCTCTGGGTCATAAACAGCTCTGCAGAGACAACAAAAACAGTTTTTGCAAGCCAACAGTACTAAGAGTCCATGCCTGGCTTTGAACCTCAGCTCAGCAATTCCTAGCTGGGAGAATCTGCCCACCATTTTGTAAAATCAAGGTCATAATAATACCTCCTTCTGCACAGAATTGGCAGGAGGATGAAATGAGGAACTATAAGAATCACTTTTATCCTTTGAACACATATCCAGACTTTGACTGAGTATGCTACAGAGAAGTGCCATTTTTACCCTTCATTTTATGGATAGGGAAACCAAGACTCTGAGAGATGAAATAACTTGCCCACATCATACAGCTAGCAAATGATGGATTCAACAATAATAGACTCTTTTTCATAGGTATTTGTAAAGATTAAATAAATTAGTAAATTAAACGAAAGCACTTAGAAGAGTGCTGGGCACATAGAGTGTGCTCAGATTTTTGCTCCCATCATCAGTATTATTGTCACCATTACCATCATCATCATTGCCACAGTCATCATCATCAACATTTACATCATCATTGTTGTTGCTGTCATCATCATTATCATTGTCATTATCATCACCATCACCACCATCTCAACACTGACATTTTCGTCATGATCATTGTCATTGTTTTGATCATCATCATTACTGATGCTATCGTTATCATCACTGTCATCATCATCATTACCATCATCATCATCACCACCACCATCATCATCATCTTCTGCCCGCTCTGCCCCTATGAGCCTTGTGAATGCAAAGCACATGGCTGGGCACAGAGTTGCCGAGCCTACCTTGAGCAAGTTTTTTAACCAGGCTAAGCAATAAATTGTGCTAAATCCAACCAAAAACACACACACACACACAAATAAAAGTAAGGCTGAAAGATGATCCTTGTTTGGAACAGACAGACACACACACATACACACACACATACCTGACACTCAGAACATTTTCTTTGGCCAAAGAACACTGCCAACACACAGCTTTGAGAATGCTTTTGGGGAGAGAAAAATAAGTTACTGACCACAGGTCGTGTGGAGTTTATTTTCTCCTTCCCAGTACAAAAAAGCCCAGGGAGTATTGCCTCCACCTTCGGCTTCCTGGCCACCCATGGTAGAAGCCGCCAAGTGAAATAACCTCCTTCAGGTCTTAATGGGATGCTCAAATAGAGGAGGCCTGGTTTCGGGCATTTTATTTATTTATTATTAGCGCTACTGCCAACCACGTTTATAGAGAGTTACTGTAGGTCAAGTTCTGGGCAGAACCAAAGACATGCTCTGGCTACCTTTCCTTTCACCCAGGGAGGTGGCCTCTCTATGACTTCTTCATTCCTCCGTCCCTGCCCAGTGTCCTGCTCCCACACATGTTGCCCTTCTCATTAACTGTTTAAAGCCAGTGACACGAAAGTAATAATGGAATTAGGTGCAGATATTTGCATGTTAGTAGAATTTTCCTGCGTGGGTGGGAGCCGGAGAGAGTAGAGAATGAAGTTTCAAAGAAGGAAAGTAATTTGAACACCACTCAGTATAAGAAGCTTCCTTCTCCCAGTTCACACTGGCCTTGCACACTTGACATGTCTGGTGTCTGGCGAGACCTGTGGACAACATAACCGTGCAATTCTAGGTTCTCAAGAGAGCGAAGGGAATTTCCTAGAACATACTGAACTGAGACAGTCAACATATTTTATAGCATCTGCTATATACCAGGGACAGTTCTAGGTAATGAGGTGGAGAAGAGAATAACATAACATAAAATCTCAGTTCCAAGGATATTACACGATAAGGCAGCAGAAGCCTGATTTCACTATTTTGATATTCCACTTGGATTTCAGAATCATCATCCTTTTAAGCTAGCATTTACCGAACCCAGCCCTGTGTTAAATGCTTATAAAAATTATCCAATGTAATTACTGAAACAATGCCATGAAATAGGTACTACTCACATTATCTTCATTTGACAGATGAGAAAACTGAGGCACAGCAAGAATTGATAAACTTGCCCCAAGTCATTCACTGAGAAACTGGGAGAACTGAACCCAAGAGCTTAAAGCTATATAAGAACAAGGAGGAGCATCCAACCTGGTCTTGGGGTGAGAAGTCAGGCCGTGACCTGAGAGGTCGTAGGGAGTGCCTAGCTGAGGAGCTGGGGCAGGAAGAAAGAAGACTCGGGGAAGGGTAAGTGACTTACTTGAGGGCTCCAGGTCAAAAGTGGCAGGTCATGATCAGGACCCAGGACTTCTGTCTCTAGACCCATGCTTTTGCTCCTTTTTTATACCCTTGACCTCGAGAGCCCCACTCTCTAACTAGCTAAGCTAAACCAGGGCTCAGTAGGAGCCCAAAATAGCTACAGCTTTCAGGCAAAATTAGTGCCGAGTCAGTCTTGCCCTATTCATCACTCTGACTCTAACCTTGTTATTTGTTATTTTCAGGCAACAGGGCACTGGGAACAAGTGACAGAGAGAATGAGAGAGAGAGAGAGAGAAAGAGAGATTGAGAGAGAGAGAGAGAGAGAGAGAGAGAGAGAGAGAGAGAGAGAGAGAGAGAGAGAGAGAGAGTTCTTTAGCATTATAGCATTGATGGGTTTCCAATGAAAAATCTGTTATTTCTTTGAGAAAGGTGTAAAGATAATGGTTGACTGCAGCCCCAGCCTTAGTATCCTGCAGAATCCACATCTCCTCCAGCCAGTGAGTAGGGTTGACACCACATTCAAGCTCCAAAAATAGGTCCTAAATGGCTTAAGCCAATCAATATAGCCTATCTCTCTCTCCTACTGCAGTGACTGGTTCAGAGACAGGCATAATCTTATTACAACCAACAGACTGGCTGGGAGAGAGAGTTTCTGGGTTCTTATGGATTAGGACATCTAGGGGACATCTTGTTACTATCAAGGCAGTCAAAGGTGAGGGAAAGGAGGAGATGTAGAGAAACTAATTTCTGAGGGTCTTTGTTTGAGCTCGAATCAAGCTATGCCTGAAGTAAGATACTTGTGGGTTTTGATGTCCGTGAGCCAAAATAAACCGCTCTCTTTTTAGAAAGTCCACTTGAGTTGTTTTTTTGCCAGTTTCAACATAAAAGAGTCTTACCTGAGTCAGAGCTGTTGCAGGATTGCCACCCAAGTTTGTGAATACCTGTTGTCTGGGAAGAAGAAATCTGGGATGGAATTGAAGTTGCGTGTGAAGGATTTCTGAGACAAAGACTTGAGATGATCATGAGTCCAAGAGGCAGAACCAGCTCTGCAGAGAATACGAATGCAGCCTATGGCTTCAAGAAAGAATAAGTATAATAATGGTTCTCGCCTATTAAATATCTGGCTAGTGTTTTGTGCATTATGTCATCTGTTCTTTCTTACTATCCGCTGAGGCAGGGGTACCTATTCCCATTTACAGGTGAGCAAACAGACTTAGAGAGGAGAAGAGGCACACCCAAGGGACAAAGTGAGTAGACAACATACCCAAGGGACACGGTGAGTAGATAACAGGTTCAAAGTAGGCTTTGAACCCAGGTGAGTCTGACAGGGAAACCACCGCCCCCAACACATCACCGCCTGCTTGATGGCAGGTGCACTGGGCAGATCCTGTTCAACCTCCAGTGGATTTAATGTCTATGTCTACAAGCAAATGACAAAGTATGTGAATTTCACCAGGATTGTTTACTCCACTTAACCTTGGCAGGGTCCCAAGGGCAATAAACACTCCCCTAGAATGGCAGAGGACTTTGCTGAAGCTAACAGATGACTCTGCTTAGGTGTAGGAGCCCTAACAGAATCTCAATGCAGGAATATCCTGGGTGTGCACTCTCAATGCTGGCCACAAGATTCATGAGAAGTCTCCATCACAATAATACTAAGATCAGTCATTTAATGGGTACCTCACAGGCCTGCGAAGCATGTACAATGAGGATCTCATAGTATAAACGAGGAAGCTGAGGCTCAGGAAGGTGAAGTCACTGATCCAATATTACAGAGCTAATACAGGACTCAAAGATCTGACTCTCAAACCAGGAGACTTTTCAATACTCCATGTGTAGAACCAGGCTTGGCATGAGAGAAGATTCTAGCGTTGAATAACATTTGAACATAAGTAAGAAAGTTATTCCTTTTTAATTTTCTGTCAATCTTCTGATTATATCAAGAAGAAGGTCTTTCTTTGGTGCTAATAAGTCTTTAGCCTCCCTTATGCTCTGTCAACTGCCTTTATGACAGGGAAAGCCCTCAGGTTCATAGCCACAGGCCAGCAACCCTGTCTGGATAGAATTGATCAACCTTGTTCTGTTTTTGTAGTGTTTATAGTGATTAACCTCTATTTAGGAAAAGTCATATTGATTTCATATTTGCAGGTAAATTAGTTTCTTAAATAGCTTTCAGTAAAAAAAAAAGAAAAATAAGCAAATGTGGCCAAAAATCATGAAGGTGATGTGCTGATGATTAAGTTTGAAACATTTCTCCACCACCCTCTCAGCTGAACCTCAAACTTCTGCCTCATCAACTCAGCAAATGGGAGGGTCCAGCATGAAAAGAATGGGGGCCAGGTGAGAAGAAGAGTGGGCCCCCTTCCTTCTCCATCCTTTTTCATGTCTCCATGTCACCTGGCCCGGAAGGTGAGGGGCCTCCTATGACTGATGTCCTTAGAAAAAGGGGAGATGTGGACACACACGCAGGAAGAAAGTCACGTGGAAATGAAGGCAGAGATCGGGTGATGCCTCCATGAGCCAGGGAACGCCAAAGATTGCCAGCAACCACGGGAAGCTGGAGGGCAGGAGGATGGAGTAGGCCTGCCCTACTCCCACATAACTGCTTCCTTCATCAGTTCCATCTGCAAGGACCCTATCTCCAAATAAGGTCACATTCTGAGGTGCTGAGGGGTTAGGACTACAACATGTGAAACTAGAGGGGATACAATTCAACCCATAACAGTCCCTAAATGCATTGTGACATTTTCTTATAACAGCTCTGCAAGGTAGACTAGAATCAATATTTCATCTTACAGATGAAGAAATTGAGGTTCAGAGAGATGAAAAACTCACCAGAAGCCAGAAACAGCACATGTGTGGTGGCGGTGGCTCCAAGATTTGAATACCAGACTGCACAATTCCAAATTCTGTTTTCTTTAAAACATACTCAACTGCCTCCCTGTATTTGAATCATTCAGCTTTCTTAATAATAACCCAGTGAGGTGAGTTCTGTTATTATTACCCCTTTACAGACAAGGAAACCGAGGCTCAGAGATTTAATATGAGTAAGCCAAGGGTTGCACAGCTTGTCAGCGGCAGAGCTGAGATTTGAATCCAGGCATTTGCCTCTTAAGTTTGCGCCCTTGATCATTTCACCAATCTGCTTCTGTGAAATCCTGGATTTATTACATAGTATAGTATATTGTCTTATATATTGTATATATCATATCATTTCATTATATCTAGCTACGGAGTAAATGGGAAAGAATTTAAAGCAAACTCTGTCCACCCCAGGCCTCAGACTCTAAAGTGAGCCCTTAGAACAGCCTTGCTCTTCTCTAGCCACCCTACTGGTCATCCTCCTGCAGAACCCACAGTGATTCACCTTCACTTTGAATTTTGAAAGAAGCTAATGTTTGGCAGCCTGAGAAGGCCCAGCAGCTCTCACTCCCAGTCCAGCCAAGCCTCTAAATTAACTATGAGGCTGTAGCCATAGCGCTCACGTTGCCATGCCCGTGTCTAATATCTCCATTAAGGCCCCGAGCAGAGCCCTGGCCAAGCACATTCGCTGTGTCTTGGCACAGGGGGAAACCTCAGGAGTCCGTACAGACAGAAATGCCCCCAATGATATTGAATTCTTGGATCCCATTGCCAGCCAGGGGCAGTTTGTATTGGAAAAAAGTCAACACTGAGGAAAACAAATGATGGCAAGGACCTTCCACCCACGCCCATGTTCCCTGGCGAGAGATGCATCAGCTGCTGCCAGGGGCTCTCTGGAGATGGGTTCCTCTCTCAGCTGAACCAACTCATAGTCCAAGAGGAATAATAAGAACCCCTTATAATCAGGTGGTCCTGAGCAATGTGAGTAGGGCTTTTGCCATCAATAGCCCCTTTTCACAGAAAGACAGTTATCATTTAGTGAGTTTGTTGAGCACCTATTATGTGTCAAGCCCTGTGTGTTATAAATGCAGAGACAAGCAAGACAGAGTCTCTGCTCCACGGGACTCGAGATGGAGTGGCCAGAGGCAACGGCAGTATTGTGGAACGTCAACATAGCCACTTTCCTCTGTGCCTTGGTTCTCTCACCTGCAGAATGAGTACAGAAGTAGTTCCTATCACGTAGAGTTGTTTTGAGGACTAAATGTGTTAATACGAGTAAGAGACCTAGCGCAGAGTCTTGTATACAGAAAGCACCACGTGTGCTATGATCACCAGGGGAGGGATGAGAGACACAGAGAGGGCTGAGGAGGGCTGGCGGGAGAATGAGGTGTCAAGAGCGATACCTGAGAAGATGGCACATTAAGAAAAAGAAACCAGATGGAGAGAATGGCCAGAGCAAACATTCAGAGATGGAAAAGGGTTCCGCCAGTTTCAGGGGCAGAAAGGAGGCGAAGGTGGCTTGTACATGGTGAGTTTCAATTCTATTCGAGGATCACTGTTCTAGGCACTGGGGACACAGCCCTGAACAAGACAGATCCCTTCTCTGCTCTTGTGAAATCTATCATCCGTCGATGTCCTTCTCTGTGTCTTCCATGCCTTGCACCCTTACCTCCAACTATACGAATCCAGGCAACCTCTGTCTCTTGTCCGTGTTCCTGGAACACCCTCCGTACTGGCACATAGTAGATAATCAGTAAATATTTGTGGGTTGGATAAATATGGAGGGCAAGAAAGGGGATACTTGAGTATTATGACTTGGGCAGTCAGAAGAATGTTGGTGCTGTGGGGAGGAACACGAGGCTGAGAGAGGAGATATGCAGGAATGAGGGATCCCCTGGGACATAACAACCCCATTTATGCTCCTATGAGACAAGTATTATTGCCATTTTTTTTTTTTTTTGGTCTGAGTCTCTGTTTCCGGAACGGAGTTTGGAAGACAAAGCAACTTGCCAAGGCTGCATGCACAGAAGGGGCAGATACTGAACTCTGTACCTAGTGCTCTTTTGATCATATCTCTGACCCAGAGGCTCTGAATATAAGGACCACCCAGGGGCTTGTTAGGAGGAAGAGTGGGGGCATACTCACATCCTACTAGGTAGCGTTTCACTGCTTAGAGACTCAGGTTTTTCTGCAAAGTAAAACCTTGCCTAATTAAAGAGCCATCTTCATTTCTGGCTGTATCTTGACAGGCACTGTTCTGGCCTTGAACATCCCACAGTGTCTCCTGTGCACCTGCCACTACCCACTCTACCACTCGCCACTCCAGGGGCAATTTAATCTCTGGGTGTCCAGTTCCCTGACATCCTCCAGGAGGAAGGTCAGGAGGGTGAATTGTAGCATTAGCATCAATTATTGACCCGGAGCTGTGGCAGCCACTGAAGGACTTGGTGTGTTGCCCACGCGAGGGCTCATAGCCTTAGACAACTGGTAGGTTCAGGTTGTGCAGAGAACGCAGAAGAAATTTGCCAAACATAGGATGTTGGCTGACCTTGTTCCAGCCTCAGACAGGCCTGCAGCTGGGTGTCTGCGTGGCGTCAGATGAGCCTCCCATGGGTCGCAAGATAATTTTCAGAGGAATTAATTTTGGGTGATCTCCTTACATGTTTCTCTCATCCCCCATTTCAAGCAGGTGGCTAGTCTTGTTGTGAAGCATAACCTAAGGGATAATTTGCAGGGGGAGGAAATATACACAATCTACAAGTCAAAGACTGTTCCGGTCTTTGTAGGAGGCCAGAGCAGGGTCCAAAAACTCAAATGCCTGCAGGGGCCAAGGAATAGAGAGTGAGTCACAAGTACGGGTGAGGCGGATAACTGAATGGAAGGGGCCATGCCTGTCGGAGAGGCTGCAGTCTGCTACTCAGCTCCAGCCCAGTGTGGATCGGTGATTTTTCAACAGATATTGGACATCTCGGTTTTTATATAAAATATGACACTTTTTGAAGTTTGGAGGACAAATTAATTAATTAAAAAACACAGAAAAGGCAAAATTATAGTGACAGTAAAAACATCAGTAGTTGCCAAGAGTTGGGAGGGAGGGAGGGAGGGATACAGGGGATTTTTAGGGCAGTAAAACTGTTTTCATATGATCCTGTCATGGCGAATATGTGTCATTATACATTTGTTAAAACCCACAGAACATACAACAGAGGGAACTCTAATGTAAACTATGGACTTCAGGTAATAATAATTAACAATATTGTCTCATCAGTTGTAATGAATAACCGCACTAAGACAAGAAGTTAATCATAGAAGAAGCTGGGGGGACAGGGGGTGGGGTTGAAAGAGGATATGGGAACTCTGTATTTTGTGCTCAATTTTCCCGTAAGCCTAAAATGCTCCCCTCTCAAAATAAAGTCTGTTAAATAAACAAACAAACACAGCAAGCAAAAGCGAAACATCTGGAGGCCTCATTCAATCTTACAACTGTCCATTTGCAAACTCTACTGAAAGCTCATTGATGAGTCTGCAGTAAGTTTGGGGGAATAAGTCGGAGGTAAAGAAGCAATTTCTGTGACAGGGAACTGGTCAGAGGTTGCAAGCAAGTCTTGGCAGTGCCAGAAGGCAGTGGGTTGACCTTTGATGCTAGAAATACCAACCTGGGCAAAGGTTCCCCTGCTCTAAGCTTGGTCCAGAAGAAGCAGAGTTTCCAGACTTGGGAGAAACATGCAGGATAAGTGAATGGGGTTTGATGATGACCAGGTAGACAGGGCAAGTCCCTGGGCATATCTCTTCATCCCGGTGTGAGGGAGCCCCGGTAATGATGAAAAATTAAGTTCCTTGTAACGCAGTAGCGACTCCAAGTCTAATTTGAATTCTTTTAAAGATATTTAATAAAGTTGCTCTCTCTAGTACATCTGAATTTGTGGGTTTAAATAAGATTCCTTGATACCCACCACCCACAACCGTCCGCCTCAGTGGAAACCAGCAATCTGTCAAACCAGATTCTTAAATATGCTGGCTCCTGAAATATACAGACAGAGCTGGATTTCAACCCATTCTTAGAAAGGCTTTGCTCAAATCCAACCAAAATTCATCCACTGACCTCTCTTTCAGCTTAAGGGAAAACTAACACCTACAAAGCTCCTACTATGTGCCAGCCACTTCATAAATGTTGTTTTCAGCAGTTTTAACAGCTACTACTGGTTGGGTTTACTAGGTGCTGAGCTAACTTGATTGGTTAACCTGTGAGTGACCCATTGCACAGAGGGAGAAAGAGCTCAGAGAAACTAAATGGCTGTCTCTGAGGTTACCTGGCTATAAGTGGCGGAGCCAGGTGTGTTCCCCACCCTGCCCATGCTCCTTCTCCTCCTCTTTGTGATGAATCAAATCTATTATCACCATTTTCTTTCCATCTGACAATCTACTCATACACTGCAAAGCCAATTAACAAATACATTTTTTGTTCAGATGGGATTTTGGCAAGCATTTCAAAATCATCTTAAAATCAGTTTCAAAATATTACATTTGAACAATATTTGAATTGTTCCAGATGGCTAGTCAGCACAGAACGGTGGGGGAAGGTGTAGTATGGTGGAGTCAATGTATATTTCAAAGAATCTAACATATTTCCTCATTTCTGGGTCTCCAACAGTTCCCTGCATCCCCTTTATGGCCCCTTTATGGAGAGGCATGGGCTCTTATCCGATCATCTCTATCTTCCCCAGACAACGTGGGAGGCAAGAGGATAACAATAATAACAGTTATAGTTGTTAATATTTATGGAGCACTATGTGCCAGCCACTGCACGAAGCACTTGGCATAGATTATCACATTTAAATCTCAGCACAAATTTATGAATTTGGTTCTATTATTATCCTCATTATACAGATGAAACCACTGAGGCTCAGACAGGTGAAACAACCTGCCCAAGGTCATGTTGCTCCTAAGTGTTGGCTCTAGGATTTGAACCCAGGATTCTGACTCACAGACCCTACATGTTCACCATTAAGTTTTCTGGGGCTTCGACTCCTTTGAGGGGACTTTCAGTAAGCACTGACTTCTTGGGACTACCACACGAATCATACTGCCTTTTCTTCTGCCAGTCAATTGGTCTTTCAACAACTAGATAATAATACACTGAGTCCTTATTCTAGGCCTGTTGTGATGGCTACAGGGCAGAATAAAACTCGGTCTTCCCCTAAGAGCCATGATCAATGTGTGCATATGGTAAGGCCCAGGAAGAAGAGGTAATGCTGGTTCTGGGGTGGGGTGGACCCCTATGATGCCCTAACAGTACCTCATACTCTGGCCGTCCATGTCAAAACTTGCCTGTCCCCTGTTCTAGTCTCTCATTACTAATATGCCAGTGGGCTAACAGCAAAACCATAGTCTGTCTGAGCTAGAGAGAACCTGAGGAAATGTCTCATCCTCTAGATGAGACATGGAAGCCCCAGGGCACAGTAAGACTTGGCCAATGTCACAGAGCAGATCCAGAACCCAAACCCAGGTCTCCTCACTCCTCTCTCAGAGCTCTTTCCACACTATCATTGTGACAGTTAACTTTATGTGTCCACTTGACTGGGCCACAAGGTGCCCAGACATTGGTCAAACATTACTCTGTGAAGGTGTTTCTGGATGAAATTAACATTTGAACCAGTGGACTGAAGAAAGCAAATTGCACTCCCAATGTGGGTGGGCATTGTCTAATCCTCTGGAGGCCTGAACAGAACAAAAAGGAGGAGTTGAGGGAGAGTTTGCTCTCTGCTGGACTGTCTTCCAACTGGGACAGCGGTCTTCCTCTGCCTTTGGACTTGGACTCGAACTGGAACATACGCCATTGGCTCTTCTGGGGGTCTAGCTTGCTGACTGCAGGTCTTGGGACTTCTCAGCCTCCATAATTGCGTGAGCCAATTATCAATCTCTATTTCTCTCTGTCTCTGTCTCTGTATTTATAAAACATATCGGTTCTGTATATCTATTAGTTCTGTTTCTCCGGAGAGCCCTGAATCATGCAATCACTCTGCAGGCAGCAGGCTGGGATTCAAGGCATATTTGACATCCAGGCGACATATTTGCCTTTTACTATGGCAATCCAGAGTTCTCCGCCATGTGGTGTACACACAGTCATAGTATTCCACGAAGCACTGTTAGGTGGTTCACATATCAACTTTTCTTAAAATGTCAATAGTTATGTAATTATTTTAATGAGAATAGTTATAAAGATTACAAGTGAACATCAAACCTTGATTTTACATGTATTATCACTTAGGATGAAGCTGAGTAAAATAGTGAGTTGATGTAAGATCCATTTAAAGACAAACATACAGCTCTGGGAAAATTATTGAAGGGAAACCAAGAAGTGAGGGAATTTGGGAACATCATTAATTCAAAAAAAGAGACATGAATGGAGAGGATTTGGGGTATGTGGGAGAGGGGTATGTGGGAGAGGATTTGGGGTATGTGGGCAGGGCAGTAGAAGGGTATTTTCCCTCTGAGAAGCTTCTTAGAATGCTTTTCAGGGAGCAGAATAATGCCCCTCAAAGATATCTACATCCTAATCCTCAAAACCTGAAAATTTGTTGCCTTCTCTGCAAAACGAACTTTGCAGATGGAGTAGATTCAGGGTTTTGAGATGGGGAAGCTATCTTGGATTATCCAGTGGGCACAGTGTCATCATCATGGTCGTTATAAGAGGAAGGCAGGAAAGTCAGAGTGGGAGAAGAAGATGTGACAACAGAAGCCAAGGCCAGAGTGATACAATTGCTGGCTTTGAAGAGAGAAGGGGGTCACGAGCCAAAGAATGTGGGTGGCCTCTAAAAGCTGGAAAAGACAAGGAAATGATTTTCCCCTAGGCCTCCCTCCCAAAGAAACTCGGCAGACACCTTGATTTTAGCCCAGTGAGACCCATTTTGAACTTCCAACCTTCAGAACTGTAAGAGAATAAATGTGTGCTGTTTTAAGCCTTCAAGTTGGTGATAATTTGTTACAGCAGCCATGGGAAACTCATACACCCTTCATCACCTCTAAAGGGCCATTTAGGCACTTTGAAGACACCCAGGCGGGGGGCAAGGGCTCTCCACTCTCCCTTTCAGTGCCTCTGCTTTCCCACCTTCAATAATAATGCGGATACCTTCAACCTATTACTACAATTGTGTGTTGAGCATCACGCTTTAACCAGACTATGGAAAGCCTTCCAGAATCGAGGCAGGTGGTAGCATCACCCGTCCTCCATTTGCCATTTCCACATCTACTCCTCCCCTTTTCCTCCCTGCTCTCTGTTGCGGGGTAGTCTGCATGGACCACATCTATCTAGGGGGTGGTTTGCATGGACCATAGCAACAGGTGCTCTGGGTCTCTGGCTTCCACTTGAGTTTGGCCAGTAGGAGGCACTGGCAGGAGATGGACAGGTGGGTAGAGAATGGTCAAGGCATTCCTTTCTCCAGTACCTCTCTGTGGGGCCACCAGGGTTGGCACAGCCCCTTTACTGAAGACCACAGCTCCTGCAGGTGGCTCTCTCCACACAGCTCCTTTTTCCAGGGTCCTGTCACTGTTCCTAGCCTTTGCCTTTTCAGAACTAGGGGTGGTAACAGCTCCTTCTGTCACTAACCTCGAATGCTGCACCATCCTTTGCAATTTCCTCACCATTATTAAACTCTCACCCTCTGTCTAATTTGAGTGAGTCATCACTTCCTGCCGGCCTCCCAACTGATGTCGCAGAATGCAAACATGACACAGACAAGTTCGGTCTCTTATGCAATGTTAAGAACCAGGCAGTGGGAGAGCCAGCCTTGGAGTCCATGTCGTCCAAAACCCTTGGCCGGAGGTTGCCAGCATGGTCCATGGCTGTGGGCTATAGCCAGGAGAAAGAACGTATTTACTTATTTTTCTATTTGTATTCTTTGCCAATAGTTAATGATTAGGAGCTTTTGAATACAAACCCAGAGTTCTTGCTTCTCTTGAAGGATAAGATGGCCCAGCACTGTTCTAAGTGCTTTGGTGTGTCAACTCACTTTATCCTCACAATAACCCCACAAAGTAAGTACTAGCATCAACTCAGTTTTCAATATGGGGAAACTGAGGCACAGAGATTCAAGCACTTGTCTGAGATTACTCAGCTAGCAGGTGGAGGACCTGGGATCCGACTTAGCTCATCACTTGACAATGGTAAAACGAGACTTCGGATGTGGCACAGGCTCCCCACTTACCTCTGTCTTCAACGAACCTGCCTTAGGTCACCTGCCTGGCTCCCAAAGGCATTTAAGTGGGCTCTTCTCTAGCTCCAGCCAAAGAAACCCCAAGCCCTCCCCTTGGGCTCCTGGGATGGGCCTGGCTCATCCCTGAGAGTCATGTTCACCCCAGAGCAGGCTTAGCCACCTAGAGGGGGGATTTATCATTCTCCCTAATGTGGCTTACTCTGAAAATGCTGTGCCTACAGCTCAATTACACAGCATTGGTGCCACCCAACCCATAAATTTCTCCAGCCGCATTGAAGATTTCCGATCGCGTCCAGCGCCTGGTTGGAGCCAGCGGGAGCCTGTGGCTCACATCCCCATGCTCATGAACAGACAGAGCCCTTGTTCTCTTGGCCCCCACCCTGACCTGCTCATGCTGGACCCTTGCCTCTGCTTGCCTGAATGGGGCCTCTAACTTTGTCCTTCTTTGGGCACCGTCCCCGATCAGCCCGCCAGTGGAGAAAACAAGCCACGCAGAGGCGCTATCTAAAACATCTCTGAAATCAGAGCTGGCTGGGCCTCATTCTCCTAGTGTGTCGCCTTTGGAATGGGCAGTTTTGCTGGGTTTTGTTTCCTCTCTCTCTCCTCTCTGCGCTTCCTCCGGTTTCTGCCTCTGAGCA
>NW_011889103.1:210493-224713 GCF_000151845.1 Pteropus vampyrus | reverse complement strand
GACCACCTAGGAAGACCAGGTGCTGTAGGCATAAAAAATAAGGGATTGTAAGCTGACAAGGTCCTTGCAATCTGTGAGGTCAACCAAGGGTTGCCTCGCCTAAAAAAAATAAATAAATAAGTCAATTGCATGGTAGAATAGAAAGTGTTAAGAGCTATGTAGACAGAGCAGAGAAGAGGACCATGAGGTGGGGTGTGGGGAATGCCAGGAATGGGGATGGAGGTGGAGAGAAGGGGTTGGATTTACTGAAGATCTTATGTGGGGTCGGAGAGGGAGAAGGGAGTCAAAGGTGACTGCAAAGCTTTTGGCCTGAGCATCTGGAGGTACTAATAAAAAGCCCCGCCAGTATGTCTTCATAGCCATTCTTAACTTTCCCTCTGATGCCAATTGCTCCTCCATTCTCTATGCAGCAGCCAGGGCAATCTTTAAATAGAAATTTGAGGTCTCCATTTCCCTTCTAGAACGCCCCCAGGGCTACCAAGTGCCTCGTGGTGCCCACTCTGACCCAAAAGGTCTACTGTGACCTGACTCCTCCAGGTCCTCTCCTCAACCACAATGCATCTGATCCACCTTCTCAAACACACCAGGCTCTCACCTCTCCCATCTGTCAGGAACACTGTCTTCCTCCTCCACCCACCCTGCCCTCCTGCCTGATCTTCCTCCACTAGAAAGGCTTGGTTTGAATGCCACCTCCTCCAGGAAGCCTTCCTGGACACTCTCCTCTGGGTGAGGGGCCTCCTTTGAGCTTTCACAACACCCTGCCCTTCCTCCATCAAAGTGCTGATCTGCCGGTTTGTCATTTCCTGCCTCCTCCACCTAGTGACCTCTGTGAGGGTGGGCATCAGAAGATTCTTATTTCACCACATCGTCCTAGTTTCCTGTGACTGAGGGGTTCCCAGGACGCTGAGACTTTCAGTGCTAAAATTGGGAAAATCCTGGAAAAAACAAAACCAAATTAGCCACTCTAACTGTATCCCTGATGCTTATCGGTGTCTAGGCCAAGGTAAGCTCAATTCATATTTGTTGAATGAATGATGAGTAGGAGATTTACAAATATTTTTTAAATGGATGGATGAATGAAGTTCATCATGAAGGAATTAATAATCCAAAACCATTATCCAGATTTCTAGAAGCCCCTGGAACACCCCAACCCTAGTCCATCCTGACTTGTGCTCCAAGGATGTTATCAAAATCATGATGTTTTTGCTCTCCAGTTTCAAGAGTATGCTCCAGGCCCACCTTCTGTCCACACAGAAAGGAAGGTCAGGGCCATGGAAGAACAACCGTGGTAGTGAATCCAATGGCCTAATTCTCCTGGACCCAGAGGCCAGCCCACCCTGGGCCTGGCACCCGGCTGCCCGCCTCTTGGAGCCCCATGTCCTCATTCTATTATCTGACCCTCCATCCAGGACGGCTTATCTCCTGGCTTTTGGTAGCCTCCAAAATTAGAACCTGCTTCTCAGGTTTTATTTTTCTCTGTTTTTCTTTTATTTTCTTTTTTATTTTCTTCTGGGGCAATCAACCCTCCATCTTTATCACATTCTGAAAAAAAAAAAAAAGGGCTCATTGTGTCCTCTGGCCAAGTGCTCTCTGTACCAAGACAAAAGTGGCTTGGGTTGTGTTTGCACATGTAAATTTGGATCCCTGAGGGCTTAAGGGACAGAGAGGGGCACAGCCCATCCCGGAAGAGATTTGTGGCACTAGAAGTAGAGAATAATTTGGCTTAAGACAGGATGGCTGAGGATATTCTCTGCATAAGGCCGAAGCGGTATGGTCCAAGTGGAGTCCCCCAGATGTAAGTATCTGGGGGGACACAAAGGATCATTTCATGAGACCCATGCCCCATATACAAAAGAAAATGCAAAACAAAAGTATACAATTTGATGAATTACTGCTTAATGAACACATGTTCATGTAACCATCTTCCAGGGCAAGAAAGGGAACGTGGAGCTCCCCAAAGCCCTTTCTGGCTCCTTCCCCAACCGAGGCAACTAACACCCTAACTATTATGGTTGTTTCTTCCTTGTTTTTCTTTACATTTCCACCTAACACTGCATCCCTAAACACTCTAGTTTAGCTTCTATGCTGAGCTTTTTTGTAATTAACATTATATAGCATATGCTCTTTTGCATCTAGCTTTTTTTGCTTGGCCATTATTTTTGCATAATCCATCCTTTTGTGGCACGTAGCTGTAGTTTGTTCGTTTTCGCTACCGTGTACTATTCCATGGCACGACAGAACCTCATTTCACTTGTCTATTCTACCAAAATGGACATCTGGCACTCAGCTGCTCACTTCGGTTTTTCACTATTATGACTATTATAAAAATATAAAAAAGAACATATATCTTCATTTCTGTTGAGTCTATATTTCAGATGAGAGGATATATTGTGCTGCTTTATTAAATGCTGCCAAGTAGTTTTCCAAAGCAGTTGTATTAATTCACAGTGTATGAGGCTCCTCAGACCTCCTTTTAAATTTTAGTTAATAACCACAACTTCGTGCTGTATGTATGTGGTAGCCTTAGAGTATGAGCTTAAAAAGGGAGCTAAATGTTTCCCTGACCCCTCTCGAAGACACAGACTGATAGAGGAGACACAGGTTGGTTACATCATCACACAGCGCTGTAATCACAAGCCCTGAAGGAATGATATGGAGCTTGGAGAGCTCATGGCAGAGGAGAGCTGACCTGGGCAAGGAACGCCACAGAGAAATCTCAGAAGTAATGCTTCACCTAAGACCAGAAGGAGAAGTTACAATTAAGCAGGTGAAGATGGAGAGGGAAGTGTGCCAGGTAGATGGCACAGCATGTGCGAAGGCCCTGAGGTGGAAGGGAATGAGATGAGTTTAAGGAACCAGAGAAAAAAGGCCCAGAGAAGTCAAGAAAGCCTCCCTAGGTGACACAGTACGTTAGTAGCAGAGCTGGGTCTAGACTCCACTGCTAAGGGGTCCCTGGCACCCATGGGTTTATGTGAATGCAACTGATTTCCTTAGGAGGTAGAGCCCTTCACAAGAGGCAGGGCCTCTGGATTCCGGTACACTGGAGCTGAAATCTCTGCTGTGCTGTGACCTAGCTATGTGAGTCTGTTTCGTCATATGTGAAAAAGAGGACAGTGATAGTAGAGCCACCAGCCTCAGGGCTGCCATGAGCAGCAAAGGGGGCTGTGCTCAGAAAGAGCCTGGCACAGAGAGTGCTCAGTACTCTCAGTGCTCAGTATGAGGAACATGATCATCTATCTCCCTCTCCCCAGGCTGCTGGGGCTGGAGTATTATAGGAAGAGCTACTTTGTTGAGTACCTACTATGTGTCCGACATCCCTTTTGGAGGCAGGAGCTATGAGGATCTGCATGTTGCGGATGAGCAAACTGAGGCTCAGAGAGGTGAAGTGACTTGCCCTCAGTCACACAGCAGAGAGTGGGAGAGCCAGGACGGAACTCTCCTTTATTTGAGGGATGGCAGCTGAATTACCTTCTCAGGCTCTGCAGGGGAGGTTTTATCCCAGGAAATCAATAGTGTGAAGCAAGAAATCAGAGAGAACATTAATAATCCTAGGCAGCAAAATGAACTGCTTTGAAGCAACCATTCTCACTGAATCCCATCCTCGGAGCCTATTACAAATGGCGAAGTAAAAAGGTCTGCCTGTGGCCATCCAAGGGGATGGTAAAAGCATCCAACGCATGACCCGGGATTCTAGAACAATGGGCCGATGTGTCTTCTGAAGTCATCTGCAACATGATTTATCTACGGTTCTGAAAGAACAGGCTCCGTGTCTCCCATGCTGGCAAGACCTGGCCTTATAACATTGGTCCCTGGCTATGGGGATTAGTTCCAGAGGGCCCCACATCTCAATTCCAGGATTTCTTGGAATTGAGCTTGCAGCTGGCACAATGTAAGCATAGAACTGCTGATGGGCATTTGTGCCCAGAAGAGAGCCAAAGCCAGCCCGAGAAGGAAACCAGCACAAAGAAAAGGGGAGTCATGGGGGTGATTACTTTGTAAGTTCTATAAATGTCTAATCACTATGTTGTAGACCTGAAACTAATATAATATTACATGTCAACTGTAATTGAAAAATAAATTCTAAAAAAACAAAAAATGAAAACAGGCAAAGAGATAAAGAGTAAAGGAGAGTAAAAAAAAAACTTGGAGGGAGGGAGAAGAGAAAGCTGTGACTCCGTTAAACTCCTGGATCTAGCCAAGCCTGAAGCTGGTTGCCAGTTACATAAACCAATATGTTTACCTTTTATGCCTGAGAAAAAGAGTGTACTGATATTTAAGTCAGATTTTCTGTCTCTTACAATCCAAAGAATCCCGATGAATATAAATACTACCACTATTTCCATTTTACATGAGTAACTGAAGGCTAAGGGGATTAAAGTAAATTACCCAAGGCCATGCAGCTGTGAATTGGTAGCACTTGGATTTGAGCAAGATTTGCCCTAAACCTGAATCAGTTAGGTCAGAAATCTTGGTCTCCTACAGGGCCGTCCCTTTTTCTTTAGGAGCTGAGAGTTGGGGATTTTAGAAATAGCATATGTTCAGAGGCTCTGGTCCACTGTGGTGTGTTGGGGAGGCCAGGAAGGGAGGAGAGACTGCATTAAGATGAGATATATAATTATTATTTAAATCAGTTCAGATGCCATAAGGAGTAAAAATCAAAGCTTTCTGTGGCATTTCCCCAGTGCCATATTTTAATTTTTTCTTATCAAACACGGCTGGCATTTGTTTTTCATAAAAACTACTTTAATTAAAAAAATTCTCTAATAAAAGTTAAAAGAGCCCTTAGGTCATCCGGCGACAATGGAAGGAAGACAGGAACATTCCGGCAACTTAAAGCAGATTAAAAAACTAAATTTGTTGACTTTTTCCAAAGCTCACCTCTCCCTTGGAAGGCTTTATGTTTTGCATAATGAGGCTGAAATCCTGAAGTCACTGATGCCCTCTCGGCTCCCTCTTGGTTGGGATTTCAATGGGCTCCCACCTCATGTCGGGGTGAGATTTCTTCTTGTTGCTCTGGCCAGGGTTTAATTGAATTATCTCACTCCCTGTACTTAAAATCTTTACAAGGCTTCTCACTGCTGGAAGGAAAAAGAGCAGAGCACTCATGGGGCCCACAAGGCCCTGAGAATTGTCGACTTTCATCGTGCACCAGCTCCTTCCCACCCCAGAGCTCTAGTGTCCATGGCCTTGGTTCGTGCCACTCTCCTCACGTCAGGACCTTTGCACGTGCTGTTCCCTCCATCTCCCCAGCCCTCTTCGCCTGGTTAATCCTACTCACTCTTCAGATTCCAGCTCGTTTTCCCCTTTCTTGGGGAAGCCTTCCTTTTAAACGTCCTAATTTTTGCATGCCCAGAGTCAGATATTTTCCTTCTTGGCAGTTACTACAAGTTGCAATTATGTGGCAGGCTCAGAGTCCTCTCCGGCCTGGTTTCTGCAGGTGACTGGCTCCCATGTGAATTAGGGGAGCCAATGTCATGAGATGTCATGAGCCAGAGGCCAAGTACAGACTGAAGGTGCTTTGATTTTCAGCAACACCTTTAGTTCATTTGCAGATGTCCTCATTTTACAGATGAGAACACGGAGGCCCGAGGTTGAAGCACTGGCTATAGTGAAGTCGCTAGCATCTGAACCCTTTGTCTGATGACAAAGAATGTTTACTTCCTGAGTGCTTGCCACATGCCAGATACTCATCTAGGTGCAGAAAGATGTCCCTTACTCAACACAATGAAAAAGAAAGAGTTCCACATGAGTGAATTTTCCAGACACCTGAGGCATCATACACAGAAGCACGTAGTTCACCGTGAGATCAAAATATTTTATACGATTAATTATTCGTTGCCCTTCTCTCTTCCTACTGAATGGAGGTGAACTGTTTCTGAGGGCTATGCAGAAGCAGCGGCATTTCTGCTGCTCTGTAACACAGCACATCGCATTGCAGTAGCCCCTCCTGATCCACGGTTTCACTTTCCATGATTTCAGTTACCCACGGTCAACTGCAGTCCAAAAATGTTCAATGGAAAATTCCAGAAATAAACGATTCACAAGTTTTAAGTAGGCACCGTTCTGAGTAACGAGATGAAATCCTTCACCATCCTGATCCGTCCCTCCTGGGACTTGAATCCTCGTTGCGCACGCTTCCCGCCCATTCGTCACGTAGTAGCCGTCTGGGTTATCAGCTCGACTGTCATGGTATTGCAAGGCCTGTGTTCAAGTCACTCACATCTTACTTAATAATGGCCCCAAGGCACAAGAGTAGTGATGCTGGCAATGCAGGAGTCATAAAGTGCTTTCTTTAAATGAAAAGGTGTAAGTTCTTGATAAGGAAACAAGATTGTATGCTGAGGTTACTAAGATCTCTGGTCAGAACAAATCTTCTATCCTTGAAATTGCCTCATTTCTGAATTAAGCTTTATCATAGGTATGTATGTCCAGGAAAAAACATAGCATTTAGGGTTCGATTCTATCCTCAGTTTTAGGCATCCACTGGAGTTCTAGGAACATATCCCCGTGGATAAAAATGAATGACTACACATGGTTCTCTAATCAGTTACACTGTTCTATACCACTGAGATGAGCACAAGCTAGTGTGATGAGGGGGTCATTTGACCCCTGTATTAACTGCCCCACCACTGTGATTTTTTTCGTTTTCATGCTTATTTTTATAATTTCTTCATCTGTACCCTGGTTCTCAAGCTGTCAACTGTTGCTGCTGGCTGCTGTCACTGTGCTTTCTCTACCATGCCACATACTTCTACAGGCTATAAGGCTGGGACATCAGGTCACTGAGATTATCAGAATGGTGTGCAAAGTAAGAGTCAACAGGCTCTGAGTGAAGAAATGTTGGCTCTTTTCTGATACGAACACTGTGGCAATTCAATGGGACAACATTCTTTTCCTGCTTTATATGTAGTTTCCAGGACAAGTGGCCTGAAGTTATGGCGATACACCTAAGAGCTTTGTTAAAACGAAAGCAAGTCTGGTTGTCCCAGACTCTGCATTTTCTCCTTGTCCACAAGGTAGGCATTCAAACGGCAAAGAGCTCAGGCCACAGACTTGTAAAATGGACATTCTGTGGGGAAGAAATCAGGGTCATCGCAGCAAAGTGGGGCTCACCTTGGAGACAACCCAAGAGAAGGAGAAACATGAGTGATCTGCCAACTTCGGAAACTTCTACGCGGTTCATCATGGCAAATGCCACGTGATCCTAGCTTTCCGGAGGTGCAGAGACTTTTTGTAAATCTGAAAAGCCAGAGCCTGGTGCACACAGCCCTGGGGACCCAGACTCACCCGTGTCACCTGCTGTTCACTGTCATAGAAGAAGTCTCCCAGTCATTCCCCTTCCCCCATACCCACCCAGACGGCAGCCTCACCATCAGACCCATGTTTGCCATCACTAGGCCTGTGAGGGTGGACCCTGGCTTGGCTCGTGTCACTTCCACGTTAATGAATGAGAGGGAGAAGAATGGAAACCTTCCTCTGAGGTGTTCCTGAAATAGTTCATTCCTCCATCTGGGAAAGATAGTGGTGATGTAGCAGAGAGGAGAAGCAGGAGAGAGGAGTGGCTAAGACTCAGGCTTTGGGGTCGGATAGACTGGACTCAGATCTCAGCTCTACCACATACTGAACAAGTGAATGGTGTCTCCGAGCCTCAGCATCCTCGCCTATAAAGTGGAGACAGAGGTTCCCTAACTCATGAGAACTCTGAGAATGGAAGTGAAGCTCTCTTACAATGCCCAGCACTGTGAACTCCTATCAAACAGAGGCCATGAAGATGATGATGCTTTCCATTAACATCACTGTCATCAGGAGGGTCAGCAAATTGGGGTCCTTCAGGACCACCTCAGAGCAGAGGCCAACACATATTAAGTCTTTGGTGGCTACTCAAATTAGAAGAGAAAATGGGACCATAAAAGGCCAGACCGGAAAAGTCCTTAATGATTATATATAATTCTTCTCCCATTCCACAGGTGGGAAAACTGAGGACCCAGAAAGGGAAGAGACTTGCTTAAGACCCCTGAGTCAGTCAGAGGGTGGCAGAGTGGGGACCCAGATCTCTTCACTTCCATCCAGGGGCTCTCTTCTTCACCCTGCACTCTTAGGACAACAGAGAGAATTTAAAGGAAACAGTAAATACAATCTTTGGGAGCTGAGCTAGAAACTTGAACATCAGGATGAGAGAAGTGAGCTGGGTCAGGCCCTCCTGCAGCTGGGGACTCCAGGATGCATTTCTTGGAGTTGGGGCTGGGAGAGGCACACAGCTGTCCTCCCGGATTTGCAGGTATTAAGAACATAGTCACCTGCCTCCCACTAGCCGGGTGGCCTTTGGGACATCTCTTCCCTTTTCTGAGTCTCCACTTCCCCACCTAAAAATTCTCTCAGCTCAGAGTCTTTGGAGTTGCTGCCCCTTTCCTGATCCTCTGATGTCTCACCTATGGATGAATGTCAGCCCCATCTGTCACTTGATCACAGTGACTTACCCAAGTATGTAGAATTCTTGCCTTTTGTCTCTTGGCTAAGTCCAAGGACATCAGCTAGGCTTTTTAACTTAGAGGTCTCCTTTGTAAGGAGGAGGAGAAAGAGAGGAGGAAGAAGGACAGCTGTTTATTGTGTTTTCTGATGTCCCAGGCACTGTGTGAAGGGCTCTGTCAACATGACCTCCTTTGATTCTCACAGCAACCTGGTTGGGAGGTGGTGGCCAGACATGCTCCCAGGGAGGGGTCTGGGCTGGGTCCCAGTCTGATCTCTCTCCAGAACCCAGGTTCCCCTGCTTCCCCTCCAGAGTGTAAACTCCTTGAGGACAGAACTGGGGTCTCTTATATCTGTATCTTTAGTGCCCAGCACAGAGTAAGACACAAAATATTCTGAGCAAATACTGGGTAACAGCAAATAACTGATGCTCAACAAATGAATACGTGAAAGAAGGAATGAATGAATAAGCAAATGCCCCCTCCCCCATCTAAAAGACACTTTCCATTTTTGTGACAAGATTCATTCCTGACTACCTGACATTCAGGTGAGTTAAGGGAGAAATGTCAAATGCATGCTAGGATGTCAGTATGTCAAACATGCCTGCTAGCATTGGGGAGGCAATATGGTCTCTGACATTAGGTGATCTGTGTGCAAAGCCCAGCTATGCCTCTTTTGGGCTGTGTGACAGGTGCAAGCCAAACCAGCTCTCAGAGTCTCACAGATTATAACAAAAGATCATGATAGAAACTACCTCAAAGGGTTGTAATAGATTCTCTCTCTCTTTTTGGCATGGGGTGTAGTATCCGGTAAACACTCCATAAACACTATCTATTACTGCCTATTATCATTATTATTATTTATTATTATTACTGCTAATGTTGGGATGAGCAGAAGGCAAGGTAGTAATGAGATACCCATGGTGAGAAGTATGGGTGTTCATTATGCAGTTCTGAACGACTATCAGGGGTCAAACAGGAGAAGGATACCCGGACTGCTGGTAACGACCTTGGTTAGCTGTAACTACAATAATGGGGCATACAAACAACCACCAAACCCCTGTGACACACAATAAGAGGCATTTATTTAGCTAACCTGTTCGTGGCCAGCTGGAGCATGGCCGAACCAGGCTCACTGAGGTTTGGGCTCAGGGTGGCTGGACATGTGTTCATTCTGGGGCCAGGCTGAGGGAGCAGTAGCTACCTTGAGGGAGTTCTTCTCCCAGCCACTGCAGAAACATGCAAGGCCCCCTGAGGCCTAAGCTTGAAACGGACACACTGTCCCTTCCACCTCACCCTCATGGCCAAAGCTGGTCACATGGCCAAACCCAAAGTGAGGGAGCAGGAGCAGAAATCCTGGCAGCCCCTTGAGAGGGGAGAAGGGTGAAGTCATGTGGCTGACAGCATGAACACAGGGAAGAAGGAGGAATGGGGGCCAGTAATGCCTGTGCAAACCAAATCTTACACTAGGGCCTCGCACTGTCCTGCCCTCATCAGCTTCCTCTTCAGCCCCTGCCTCATCAGCTCTTGGTCAAAATCTGGAAGAGATCCTTAGCACTCACATGTGTAGTCCCTGGGGACCCCATCCCCATCTTTGCGACATCTGGACCTGCTCTGGGGAGTCGTTAATCTCTGGCAATTTCTTTTCTCACTTGATTTGTTTATTTAAGGAAAACAAGTTGCTTCTAATTAGAAACACTGTGGTCGAGATGTTCCGTGCATCCTAGGCTGCTGATTTCCAGAACTTCTACCTAAAATTCTACCTGCACTCCTAACATTTGTGAGTTTGTTCGGCAACTGTCCTAAAGTTCAGGCTTCTGGTGAGAGACACCTGGGCTGTTGTGGGGGCCAAGGGAGCCAAAGGCAGGGGAATACACAGACTTCGGAGCTAAGGCACAAGGAAAAACGAACACGCAACATCCCGACACGCTGCTCAGAGCCGGCACCAATCACTGAAGCAATGCTTCAGGTGCATAGCACAAACATAGTTCAGACCTGAAGAGCAGGCAGAAGCGTAGTTTTAAAGGTTCAGAGATATTTTCTGTGGAAGCTCTCAGCTGTGTTTACACTGCACACACACATCTTTACACCCCGTGGACACTCAGGCACACTCGCAGAGATGCGCATCAAGGAAATACACACATACATATGAGACTTGCGTGAAAGTGGCACAGCCCCACAGATGGGCAAATGTGCTCAGAAACATACAATGTACACCCAGAGACATGCAAGAAAATGCAGCATAACACCCCAGGTATACACACTCAGAAGCTCACTCATACACAGGCAACATGTACATGTTACACTGCAACATCCCAAAACATACATTCAGAGACACTCATAAGCACACAGAGACACACTCAAATGTACACCGCAGTCAACACACCCAGAGACTAACACGAGTAAACACACATACACAAAGATACAACCAAGCATGCAGTCCTACACACAGACACACACACTCAGAAATATGTGTACACAGATGCACAAAAAGTTTACACTGCAATACACATCCACAGAAGCACACAATCAGAGCAACGCAATCCAATGTACCCTCTGACACTCACAGATACATACACCCAGAAAGTCACACATATTCATAGAGTCACTCACAGTGGTTATACCATGACAGACACACATATACACAGAGAGAGTGTATGCAATACTATACATATATGTGCACATAGAGACACACAAAAAAGTATTGAAAACCATGTAGACAGATATGCCTGTAAGTGCATACTATGAGTTCACACTCACATCATCATTGTACACACTCGTACATGCACAAATGCCCACAGAAACACATGCAGACGGCACGGACAGCTACCAAAGCATGCACCAAGCAGAACTACACAACTTCTCAAACATAGGTAACACTGCACAGACCCCCAGAGCACACGTGTGCAGCTGTGCAGCCATGCTACTGTCTGGCCATAGAGATACATCCAACTCACACACACATAATTGCTCAACACTCACAAGTGCATACGCGCCCCCACACTTGCACTGACACACAGGCACGCGTTCTTCTGTGGGCATGCACAGGCACACACATTCATAAATCCATGGACATGCGATTTCACAAGTATATACTCATATTGACACTATTCTCACATGTGTGCACACACACTTAAGGTTTTTATGTCAATCACAGTCACGTGAGCACATATGTCCAAACCTGCATGAGAACGTACACATTTACACACATGTCTACACACACACCCATGTCCTACTCCACTAGGAAATCAAACTGTCCATTTTCCAGTCAAGCCCACGGACTAGCACATGGCAGAACCGCTCCTGACCCAGTCCCTACTACAAGCCCATTAAGTCACTCTATGTCAGCAGAGATGAGGTCTGCCTTCCCCATGGCAATTTCACCATGGACCCTGGGGAACCCTAGTCTGGGGAGGGACACAGATGTCCCAAGCATCAGAACCACTCAGAAAGAAATAAGACTGATCACGCCACTGCCTTTTCCCACAACCTCAGCAACACCCCCCACCACCACCACCCCACTCAAGCATTTTTCCCCACGTGGCTGTTCCTGCAGGGGTCAGCAACCTCTGCTCAGACAGCCTCAGGAGACTGAGGGCCTAACACACAGACACACTGAACTTCTCTGTCCTAGGTCCCTGCACAGCCGCAAAGTTGAAGCCATGGAGACAGCTTACCTCCACCTCCTGTTGTCATGGCGACACAGCAGCTGGATTCCTCCAGTCCTCCCAGACCGCCCTGGGCTCCCCACTAGGAGCTGCTGGTCCAGTAGTGCTTTTATGAGGCAGCAGCGAGGGGGCGGGGACTGCAGGTGCCAGGGGATTGGAGGGAACAAGGGCCCTGCCCCCTAGCCGAGGATCACCTGGTGCTCAGGTGGGACAGGGCCAGCCTCCCTGGGGAAAACGGCAGCCAGACACTCATGCATAAGACCCCAAAACAGACAGTCCTGCTGCTGTGTCTGTGGAGCTCCAGTCTATACTAGATACACTTAGCGCTTTCCGTGCACCACCTCAGTTAGTCCTTCCAATAGCCTTCTAAAGTCCGAACTATGAACTCACCCACTTTACAGTGGAGGGATGGAGGTTTGGAGGGTGAAGTGACTGGTCAAACTCCGATGTGTCTGAGTCCTAGGACTCTTAAACACTAAATTACATCACCTTTTAGGGTTTTGAAAACCTAAAAAGATAATTGCTCAAGGACACAGAATGTTCAAACTGGGACCTCTGAGGATACATGAAATCCCTTCGTCTTGCAGAAGCAGCGACTAGGGCCCAGAGAGGTCTAGTGATTTGCCCAAAGTCACACAGCAAATCGAAGGCAGGCTTGAAGTTCAGTCTCCTGACCCAGAGATAGGGTTTCCCCAGGGCATCAAGAACCAGACTCTGACCCCCTGGAGGAATACTGAGGTCTCAGCAGTCTAGAGAAGTGGCTCCCAGCCTGGCCCCAGGTCAGAACCTGAAGCAAGGGCTGGAAGTCCTCAAACTCCCCCCTCATACTTCAAGTACTGTCCAAGAACAACACAGCAATGCTATTCTCCAGAGGTAGCTGCCCAGCCCAAGCAGGCAATTACAGGGCCAGGGGAATATGTCCCACCTTTGGGTCATGGCCAGAAGCACCTCTACTGCCTGTCTTGCTGACCAGCCCGTCCCTCGAGATGACCCTGGCCCTAGGCTGGAACCCCAGTGAGGAACCACAATGCCATTTAGGGGGCTGTAACCACATGAGTGGTTCCAAAATGATCCTTGGAGACCAGGTAGCCTCTGAATCAAGCTTTTCATTAGGATGAAAAATCTGGCCCAATTCATGAGCTGTGTGCTGGGCTGGGCAGAGCCTCTAGGGGCCTGGAGTGTAGGGGGACCACCCACATCCTCAGAGCTGGGATGAGAATGCCAGGAGCCCCTATCCAACTGTCCATTCCAGCCCCTTTTCTGCAAAAAGTTTGTACCTCCCTAAGCTACAATCAGAATGGTGTCGTTGAGCGGCGCAGGAAACTTCTCCCAAATCTTTTGCTCATTTAAGGAGCTGCAAGGAACAGGAGGTAATCCTGCCTCTCCTAGTGTCTCTGCCAAAGAGATGAGTCCTCTCCTGTGATGACACTTGAGGCTGCTGGAAGGACTTGGATGGAGGCGATCTGGCTTAGTGAGTCCTCCTGGCCCCAGTTGTCTCCCTACACACACACGCACACACACACACACCCAACCAGAACGACACAAGCAAACCTGCAGAGCACTGGACACAAAGCCCATCTCTTGGGCAGCCCTGGATGCTGGCTCCAGATAACAAGTAGCCTCATTTATGAGTATCATGCCCAACAAACACCTTGTAAGGCCAACTTGAAAATATGACCAGCTCCTTCTACCTCAGAACTCTGAACTGGCCAAGAAGCGGGTGATTTATGAATCAAATTAAAGGGATCCATTGCCTTTTCCCTGGCCCAGCTCAGCCTGAGAAGCCCTCGAGTGCCTGCCTTTGGGGTCCCAGCGGGAAGGACTCCTGGGTGAGCCAGAATGTCCCACCCTCTGCCAGAGGAAAGTTTGTCATTTACCCAGAGCTGGGCTGTCACCTCTCTGGGTTCTTTACTCACCTGACTGGGCGCTGAACCTCCAGCCTGCGGAGAAGCCGCTGGACCTGGAAGCTTGGATGGGGGGCAGGAATCGTTTTGCAGCGGCTCCGCACCCTGTTCTCTTATGGAACCCTCTTACCCACGCAGGCCCCTCAGCCCTTACCTGAGGGGTCTCAGCCACTTGCCAACTCT
>NW_011889103.1:192022-209752 GCF_000151845.1 Pteropus vampyrus | reverse complement strand
CCGGAAGCTGGGCAGATCCGGTGCCAGGCCTGCTGCGGAGCTTGGGCAAGGGCCTCAGCCTCCCAGCCTCAGTTTCCTCGACTGGAGAATGGGTTGGAGAGACCCACGTCCTAAGATCATTTGGAGAATTAACTGTACCAAGCTGCCTGGCATTGAATAAGCACTCAACAAATAGAGTATTCACTGCCGCTGTTGCTACTGCTCCTGCTGACGTTCAAGATGCTTAATGGGTGCCTTCCAAATAGTATATACCAAATAAAGGGCAGTTTGTTTGTTTGTTTGTTTGTTTTGTATTTAGTTTGTTGTTTTAACAGGCAGTAGGTTTAAGCTGTGTGGCCCCTGGCTGATTACCTACCCCTCTCCCAGCCTGTTTCAGAAAATTCTTCCAGCTCTGTCACCTTGGGCATGTCTCAGCACCCCTTCTGAACCTCTGTATCATCATCTGTGAAGTGAGAACAATAGATAATGATTGATAACGCTCACCTTCAAAGGATCAACAGTGAATCCCCGGAAGAGGAGCAGATCTTCTGATGGGGCATGTGACAAGAGCCACCATTGACCGAGAGCCTCCTAAGTGCCAGACACTTGGTCTTCTAATCTTTAATACATTAGCTCATTAAGTCATCTAAATAACCCAGGAAGCAGCTAGTTCCATCTCCATTTCTCAGATGGGAGAACTGAAGCCCGGAGAGGTTAAGAGGCTCACTCTCGGTTGGTACAACTAGAAAGTAGCAGAGCTGAGATTTGAACCCTGGATTTTCTGACTTCAAAACCAGTATCTGTTAAGCTTGGAACTCAAGGAGGGGCTCTACAGTGGCCATGAGCAGACTATTCTTTGTTGAAACTAGCGATAAGAATTGGTTATCTGCATTTATTTTATTAAAGCATATTGTTTCTCTACTAATTTTTGTCTAATGTAGATAATTCAGAAAACACTGAAAAGTACGAAGAAAAACATACCAACCCTATTCCCACTTCCCAGAGATAATGGTTATTTACATCTTGACGTAGTTTCTGGTAGTCTTTTTATACCTACATGTAAAAGCTGTTGGAACAAAGAGAAGAATCTCCCTAATCGCTCATAGGAATGGGAACTGGGCTCCCCACGAAACAGAAAGAGCCCAAGGCTTGGAATCAAACAGGTGAAGCTTGAGTGTCCTTGGGTTGGTCACTCACCCTTTCCAGGCTCTGCTTCATCATCCATGAGAGGACAGATAATGTCTTCCTTGCCTGCTTCATGGAGTTGTTGGGGAAATGATTGGAAAGCACCCTGAGAGTGGCAAAGGCTGTAAGAATATAATGGTGATGTTATAATCATCACTGTCATCATCATGAAAACATAAAAGAACAGAGCATCATAGCATCTTGTAGTGATTAAAAGTGGGAGCTCTGGAGACAAATTTGCTTTTCCTTATATGGATGTCCAATTGACACATGACAATTTATTGAAAGAACTGTCTTTCCTTCACTGTTCTGTAAGGCCACCTTTGTCACAAAGCACATGTCTGTGTGTGGAGGGGCCAGGTCAGGGATGTTTATTCAGTTTCATTGGTCAGTTTACTTATCTTTGTGCTATATTTTGTCATCTTTATCACATGGTCTCAATTACTACAGCTTTATAATAGTCTTGGTATCAGCAAAATACATTCCTTTTTTTTCCCCCTGCAAGATTATTCTTGGCCTTTTGAATTTGTGTATAAATTTTAGAATCAGTTTATCAAGTCCCACACTCGACAACAATAAAAGACCTATTAGGTTTCAATTAGGGTGGCATTGAGTCTACAGGTCAATTTGAGGACACTTGCCATCTTTATAATATTAAGTTTTCCTATCTCTCTACCTAACATCATACACACAAATCAATCCCAGTTTGGTCGTACATCTAAATGTATAAAGCAGAACATTCTAGAAGCTTCCAGAGAATTCAATCATAATCTTGGGATAAAAAAAAAACACGATTTCTTAAACAAGGCAAAAAGCACTCCATAAAGAAAAACACTGATATATTTCATTATATCACAATCGGAAAAACTTCTCTTTATTAAAGAGACACCATTAAGAAGAGAGTAAAAAATCAAACCATAGAAAATAGATGTTTTCAACATGCATAACTAAATAGGGGCGCCTATCTAGAATTTACAAAGAACTTCTATAAATCAATAAGTAAAAGGCAGACAATCCAAAAAAATGTCAAGAAACTGGGACAAACATTTTATAAAAGAGGATGTTCGAACAGCCAATAAATTCATTAAAAGATACTCAATCTAATCAGAAATATGAAACATGCCCATTAAAACTTCGAGGAGATGTGACTACACTAAAATTACAAAGACTGACAATCCCAAGTGCTGGTGAGAATGTGTAGTAACTATAAATTGAATATGCTGCTGGCAGGAGTGTAAACTGGAACACATACATGCTTTAGAAAACTGCGTAGCATTATCCACTAAAGGCACCGTCCCTATGGCCAAAACTTCCACTCCTAGGAAGACATTCCACAGAAATGAATACTTATAACCATCAAAAGACATGTACAATAATGTTCACAGCAGCAATTTCTGTGGCTTATAATAGTAAATTTTGAAATAACCCCAAACAACTGAAATGTTTGCCAACAATAGTATGAGCCAACTGTATATATTCATATGGAGTACTATACAGCAAAAAAAATGGCCAGTCTCTAGCATACACAATCACAGAGATGAATACAAGGAGCATAGTGCTGACTGATAAAAATTAGACGCCAAAGAGTACTCACTGTATGTTTTCACTTACAGAGTGTTCGAAAGCAGGCAAAACTCAACAATAATGTTAGAAGCCAGAATGGTGGTGTCTCTGAGGAGGATGAGAGTGGCAATTGGGAGGAAAGACACAGGTTTCCGGCATACTGGATATCTTTTCTTTCTTGATATTGTTGGCAGCTACATAGGTATAAGCCATAGAACCCTGCATTTACGGATCGAGCACTTTTCTGTACATGCGTGAAATCTTAACGTTTGAAAAAGCTGTTTTTTTAAGTGACAAGTCTAGAGCAAAAGGGAGCTGGGTTTAAACCTGAGTTCTGCTAATTTCTGGCTGTGTGACCATGGTCAGGTTATTTCAACTCACTGAGCCTCAGTGTCCTCATCCATAAAATGGGAAAATAGTAGTACCTACATGACAGGTTTATGTGAGGAGGAAAGGGCCTCAAGGGAAATAACAGGTGCAAAGCATGGGGCCTGCACTCAAGCACTATGGGTTGGCAATAATCACAAATCATATTCTAAAGTATTTTATCTGTCCCATAGTAAAGGGAATCCTGAGAAATAGCTAAAAGAACTGAGTGTGAACCTCAGTGAGGGTTGCCAGGTAAAAATAATAAGAACGTTTAGTTAAATTTTTAGTGTAAGTCTATAATTTCACATGGGGCATACTTATACAAATTTTTTTCTCATTGTTCGTATGGAATTCAAATTTAACTATGTGTCCTGTAATTATATTTGTTCAATCTTGCCATCGTAATCTCATAGTTACCAGCTGTGTGTCCTGGGCTAAGTCACTTGATTTCTCTGGCCTTGGTTGCCTAACCTGTAAAATGGGAATAAATGTCCTTTCCACTGTTGAAAAAAAGAACGAAATTGATTAAAGGAGATAGGTATTCCTAGCACACATCAAGAACTCTGTATTTGTTCCCTTCGCTTCCCATCATCTCCCTCTCTCTTCTTCTGTTCTTTTTTCTTTCCTTGACTAAGTCTTGGGGCTCCCCAGAGCTCCCCACAAACATTGCTTAGCTTTTTGCTGCCCTTTGAAGCTAAGAAATTGTGGTTAGCTGTAAAAAGTAAAGAGTGAAATTGTAGAATTTTTGTCTAAAACACATACACAGTCATTTTGGCAGGAAAGGATGAAGTCAGATTCCTCTCGATCCAACCATTGGACAAACTCTTAATTTTGGCGAGGGCTTGCTCTGTCTCTGCTAATCCCAGGCATCATTTGTGTTGCAGATTTCTGAGAGGAGCCTCATCCCCTCTCTGTGCCTTCTATTTCAGCCCTCATTTTATTGTTTCTGGCCAAAGCCTATTGCAAGACTCACAGAGGAGAGAGAAGAAACAAAGCGATCTTTGAAATAAATTATAGAGATCAAAACAGGGTGATGTAAGAGACTTTCCGAGCATAAGATCAAGTAACACCTCCCAGCTACATTCATAAGACGCGTCACTAACCCATACATCACTGTCATTTGAACCACGGTGTCTAAAAATAGGATTTGCTCTAATTTCCTGAGTAGCTCACGTAAATGGAGGGAATGTGAGAGTAGTGAGCAGGCTGTGTCAGGTGGTAAGTAACTACCTTTGATGTTTTTTTTTTTCTAAATTGGAAAGGTGGGGACTTACCTCCAGAAATGTCAGGCAAATCCTGACAGAACTGAGAGAAAGGTGAGATGAAGGATGCTGGAGGCAACAAGACCTGGGATGGAGCCCCTGCTCTGCCACCTCCTAGCTGGGCAGCCTTGAGTAAATTAATTAACCTCTCTGGATCTCATCTTTAAAAAACATAAAGAATAGTAGTTCCAATCTTGTGAGGATTTTGTGCAGGTTAAATGATAAGCCCATATAGACTGTTTACCACAGTGCCTGCTGTACATGTGTTATGCACATCCAGGATACAAGCATGTGTGGGTTTTCCATGGTCAGATTTCTTTTCAGGCACTAAACATTGACTCATACATCACACTTAACGTGTGGAAGAGAGAATAAGGTTAAGAGGGAACTGCAAAAGTCACTGCGACATTGTCCTAGGTGCAGAACACACGATGGAAGAGTCCTTTAATTGCAAGGAGTTTGGGAGTGATGCCCAGGTGGGTTGGCCATTCCTTCTAAACCCTGCATTTCTGCTTCCTTGGAAGAATCTCTCTGTGCTTCAAGGTCCCTCCATTCAGAGCCTGACCATGAGTTCCCAGCATCTCCCTATCCTATCTTAGTGGTTGGAGTTTGGTCTGCCATACAAATTCCTAGACATCAAGAGCTGTGTCTTTTAACCACTCTCTCTCCCAAGCACCCAACACAGTCCTTGGCACATAGTAGGTCGTCTTAGTCCATACAGGCTGTTATAATAAAGATATCATAGACTGAGTGGTTTATAAACAACAGAGATTTATTTCTTACCATTTTGGAGGCTAAGTCCACAATCAAGGTACTGGCGGATCTAGTGTCTGCTGAGAGCCTACTTCGTGGTTCATGGATAGCCATCTTCTTGATGTGTTCTCATATGGTGGAAGGGGCGAAGGGTTTCTCTGGGGTGTCTTTTATAAGGACACTAATCCCTTCATCAGCACTTCCTCCTCATCACCTTCCAAAAACATGGCCCCAAATACCATCACATGGAGGATTAGGGTTCAACGTATGAATACTGGTGGGGGGCACAAACATTCAGTCAATAGCATAGGTGCTCAGGAAAAAAACTGGTGAAGGATTAAAATTGTCCAGGATTACTATAAATATGTACAGATTAAAAGAAAAACCTGATACGATGGGGAGAGTTCATCCATTAAAATTTTGGTAAAAGAAGCAAAAGTATGTAAATGTAAAAGAATGTATACTGCAGCACATTTTAATTGCAGAAAACTGGAAAGAATCTAAATGCCCATCAACAAGAGAATAGATGGATCAATTCGGGTATATGTTTAAAGGGGAACACTAGGCAGCAGTGAAAATTTATGAACTAGAACTTCGTATTATCACGGATAAAGCTCAAAAATTATAGTGCTGAGTGAAATAAAAAGCTAGTTGTAAAAGGACATGTACAGAATAATACCACTGAATGAAGTCCAAAAGTCTGAAAAACAATTCAGTATATTTTTATGAGTACATACATGTATAGTAAAAGTATAGAAATGTACATGGGAATGCTGGAAAGAGGTTACCATTTCTGGTGGAGAGAGCAGGGTGGAGAGTCTGGAGAGCTTTAACTGTGCTTTTAGTGTTCTATTTCTAAGCCCATTTGGTGGATATATAGAAATGCTACTGTTCTTTGCATCGTTTTGTATGCCTGAAATATTTTATTAAAGGGAAAAAAGGGACTGAGGCAGCAGTTGAGCGTGAAGGCTAGAGTGGAAGTGGCCTAATTCCTTCCCCGTTCTGACATTTGCTGTGTGTCTTCAGTAAGGGAAATACCTCTCTGAGCTTCAGTTTTCTCAACACTACCATGGGGCTAATAAACTTGGAAGACTTAAATGAGATAACGCGTATAAGTTATTAAAAACAATGTAAGAACACAATAGATGACAACTGTTCTTTTCATAATTCAGCCTCTACAGCAATCAATTTCAGATTACTAGAGAACTGGAAACATCTAAGATGATCAGCAATTTCTAACCTTTCTTTACAGATTTAACGCCTGAGGCTGGAGACGTTGAATAAGTGGTCCGAAGTCACGGGGAATGGGAGGTAGAACTGAGAAAGGCACTGTATGGGGCCTGCACTGCAAATCTCTTCCCACAAAACCTATTGAAACCTTCACTTTTTCCCAGAGGACTGATGATGGTCATATAAGGAACCTGTTAAAACTGGATCACAGATGCTGGAGGCAGTGGGACACATCCTAATGTGGCTGCAGTCCCAAAGTATGTTTCTAGCATTATGAAAGAGATTGAGAATTATGTTATAAGCTCATTCATTTCTCATTTGTAGTTTTTAAATAGCAAAAAATCTGATGCCTTACACAAGTACGCACATATGATCACAAAAACACACATACTAGAATGTACTATTTGTAACAGACTCAAACTGGAGATAATTCAAATATCCATCAACAGAAGAATGGATAAATAATGTTTCAAGCAATGGAATTCAATCCAGCAATGAGAATGAACAGACTACCACTGCTTCCATGACTACATGATGAATATCACAAATATAATGTGAACAAAAGAAGCCAAACTCAAAGATGGTGTTTGTTGCCATTTATATAAAGTACAAAAATTGTACAACTAATCAGGCTGCTAGAAGTCAGAACAGTGGTTATGCTTCAGTGGGAGGTTGTTGCTGGAAGGCACTTGGGGGTGCTTCAAGGGGCTGATAACATTCCTTTTGTTGATCAAGGTGCTGGTTAAGAGTATTCTCTGTGAAAATGCATCAGCTGTACCCTTATTATTTGTACTCTTATAGACATATATTACACTTCAATGAAAATGTTTTTTAATATAAAAATTAGCCAGTTCCAGTAATCTTAACATTTATTAGTTACCAGTGCCTATGCATTGTCATGAATCAAGCTATGTAACAAAGAGGGTAAATGTAGGCCTCTAAATTAGCATCCTCTCCTAAGACTTGACCTTGAATATACCTGCTGAAACCAGCTTTCATTTCAGGTTTACTGAAAGGGGGATTGTCTACATAGGACCTGGCCAGGTGGAGATAAGGGTCATTACTCAGGACATCTGATCCAGAGAGACAGGCAAACCACCCAAATTATCTGATGTGGCAGTTTCCTGGGATCAAATGACCCAGATAATGGTCATACTGCCATGGTGACACCACACATCCCAGCCAAAATACCCATGAAGTGGACCCTTTCCCTGGGGCCATATTATGGGCAGAGAGGAGAGAGTCCTGTGCCACCCCCAGGTCTAATTTCTGCAAGAGTTGCTGTGAGAGCTCTTTGAGAATCTGGAGAGGCCGCAGAAAGGTAAGGCAGCTCTAGACTCCCATAGGGCTCTAGGCAGGCCCCCTCCCAAGTCTGCAGTGAGGTTCTCCCAGGGCCTCTACAGGACATGGTCTGAGCCATTGAGCATGAGTCTTACTTAATCAAACAGCCCTAGGAAGGAGGTAATATACTTATTAATATTTCCATTTTTCAGGGGATGAAACTGAGGCACAGAGGGGTTAAATGAGTGACTTAAGTATGAATACCAGAAAGGAGCGGAGTCACTTATTTTTGAATTGATTCTCTCACTGCCATGTCTACTCCCACCATTCCATCCTCCAGGATCCTGTTGCCAACTCTTATCCTAGCTACTCATGCATCAGGCCTTAGAGTGAACGTCACTTCCCCAGGATGCTCAATGAGTTCAGGTTGTCTGCAAAGCAGGCACTGAGATGGGATTAGAAGTGCATAGATTTATTGGAGGAAAACTCTGTGCAGGTTAGAGAGGGAGCAGGATTGAGCAGACAGAACCTTCAGACTGTGATGTGGGCCTGACACCTGGGAAAGGAGAAAGAGAAGGAGGCCGACTGTGTAGAAAGAGCCTCAGACTATAGCATAGCTCTGAGAAAGGCTCAGCTAGTCCAACAGGAGCCCCAGAGCAAAGAGTGTCCTTTGGTGGATTCTCAGGTAGGGCAGGGATGGCCCAGGATGCTAGTCTTCAGTAAATTGTGGGACCAGTCAGCACATTTTACAGAAGGCAGAGTTTATTTGGCAGATGGGTTATGAACCAGGGAGCAGAGCGTCTCTTAGAAGTATCCATTGTAATTATTATTGCACAGCTATTTTCCCCTCTGGACTGAAAGCTCCACAAGGGTAGGAATCAGCCTGTGCAGAGAACAAGTCTAGAATGTAGTAGATGCTCAATTAATATTTGTGGATTGACAAATTCTCCTGCCAGCTCCTTGGCATTTGCCATACATTTTCTGCAGATGTTTCATGCAGTATATTTTAGTGACAATGATGAAGAATTAGATGATGGCTCTGGATTTAAATCTTAGACCCGCTCTTCTGATCTGTGTGACCTTAGGCAAGTCATCTTGCTCCTTTGAGTTTTTGTTTACTTATCTGTAGAATGGGGACAATAATATATACCCATTAGATCTTGTTCATCTAATTCGAGATCAAATCAGATACCACTATTACAGTACTTTTATCATTAGTATTACAGCAGCAGACTTACTTTTAGTGTTTGCAATGATTCAAATAAACTGTAGGGTCCCAGTCTCGAAGACATAAATATTATCTCGAAGCATATCATTATTTTGTGGGAAAATCACATTCGATATACATTGACACACCCATTACAGAGAAGAACAGTACTAAGAAGAGATTGTATTATATCATCATCTGTGATATCTTCGGTTACCTGTACCCCAAGTCTGCCCTTGAAACCAGAATCCATGTCTTGTCTCTGTATTGTTAACAGTTAGCAAAGGGCTTACACATCATAGGCACCAATTAATGCACGTTCATAATCCCAAACTGGAGACACAGCCATGTGACCATGTACCTCATGCATTAGTTGATTTAATCCCCATAACAGCTCTATATGCCAGTAATGTTGCCATCCAGAGAATGGAGAAACTGGGGCCCACTGAGATGAAGCAACTTGCCTGAACTTGCGAACTTGCAGTTTCAGGCCTGGGTCGTCCTGGCTCCACACTGGGGTTTTTCTATTGGAACATGTGGCTATCAGGCCTGCCAAACAGGTCAGTCTAAGATGCAGTCTAAAATGCAGCACGATGCCTTCATTCTCCCCAGAGTCTCCAGCCTGGCCTCTGAGGAAATGCTCTTGGAAACCAGCCTCTTCTGGCACGTTTCAATTTAGACACATGAGTCTCCTGGGAAGAGAGAACTATGGCTTGTGGGCTGGAGCTTTTTACCTTGGAGCTCAGGAGAAGTCTTCTGACCTGATTACAGAGCTGCTCCTAAAAGCTTCAGTAATGTGAAAGTCGTTTTCCCCCATGCAAATACACTCAGGAACAATAGTCTATTAAAAACAATAGAAACGTTTACTGAGCTCTTAGTGTATACAAGTCTGGGATTTACTGGTCTGGAGTCGTCACATCCATTTTAACCTTGCAATCTTACAACTGCCATGTAAGGCAGGTATTTCTGCTCCCGTTTTCCAGATGGGGAAACTGAGGCTCAGGGAAATACTGTAACCTGCCCAATGTCACAGAGCTGGGAAGTGGCACAGCTGAGACTGGATCCAGCCTGATGGAGGTCTAAATGTAAGACAGGGAGAGAGGACACTAGCAGCCAGAACAGTGCTTAGTGTTCCATCGCCCACCTCTGAGGCAGCAGTTCCTTAAAGATCGATTGAGACACCCTCATCCTTGGCACTTTGCCTCCCATCACCAGCTTGTCTATCCTCTAAAACCAGCCACCACAATCTTAGAACACACACAGCTCTGACTACAGCATCCTTGTGTTTAAGGCCTCAAAGTGGCTTCCTGCTTCCTTGCCCACTGCTCCTGTCCACCCTCCACAGCAGACACGTCATTCCTCCCCCACATGCAGTGCTCAGTCCCCACCCTGCCTTTGCATATGCTATGTCTCTTCCTTGGAATGTTCTTTCCTTCCTTCCAGTTCTAGGTCCAACAAACTATTGCTCAGCTTTCAATATTAAATGGTGCCTTCCCTTGGGATGCCTTGGTTTCTAGAACCCCATGGCCTCAGTTACAAAGCAGGGTCAGGGAGAGTAGAGGAAAACTGGTTTAGCCACTGGAATCTTATTATTTTCATTATGCCTTTAGACAGACTCAGAGAAGTCAATTCCATATCTTTGGTCTAGCTCAAAGAAATACATTTCAACAACCATTTACAGAAGCTGGAAACCTTCTGTCCACCCCTCTCCCCACGTTTATTATTTTCTTTGTCCAGAAGAGGATACCCCATCTTTGTGAGAACTGCTCCTCCCCACTCTAACTTTGTGTGTCTGGAAGAAGACCTCCCTGAAATACGGAAGGGGACCCTTGAGTCCAGCTGGGCCATTCTTAGAACCTCATTGCTCCGGCCACAGAGATTGGTCCAGGACTTGGCACAAAACCCAAGCTCAGCCAATCAGAAAACTTTCCTGGGAGTTTTCTGACTTATGTTGGTGGGAAACAGCCCTGTTTCGTGTGGTTCTGGGTTTGAAGGTCCAGAGCTACCTGTGATATTGGTTTGAGTCTAGTGAGGATGACTTGCTCAAGGAGATGAACCAGTATGCTGACAAAGGTTAGAGAAAAAAGTATGTTATTGAATTGGTTTCTGGCTCCAACCTTCTCCAGAATCAGCTACACCCTGATCTTTCTGCAACTGGATCATAAGAGCCAACAGTCTTGGGTAGGTTCAAGTTCTAGGTGGATTAGAACCACAGGGTTCTAAAAGACATGGTTTAAAACTTCTTTTCTAATTACATTATGTCATAATGTGGTCAATAAATATTTATTAAGGACTTGCTGTGGATCAAGCACTCTAAGTGATGGGGACTCAAGAGTGAGATAAAAATATGGTCCCTGCCCACACAGAGCTTCCTGTCTGAAGCAATGCTGTCCGGTGTGGTAGTACCAGCCATATATATGGCTACTTTCATTTAAAATAATTAAAATTAAGTAAAATTTAAAGTTCATTTCTTTGGTCTAACTTAGCATATTTCAAGTACCCAATAGCCACACGTGGCTGGTGGCAACCATATTGGGCAGTACAGATATAGAACACTGCCATTGGCATAGAATATTCTACTGGATAGTGATAGAATGGTCTAGAGCTTTGATAGTCAAAGTGTTGTTCCTAAGATCGGTGGCATTAGGCTTACCTGGGGACTTGTCGGAAATGTAGAATCTCAAGTTCTCTCACAGACCTACTGAGTCAGAATCAGTATTCAACAAGATTGTCATGACTTTGTTAAATTAATATTTTAAAGTGGGGGAAGGGCTGTGTATATGTGTGGGGAGGGGGGATGGGTGTTGAACCACAGTTAAACAGAAGACTACAAGGGAAATAGAGAATTTTATTATTCACAAGTCCCGGAGGTACCACCTGACTCAAGGGGCCATGCAGAGAGTTAAGGCAGAGTGCAAGGGGCACGTGCCTTTATTAGGGTCTGCTGGTAGAGTGTTTTGGGGTTCCCAGGCTAAGGCAGGATTGGTCAGTTCGAACCAAAAAGAGTGGGATTTTGGTAAGCTTTATGGCCTTGGGAAGCTGGGAGAATGCTCATCACAAGGACCTTTGGGGGAGTCATGTTAGTAACTTACTTTCCTTATGGCTCTATAGACTGTTATTGAGGGCATGTGCTAGTGGAAGGGGCTAGTGTCAGTTTAAGGTCCCTGCAGGCTGCTTGGCCACGTGAAAGGAATGTCGAGGCAGCAATGCTATCGAGTATTGTAGCTAAACTCTCAACAAAGATGGCCAGGTGATTCACGTGCACATTGCAGTTTGAGAAACCCTGGTCTGACAGCCATTCCTAGTTTAGCCCTCTCTGCCTAACTCTGTCACCACCACTCTCCTATGAGCAGCAGAGAGGGTCCTGACTTTGAGAAAGGCATGCAGGCTGGCCTAGCTATCAGCTCGCCGACCCCTCTCCAGGCCACAGAATAAAACTGATGTCTGTCTACCAAGCAAAGGCTTGAAGAAACGACACCAATCTTTAGCTGAACGAACCCCCTCCCATTGCCCTCGCCTAGTCCATCAACAGGATTTGTGTTATTAACGACCACTGGACTAGGTTGGGGGCTTGGTGGCAATCCCACTCCAGGGGTGATTTTTCAATGATTTACTTCTTCAGGGTAAAACCACTGCAGAGAGCTGGAGTGATCGAGGGTTTGTGTTGCGTTATATTTTTATTTTTCCAGAAAGAGGAAGAAGGGCCTCACTATGTAGAATAGAGTTCTGCCTGTTCTCATGCTGTAAGGGATTTGCCCACCCCTGTGTGAGTTTAGAGGCTGTCAGACCAACCAATCCAGCCTGATAGAGAAGCCCAATGTGCTCTTTGAAAACCCTTTACACACACACACACACACACACCCTCAACTAATTGGTGGCACCCAACCATAACCAAGAAAAAAGGCAACAAACTATCCATTTAAATTGTAGATTGCGACCTTTATGCTTGAAATCAGTTCAAACATCCTGTTTATAGCTTTGGGGTTCTGCTGCTCAATAATCTTCCAAATTATTTTCCTCTGTTGGTTTTTTTTTGAATGGTTGTTATTATGCATTGCATTCCCCCAATTTCTGGGCCTCACCCCCAGTTCGTTTCTCCTGAGAGTCTAGGTAATTTGAAAGTGCCTGCAGCAGGATGTTTTCTCTTTAAAGTTGCTATTTTTTTTTCTACTCAGCTGAACCAGCTACAGAAGCTAGTTTGAAATGCTTCGCCCCCTTCCCTCATAGACAGAGATCGGAGGAGTGTGGGGTTGAAGGGGTGAGAGACAAGGCTTTTCTCCAAGCTGTAAAATTCCTCTGCCCTGAAGACCTTTGATTTATAGGTCTAGGCTAGCGTTCCCTAAAGTGCTAGTGAATGCCAAGGGAAGTTGTTAGGTTTTACAAGGTAACTCTAGGTTAAACAGAGATAGAAGGATTCCTTAATGCAGGACTTCTCAGGGCCTTCGAATGCTGAAGTGTACAGGGAACTCTCTTTTGTGTGAGGTGGAGAGGCAGATTTACTGCATAGTTTCCCAAGTTTTTTGCTCAAAGTGTACTTATGTCCCTGGATGCTCTCATCAGAAGTTGTCCTCAGCCCACTTGGGAGATGCTGCTTGTTCTGGTGACTAGTGCAGCAGGCTTCTTATGACCCAGCCTTGGGCATCCCCAGACATCACTTCTGCCACATTCTATTGGTAGAGCAAGTCACCAAGGCCTGCTGCCCAGATTCAAAGGATGAGAAGTAGCCTCTGCCTCTCAATAGGAACACACACAGCCTCTTTAACCTACCAGCCTCCTCCAGGTTTCCCAAACATCACGTTTAAGACTCAGCCTCAGAAAGAATGGAGTGAGGGCTGCTTCCTGGCATCGTTCGTGTCCTTGTTAAATACCAGCTCAACCCCCTACCCCCCAACTGTATCCCCATACCTAGCAGTTGGAGGGGACATCATTATTTCTGCTTTCCCACTCTCTTCTCCACTTTCTTCTACAAACAAATCCCTCTTTCCTGAGGGGACACACAGATACTTAGAAGTTGCCTATTGAAGGTAACAATGTGTTTGTGCTCGAATCCTCTCTGAGAGCTGATGCCTGAAGCACAAGAATTGTTTGATGACTGAATGAGAGGACTGATGAATAATTCCAGCAAAAATAAATAACAAATAATAATAAAAATAGATAATAGATAGGCCCCGTGCTAAGAGGTTTCTATTTATTTAATCCTCACTATGACCCTATGAAGTGGCAACTACAATTAATCCCATTTTACAGATGAGTCATTTGTTGACTCATTGCTATGACCTGAGTCATAGGCTAAATGAGTAAATCAGAGATTCCAGGCTGGATCTGTCTTCCCTCACATCTGGTATTCTGGAACACTCTACAAAGGACTGGGCTGACGGAAGGCAACACAGCCGGTATCCATGATGGTTACTATTTACTCATAGAATACTTTCTGTATGCCAGGCTCATGGGTTACTATTTATCGAGTGGTTGTTCTATGTCAGGATCTGTTCTAGGAACTGTAGGAACCCATTTAATCTTAATAGCAGCCTCATTCTGTAGGAATTATCAGTCGAGGAGACTGAGGCACAGCAATACTAAATAACCTTTCCAGTGAAGGAGCCAGGATTTGAACCCAGGACTCCACGTCCAGAGGCTTGTCCACTCTGCTGCCCCAGAAAGGAGCCTTTATTGGATCGCGGGTAACAACAACAGCTTGGACCAAAAGGCCAAGTCTCAGTTTCATTCAGCTCTTCCTGAATGTTCAGAATATGGAGCTTCAGCAAGTATCCTGCCTCCCTCCTGCCTTGGTTTGAAGGACTCGTACCTTTGCAGCTCCCCTTGCCCTCCCTGGGCCAGCCCTTGTGTTCATCGAAGCATTCACGCAGGAGAACTACAGCCAGGCCAGAAGCTCAGACTCGGGAGTCCTGCCTGCCAGGCCATTCTGTCTGAACAGCCCCCTTTATGCCTGACCACCCCTCTGACACCAGAGCCAAGAAATTTATTAAGAGGACTCTGAAGGCCCTCACAGGACCATCGCGCATTCCCTGAATTCTCCACTGCCTGGGGTGGAAAGAATTTCTAACCAAACTTGGCAAGCCAGAAGGACTGTGGTCTGGCTGCTTCCTCTGGAAGGTGCTACACAGCCCTGGCAGCCCAAAGTGAGTTTCCTCCCTGAACTCACTGCTAAGAATAACCAACCAAGCCACCTCCACACCCTCCGCTGAGGCTGCGGCCTTTTCTGAGGCCTTCTTCGGCTCAGTTTAAACCCCCTTCGGCAGGAGAGAAAGTTCTTGATGAGCCTCAAGACCTGCAATTTGAACCCAGCATTGGAGGTTCCGAAGCACATTCTCTTGCTGTGTTGGGGGAACCATCCAAACCCAGGGTACTTCTGGAGATGGGAGCTATTTTCCATTAGGACTGCATTCGTGGTGCAGGGAGCAGACAGACAGACCCTCAGACTTTCCATGTCAGCACCCTGCTGGGCCATATTTTCCCTCTGAGAATGTATAGCAATATCTGGAGACATATCTTGGTTGTCACAACTGGGGGCTAATAATGGCATCTGATAGATACTGCTTAACATCTTACAATGCACAGGGACCACCTCCCCCCCCCCCCCCCCGCCACACACACATACACATCTACCCCCAGCGACAGAGAGTTATCTAGTACAAAATGTGCCACTGTTGAAAAACTCTGATCTAAGTCAAACCCACAGCACCAAGCTAGATACTGAGTGAGTGCTGCCCGCCCATTACTTCCTTTGTATTTTATTTATTACCAAGTATCAACCTGGTATGATAATTCTGAGTGGCATCTAATGAGAAAATAATCTTAATTAATAAATGTGGGGTGATGAGAAAGAGGTGCTAAGCCAGTGCTCTCCAACAGAAATATGATGCCAGCCACAAATGCAGGCCATGAGCAATTATAAACTTCCTTCAGTAGCCACATTAAAGAAAGAAAAAGAAACAGGTGATATATTATAATATGTTCAATGATATTTTATTTAACCCAAACTCTCAAAGATATTTTAACATGAAATCAATAGAAAATACTATTGAGATTTTTAATATTTTGTGTTAAAAAAAATTTTTTTTGCACTAAGTCTGCAAAATCTTGCATGTATGTTACAGATCATCTTAATGTGGACTTGCCACATTTCAAGTGCTCCATAGACACGTGTGGCTCGTGGCTGCTGTACTTGACAACACTAAAGCTAGAGTAAGACCTTTCCACTCACTGATGCTTGGTGATACACAGGTCAGGCTGGGAGAGGAAAAAGATGAGGATAAACAGGAAGAAAGGAAGATGGGAGGGGAATATTTCAGAACATACATGCAGGAAGTAGGGCTAACATTTCCAAAAAAGGGTCTGGAGCCCCGTTCCACACCTCCGTCTGCCCACTGTCAGATGGGAGACAGCATGTGGACCCTGTCTCTTCTCTCCAGGTTAACCTTGGTCCCAGGTACCAGCAGAAGGAGGGTTGGGGGTGGTGACATTGACCACGCAGCATAGGGAGCTTGTCCTCTACCAGCTGCCTACAGTGGGAACCCAAGGACTCCAGGGAGGGCCAAAGACCCCCTAATCAAAGAGATTGTTTGCATAAGCTTCATCCAAGGTTGGCTCTTGCAATATTTTTAGAATCCCTTTGGCTTAGGGAGGTTGATTGCCTGCTTATTTCATCAAGCAAAGAGATAAAGCCCATTGCCACAGTTAATATGAGGGAGAATTTGGAGAGTGCTGAATCCATTAGGAACCAAAGTGGTTTCCCACTGTCATCAGCTGAAAAAGGATGATGACACAACTCAGGGTTCAGGGCCACAGCCCCAGGATCAGGGCATGGATTCTCAGACTGACTGCTAAGTCAGAGCAGCCATGTGAAGACCATCTATGAAGTAATTAAAGACACAGGCACTGGGGTCAGGCTACCTGGATCCAAGCTCGGCCACCTGCCATCTGACAATGGGCAAGCAATTTAATCCCTCTGAGCCCCTTTTTTCAAACATAATAATAATTGTTAATCCCTCTGGACAATCTTCTCCCAGATGTTTACTTGACTCTCATATTCATCTTTCTCAAGTTTTTGTTCGAATGCTACCTCCTCCAAGAGACCCTCCTTCCCTGCCTTGGTAGAAATCGCAGCTCTACTCCTCGGCACTCTCCATCTTGTTTCCTGGCTTTGATTTATTTTTTTATAACATTTATTACAGAATATATTATATCATGGATTTATATACTTTGTTTGTTCTCTATCTCTCCCCTAGTAGAATTTCGGCTCCAAGAAGGTCCGGGTTTTGTCTATTTAGTTCACTGCTGTATCCCCAGCACTTAGAACAATGCCTGGCATGAGTTAGATGTTCAATAAACATTTGTTGAAATAATTTAATTAAATAAACATCTAACAGTGCCTGGCACATAGTCGTTCATTATTACTACTCAGATATTGGTCACAAAACAAGTAAGTGCCACACAGTTCCTGCTTTCACTTTATTAATTCACCTAAAAAATATTTATTGTGCATATATTATGTGCCAAGCAGTGCACTAGGCTCTGCTACCACGAGGATGGGCTAAAGGACTCTTAGGTCAGCAGAGGATTTAATAGCACTTCCTTCAGAAGTTGTCGTGGGGATGGAATGAGCTAATGCATGGAAAATGCTTTGCACCATCCAGGAACAGAGTGCTTCTATTAAGCAGCTTTTGTCATAATAAAGCTGTGACAAACACTCCCAAATTCTGATTGGGCTACAACAAAGTTATTTCTCATTCACATGTCTGAAGTTTAGGTGGGTCAGAATTGGAATGTTCCCTGTGTCCTTTCATTTGGGGGCCAAGGCTAAAGGATATACTCCTTCCTATCTGGTCATGCTGTACTCTGGGGGAGAGCAAGAACTGGTGAAACTAGCCATGGAAGTCA
>NW_011889103.1:180973-191972 GCF_000151845.1 Pteropus vampyrus | reverse complement strand
GGACAATCTTCTCCCAGATGTTTACTTGACTCTCATATTCATCTTTCTCAAGTTTTTGTTCGAATGCTACCTCCTCCAAGAGACCCTCCTTCCCTGCCTTGGTAGAAATCGCAGCTCTACTCCTCGGCACTCTCCATCTTGTTTCCTGGCTTTGATTTATTTTTTTATAACATTTATTACAGAATATATTATATCATGGATTTATATACTTTGTTTGTTCTCTATCTCTCCCCTAGTAGAATTTCGGCTCCAAGAAGGTCCGGGTTTTGTCTATTTAGTTCACTGCTGTATCCCCAGCACTTAGAACAATGCCTGGCATGAGTTAGATGTTCAATAAACATTTGTTGAAATAATTTAATTAAATAAACATCTAACAGTGCCTGGCACATAGTCGTTCATTATTACTACTCAGATATTGGTCACAAAACAAGTAAGTGCCACACAGTTCCTGCTTTCACTTTATTAATTCACCTAAAAAATATTTATTGTGCATATATTATGTGCCAAGCAGTGCACTAGGCTCTGCTACCACAAGGATGGGCTAAAGGACTCTTAGGTCAGCAGAGGATTTAATAGCACTTCCTTCAGAAGTTGTCATGGGGATGGAATGAGCTAATGCATGGAAAATGCTTTGCACCATCCAGGAACAGAGTGCTTCTATTAAGCAGCTTTTGTCATAATAAAGCTGTGACAAACACTCCCAAATTCTGATTGGGCTACAACAAAGTTATTTCTCATTCACATGTCTGAAGTTTAGGTGGGTCAGAATTGGAATGTTCCCTGTGTCCTTTCATTTGGGGGCCAAGGCTAAAGGATATACTCCTTCCTATCTGGTCATGCTGTACTCTGGGGGAGAGCAAGAACTGGTGAAACTAGCCATGGAAGTCATTGTCTGGAACTGGCACACCCTCACTTCTGCCCACATTTCATTAGCCAAATCAACCTATATCATTAAGCCCAATCTCCATGGGATGAGGAATTATACTCTCTTCACTGACCAGGGAAGGAAGAGTCAATATTTGCTGAATAACAGTACAAAACACCATATGTTTAATAAAAGATCTTAATAATTATAAGGAAGCAAAAATGCTCCTTCCAGAAAACCTAATACAGGTGGTGGTCAGCTGTCAAATATTATCCCAAGGACAGCCACCTAGCTGGCGACAGAGTTGGATGTTGGATGTTGGAAACCCACTGGTGTTTGTATGAAGCGGAGAGAGCACCAGTTTGAAATAAAAAAAGACTCAGGATTCAATCTCCTAGGCATGTCCCTCCACCTCTCTAGGAATCATCTATAAAATGAGGCTCCCATATAACTCTTGGGGTTGCTGCGAGGATCAGCGGACAAATGCACTGGCGGACCCTTGTGAACCATGAACTCCCCACAGTTGCTGATTATTCAGAGCCATCGATGTGGTGACACCACGGCTTGTGAGGTGTTCTCAGCTCAGTGGGCTTCCAGCCTCAGTACATTCCTGATGGAAATCTGCATGAAAGTGTCCTTGAAGGTGACCTCACAATATTTCTCTTATAGTTCTTTCTCCTGCGTTGATCTAGAGTTTCAATGCTAGCAAATGAGATTTCGGCAAAACAAGCATTTACTGGGCATCTCAATGAGCCCCGTACTCTGCTAGGAGCTAGGAATATGGCAATAAGCAAGGCAGCAGTGACATAACACCTGCTGTCGTGAAGCTCATGTTCTGTGGGGGACTTTGGGTAAGTCATTCTAAGTATGAAGAGTGCTGGGGTGGTTTAGGGGACAATGGATGAGAATAATAGAGCAAGTAGAAGGGGTCGTCTTACCAATGAAGCAGCCAGTAATAACATGTACTGATCAGAGCGGTGCTGGAGGACAAGTTATATTCGCGAAGCTGTGTTATAATGTGCGAGCTCTGGAGGCTCTGCTGTCTGAGCTGGACTGAGCTTTCCCACATATTTGAGGGCCAACTGGCTACAGGTTTATCTAGGATGGCCTTGGCTGACATGACTGGACTCTCCTCCTCAAGGTCTCTCATTCTCTAGCAGACTTGCCTGCTGGTTTTCACAGTGGCTAGGCGAAATTCCAAAATAGAGCAAAACATTCTAGTCCTCTTGACCCATGAGCTGGGAACCATCACAGTCACTTCGACAGTATTCTACAGGCCAAAACAAGAGACAAAGCCAGTCCAGATTCAAAGGCGTTAGGGAAACAAACTCCACTTCTTAACGGGGGCTTCAAAGGCACGTTGGAAAAGGAGTGGATAGAGGGAAGGGTAAAGAATTGTGGTCATGTTTGTATCCATCTATTATCCATAACTCTGAAGTCACAAGTTAGAAGTGCGCCCCACAGATTTTGCCTGGGTAAGGGCCGGCAAACATCCAGAAAAAGCCTCGGCTCTCTCTGAAGGTGTCTTCAGCCTCTCCCTTTAGCTGGATTTGCATCTTTTGATTGGTTCCTCTACTTATCATCTGTCCCAGCAGGAAGAGCCTTTCTTGTCACCAGCCCCTGGAGAATGATTAAAATCCCACACTGTCATCCAGACCTTAATATGAGATTCCTAGAGGCAGAAACCTGACTTGCCCTAATTTTCCATAATTAACTCGTCAAGACACCTGGTGTGGCTGCTGCTCTCTTCAGGGACTCTCTGGCATTCCCCCAAACAGCCCAGTGAGTCCTTGCTCTCCTCGTCTCATAGGGGAAGGGAGACTATGTTTATGGAAGACCTACTGTGAGCCCAGCTCTAAAGTGGGTGTTTTATGAGTGTGAACACATTGCTTCTCTCCACAGCCCTGCCACAGAGGATAGACTGATTTCCATGTTAGGTTCCGAGAAATAGTCACTTGCCCAAGGATACACAGTTGGAAAGTTTCAGAGCCCAGATTAATGGTTACTTGGTTATATAGGAGCCCATACGTGGACACGTACCAAAGAGGTTGTGGCTTCAAGCCAATGCAGAATCCTTTCTCTGGGCAAGGCAGGCCTCCGCAGGTGATATGATTTGACCACGATTATCTTTCCTATTGCCTGTCACCGCCCCTCGAACCCTTCCATTAGTCATTCCTTTCAATGGATATTTCTTTTTCCACCACCGTTACCTTAAATTAGCACCCAGCAAGGAGACCCTGTTAAAATATAAATACTGCAGAGCGACAATTACTTAAAAACATTTGTTCTTGAACCTCCCTTAAGATCTTTTAAAACTGACTCGTAAGGAACAAGGCCTAGGAACCTGTATTTTGATATTTTCCTTCCTAGATAATTTTGATGTACAAGCCACTGACTACACACTGTATGGAAAAATACCCACATGGTTGTTGTTAAGTGAAAGAAGAACCTCATATTTATTGTGTCAAGCATGACCCCATATTTGACAAAGAAAAGAGATCTCATATGGGCATAGAAAGATGTCTGGGAGAATATGTTAACAGGGGAAAGTTCCCACTCAGAGTGGGGTTATAGGACCGCATCAAGGTTATCTGTATTGCTTGAGCATTGTGCACGGAGCATGTGTTCCCTTGTAATCAGAAAAAGCAATAGGATCTGTTAATGCAAGTATCCTTGAAAGAGAGCGAGGGTATTAGCAGCTGGAGGGCAACACTGAACAGAGATTTCTGGCCATGGCAGCTAGCTGAGAACAAAGCCTTGTGGGAAAATGGCTTAGGCACCAAGGATAGCTATTGGAGGAGGTATGCAAATCCCAGCTCAGACAGGAAGCATATCTCCAGTTCTTTCTGTTTCCATAACCTGCCATCTTGATCTCTATGTTAGATCTCTGTGGCCGATTGCAATGATGACCCCAATTCTTTATCTTTACCTGAGTCTTTGTCTTTGACCATGTGACCGCAGAGCTCTCCTTCCCTTTCTCAACCAAGTGACTTGCTTTGGTCAATGGGATTTTAGCATAAACATATTCAAATAACTTCAGAATCCTGTACCCATACCCAAGCTTGTAAATAATAGAAATAATTTATTGAACTATATACTAAGTATTCTGTTCAGTATTTTAGTTTGCACAAGACATGCAGTGGGAATCATTATTAGGAAATGAAAAAGAACAAAAGATAGTTCTAGAAAAAGCTGTAATGCAGGTAAAATAAAATCTGTACTATATTAGAATAATGTCCGTATTATAATAAAGAGCTCTCACAAATTAACAAGAAAAATAACAAATAACCCAATAGAAAAATGAGCAAAAGGATAAAAATTCATGGAAGAAATTTGACTGGCCAACAAATAAATATAGGAAAAGTTGCTTAAATCCTCTTGAAGTTAGGGAAATGCAAATTTAAGCAACAATGAAATATCACTTAATGCCAATTGAACTGGCAAAAATTTTAAAAAGCTAAAACACCTCTTGCTGACAGAGATGAGGGGAAAGGAAGCTTTCATGAATGGCTGGTAGATGACTAGAAACTGGCCCAAGAAGTTATCTGCTTCCCTGCTAACTAAGCTAGCTAATGTCAGAGTCATCATTCAAATCTGTGTGGGTCGAGTCCCAAAGCTTGAACCACTGAATAAATGAAAAGAACTTAGTGATCCTATCTAGAGGTTTTCAAGCCTTAAAAAAAATAATAATGTAGCAGAAGCCTTTCTTAAGAAAACAGGAAACTCCTACACTATGAAAGTAATAACAAAAGAGCCTTGCAATACTTGAAGCTGGGGGAAGGGCTTCCAGTTCCTGCCCTTATGCTCCTTTCTCATTACATAGCCAATGAATCTCTAGAACTTCATGGAGCAGAGTTTGAAAACAGTTGGTCAAGCCTAACCTCATCATTTTACAGATAGGGGCAGCTAAATCACCTATAGAGCCAGAAATTGCTTGAAGTCACACAGCTCATCATGACAAAGCTAGAACTAGAACCTGGGTCTTTTTTGCTATCAAAATAACACTCTTTCTGCTATGTGACTCTCGAAGTTCTTAATAATCCTGTCATAATCATCCTCATAGTTATTACTCACTGAGCATCTTCTAAGTATCTAACAATGCATACATCATGTACACTCCCCAAAACAACCACGACAAGGTAACTGAGACCTAGAGAAGTTTCAGGATATATACAAAACAATGTCACATAGCTAGGAAGCAGAAGAGACTTGATTTGAACTCAGGTCTATCTGAATTCAAAACAAGAGTACTTTCCATTGTATCAGATTTCCCCAGATAAAGTAGCTACTGGCTATGGAGAGTGAGGGGGATGGGAGAGGGGTTTTAGCCTGGCATAGATGGCCCTCACTCCTACCTGTCATGTTGTGTTCTTCTGGCAGGATCTTCACCATCTTCTCTTTCTTTGGGTATCAGCTCCCTATATCCTCAGCTCCCAGAACTGCCTATGGTGTATGCACAACATCTGTTATTTGTTGACTGCTCATTCTCAGAGGCCAGCTATAAGTCACCTGTGGGGAAAGGAGGCTGGAGGCAGAGAATCCTGGTTCACAATCGAATTCAGACATTTCCCAGCTGTGTGACCCTAGGCACTTCTCTGTGCCTCCTCCTTTTATAGAAAAATCAAGGTTCTACAATAATAGTACTGCATTGATTAGGATGTTCCGGGATGCAGATAACCGAGGAAATCTATTATCCTGCATCACAGAAATTTTGAGGGTAGAGTGGCGGTCAACGAGGAAGTCATTTCACCTATTTCTCCACTCTGCCATTGTCAGAGCTAGCTTCATCTTCTATCTTCTGGCATATAGCAAACTGGCTGTCAAAAGTCACAGTTGTCACATCTGTACATACTCCAAGCCATGGAGAAGAGTATCCATTCCTTCCTATAGCTCCTTCTCAGTAATGGGGGAAAGTTTTTCAAAAGCCACTAATAGACTTTCCCTTACTTCTCATTGGGCAGAACTGAGTCACATGCCAACCCCTAAAACAAACATTGGCAAGGGACTAGTATTGCTGTGATTAGCTCAAACCAATCATCTGTAGTGCAGTAACTGACGGGAAGCCAAATACCTATCTTGAAAAAGATACATTGAATGAGGATCTGGTGTGGCCAGCACAGTGGAACTTCTGTTTCTTTCAACTTTGAATCCCCAGCCCCTAGGACACTGTTGACACTCAGCAACTAGTGAGTGAATGTATGAATGAGTGAGGGAGTGAATGAGATAGATGAAGAATTTCTTTCCTCTCCCTACTTTCTGTTTCCTAAATCAACTATTTCTTGATGACCTCAGTGCCCAAATGAAGCCACAAAAGATGATGTATCTGGAAAAAATTAGGAAATCATTCGGACTCTCTGGAAAATGCTACTGAAGAAATGAGTGGATGTGAGCCAGGCCCAAGCTCTCTATGTACAAAATACTCATCAATTCATTACTAGATTCCCCTGGGTTAGGGTGGACACCCCATGACTGATGTCAGTTTTGTTGTTGGTGATGTTGTTGCTGCTATTGTTTAAATGAACTGTTTCTGGTATTGACAAGGTTTCAGAAGCTTGGTTTATCACTATGGTTAATAACAGCCACTGGTGTCTAGAGTGAATAACCAACCTGATTTTGGCAGTAGAACAACTGAAAATTTCAGCCAGAAGAAATTGAATGGGCAGTGTTAGGTACTGATCAACTGAAATTTCAGTAGTCATTCTCCAACAGGAGGCCGTTTTGTTTTTTCCCTCACATTGGACCCATGGTAGGGGTGGAAAGGTGGCTGCCTTCACATTCCAGAAGTAAATTAGGCTTTATCTGGGAATTCATGCTGGAGGCTACCTATCAAAACCCCGTTAGAATAAGACATGTTGTCTTCGTAGCAATTTGCCAATCCCTAAGATCCTCTGTGACTGCAGACAACCAGAGGAAGAGGCTCAACCCTCAGTTTCTCCATCAGTGAAATGAGAAATTTGGATGAACTGCTAAACCTTGAGAAATGTAGAAGCAATGTTGGGTAGATGATGGAATCACAGAGCCCATAGTCATGCTATGAGTTTTGACAATTGTGGTAGTGGTACAATTTACTCACAAGTCTTTCTCCTTTCTCCATCCTTACTATAGTTCACTGTGGGTGAAGTTTACCTTTCTACTCTACTGCTATTGGGCAGACCAAATGACTTGCTTTGGTCAGTGGGATATGTTGAAGTAACCGTGGGCTGGTTCTGAGCTCAAGCCTTAAGTGGTGCCTATGTTTTTACTCATTCCTCTTGAAATTTCTGTTCCCTGCCTTTAGAAGGGAAAGTCCAGGGTGGCAGTGGTTCCAAAATGAAAGACAAGGGGAGCAGGCTTAAACCCAACCCACAGAGCCATCCCCAACTGATCCATAGAACTGTGAGAAGAAAAATAAATAAGTATTCTTGTAAATCACACAGACCGTTGACATTATTATTATAGCAAAAGTTGACTCACAAAGAAATGTAATCACTAATAATAATGATAAATAATAGTAAATAATAAATATTGGGTATTTACTACATGGTAAGCAATACTTGCCATCATAATGACCCTGTGACACAGAAATCATCATGCCCATTTTATAGATGAGAAAATTGAAGCTCTGAGAAATTAGGGGGCTTGCCCAAGGTCACACAACAAGAAAGGTGCAGAGCTGGGATTTGAATAGCCCCAAAGTCTAAGATTTCTCCATCTTCTCTGCCCATCCAAGCGAATGACCAACAATGAAGCGTAGTTCTTCCAGGGCACAAGACCACTCTTCTGTCATCTGAGCACGCGTGAGAAAATAGGAGCCTTTTCTGGAATGCCCTTCTCCAGAGACCCATTGGAGCTGACTCTAAACTTGAAACTCTGTGGAAGGCCTAGAGTAGTCCAAGGTGGGTCATTGTCACCTGGACAGGTCTTGCTGCCTGCTGCTGTGTGAGCATCCTGCAGGAGCAACTAGGAGCAGACTCACTTCCTATTGTTGGTGCTGGCACTCGGTTCTTAGAAGCATTTATTGAGCACCTACCACCTCCCAGATAAAAATGGGATGGTATGAAAAACCTGAGGCTCTTTATAGTTAAGGGAAAGAAATACATTTTCTAAGACCTCAGCATCAAACCCTTCTCTGGTTTCAAACAAACTCTACTGTCATTTATGACTACCTTCCACTCCCTTCTACCCCTCACTCAACCTAGACTCAAGCACATGTAAATTGTTTTAATCCAAGCCTTTGCTTAATTTGCTGCTGCTGCCTGGGGTGCTCTTTTCTCTCTCTCTCATTTCAATGATCAAATTTCTGTTCATCATTAAAGACCCAACTCAAAGTCACATTCTCTGAGGCCCCTTCCCTAGTCCCTTCCTCTGGGTTCTTCGTCTTCCATGACAGCCAATCTTGCTGGCTGATCTAGGTGGAGGTCTGTCTTTCTCACAAGCCCAAGGGTTTCCCAAGAACAGAGACTGTCCCTTACTCATTTTTATATCACTTCCCAGCCTAACATGCAGCATGATTCCGGGCACAGGGTAGATAATCTATTTGGAAATTATGCCTTCAGTATTGCAGAGCACGTTTTAGTTCATAAAGAGCTTACCAGTCCGTGACACTACGTTCTAGCCCTATGTCTATGGAAAGTTACGCACCTCTCTGAGTACCTGCCTTATAGTGTTGTTGGAAGATTCCAGGAGATCATCCATGGAAAGCAACTAGTAGAGTGTCTGGCTCATAGTCAACACTCAAGGAATGCAATCTACTCATGGGACTGTTATTGCCAGCCATTACCCTGCATTCTGGGATAATAGATGAGGATTACCTCAGATTCTAAGAGTCAGAAAACTTTTTCTCTAATGGTCAGAAAGTAAATAGGATAAATAGGCTTTGTGGGCCATAAGGTATTGGTCATACTACTCAACTATCTTTTATAGCATGAAAGCAGCCATAGACAATGTGTAATGAATGAACATGGCTGTGTGACGATTAAACTTTATTTACATAAACTGGCAGTGGCCTGAATTTGGACTATGGGCTGTAGTTTGCTGACCTCTGCCCAAGTAAATGAGAAGAAACCAGAGATGGATGTCCACTGTATCTATTCAGGGCTACAGTTCTTCAGCTTGGATCTCAGACTGCTTATATCAATTGTAGGGGTCACTGCAAAGGGAGATATGGGGCAGGGGAGGAAACATTCTTGACTTGCCAAGTGGAGGAAGAAATCATAATGCATCAAACACGGGCTTTGAATGAAGACAGACACAGGTACAGAACCCAGATCTTGGGCAAGGGACCTCTCTCTGTTCAAGCCTCAGTTTCTTCATTTATAAAAGGGAAACAAAGACAATTCTCATTTCACAGGCTTTGGGGAGGGTAAATAATATCAAATGATTAGTTACCTTTCCAGAATTTGTAAGAACATCTTCAAAATGCTGAAGAGAGTATTACCTAGACTTTAGGCAGCAGGAAGGAAAAAAAAATCGAAATGGAAAATGCTGACCTTCTATTAGCTTCTAGTACATGAAATTTCTCAGCAAGACCTGGCAAACCGCTTCACGTTCAGCAAGACATTTAGGGGATGATAAGCTTAGTGATGCTCATAGCCAAGAAGCTTTTTGTTAAGAAGACATTGAGGGTCTCAGCGTGGCAATCTCATACCTCTAATCTCACCCCAAACAGGGGCAGGCAGAGAATGGGGTCACAGCACCTCAGAGCTCCAGGGCCCAACCTTCACCAGAGGACGGGACACCTCGGTTCCCGCAGTGTTGGGGGAGATGCAGGTGGAAGCTCCATGGTGGATATTGTTCTTCTGACAATGGAAATGGAGGGACATTCGGGGCGGGGTTGGGGAGCACAGATTAACAGTGAGAGCAAGAGGATTACAATAATTTAAGAGGTTAAGGGGAAATGAATGCTGATTTATCCGATGCTTTTGTACTCAGAACGCCAGGTTTTCCCTTGATTCCAATAAGCTCTTTAAAAAATTCATGAGGTTTTTCTTTCTCTGGTTATTTATTTGGGTCCCTAGGATAAACTCATGAAAAGCAGCTTCTCGTCGTGGGAGAGTCCTGGGGGGATGGTATAATTTGTACAGTTCAGGCTAATAGATTACACAGTGTCAACATGTTCAGTCACTAACGCCCCACGGCGATCCTAGGCCCCATCAACGAGGGATGGCCAGAGCCGGAGGGGGACCATTCACTTGCTTCAATTCTCTTCTCTTTGTTTCCTTCCATTCCATTTCTGAGGAGCTTCCTGGTGCCAGGCACTGGGGATATAGAGATGAAAAGGTCACTAGAAGGTCACGGTCAGGTGAGAGGGGACACTTTAATGGGGAGTTCTAAGGCTGTGTGACAAGTGCTAGAATAGAGACAGGTAGACATGCTCAGGCAGTATTCATGAAGCAGCTGCTGTATACTCACAGTTGCACTGAGGACAAGAAAAGGGCAGGCAGATGCTCCAGGACAAACCACTACGCCACGCAAACCCTCTACCCCATGCCTTTCATGCCCCTACTTAAACTGAACCCACGAGCTCCCAGAAAGGGCTAATACTTTTACCTATAAAGGTGAAAAAAAAAAAAAAACTAGAAACTACCTAATGTCCAACAATAGTGGGTCAGCTATGTAAATTAGGATGAACTTTGTATAGCAACATGGAAAAACGCTTACAAAATAACACCGGGAGAAGGCAAAGAAATCGTATTTTACCAAATGAGGTAATGAAAGAAATCTCATAAGGACCTGATAGTCCAGGAGGACTTGATCTGGAGGAAAAGTATTCTGGTGATTGGCTTAGATGGCTGTCTTCACACTGGAATGGGACACTTGGAGAACAGATATTTATATATCCAGAAATGTATATGGATTTATTTATGACCAGCTCCTAGCTCCATTGCCTGTTGGCAGATACATAATAAATATAAGAGTGAAAAAAAGACGTCACTCACTCCTGCATGCTGGGCCAAGAATAGTCTATTGTACATAGTGGCTGAAAGTTCAATAATGGAAAATGGAGGAAGGGTTGAATGAGCCAGAAGGGAAAAATGGGAGATGAGAGAGAAGAAAAGGAAGAAAATGAGAGAAAGAGAGAAAGAAGGAAAGAAAAAGAAGGTGGGAAGGAAGAGAAGGAGGGAGGTGCATGATTCTGTCTCAGTTTAACTCATA
>NW_011889103.1:162900-180323 GCF_000151845.1 Pteropus vampyrus | reverse complement strand
CCCTCTGGACCTGTTTTCTCATTTATAAAATGAAGATAATATAAACACACACCCAACTAAGACTGCTGTATTAAATGAGATGATACATGCAACATGCTGGTTTGTAGAGAGCGTGTAGTCACTATTATTTATCTGCTGGAAAATTCTGTGAGGCTAGAAAGGCAAGCAGTACGGTTCCCATTTTGATATGAACAAACCAAGGACCACGGTGGTGAATTGGCTTCTTTGGGTTGCACAGGACAAGCAGCCAAGCCAGAGGTCAGATCCTGTTCCTTGAGTCCAGAGCCTTTGGATTTCAGCTCATCTCCTTAAGGTCGAAGCCTGAGAAGGCAGGTACTGGTGAGTGGGTCCACCATCACTTGGATGTTGTTTAAGCATTCTGAGGAGACTGAATTCTCCTTCCTGGCTTCAGTTTTCAGTGCCTCAACATTAAATTATGATAATGTATGACATGGGATTGTGCTGCCTACTAGCCACTGACAATTATGTTTCTTTCAGGCACAACTCCAGAGAATCCATTTTGCTGTTCTCAGCAGTCTGGAGTGAACGACTCTAGTCCCTCTGCTTGGGACAGGAAGTTTGACACTCTCACGAGCCATGTCTCCCAGCGGCCACTCAGGGACTTCCAAGGTAGTTTCTAGTTTGGCTGTATGGTGCCCTCTTTGGAGTGTTGTCATCACTACACTAAAGCACAGAATTCAAAGGTTGTCACTGGACACCCAGTCAGGATTTCCTTCCCGCCTCCTGCCTACATCGCACTTGGGATTTCACAGTGTAGTGTGGTTTTTAAGGAATTCTGGGGTCAGACAGATGTGAGTTCAAAGCTTAGGTGTGACACTTGCTGACTCCGTGAATTTGGATAAATTATTTAGCCTCTCTGAGTCTTTACTTCTTCGTCTGTAAAGTGGATACACGCACGCACACACACACACGCACACGCGTGCGCGCACACACACACACACACACACACGGCTTCCCTGTATTAGTAGACAAAAAAGTCAAGTTAAAGAAAATCCAAGATACCATTTTTCATCTATACTTAACTGGCAATGTTTTTAAAAGAAAGATTTTACTTTTTAGAGCAGTTTTTTGATTGACAGAAAATTTGGGAAGGTGGTACAGAGTTCTCAGTTTTGCCTATTAGTATTATTTTACTTTAATATGATATATTTGTTACAACTGATAAACTGATATTAATACATCATTATTAAGTAGAGTCCATTTTTATTCAAATTTTGTTAATTTTTACCTAATGTCTTTTTTTGAGTTCAGAATTCCATCCAAGATAGTCATCATGTCTCTTTAGGTTTCACAGACTTTTCGTTTTTGATGACTTTGATGGTTTTAAGGAGTACTGGTCAAGAATTTTGCAGAATGTCTTTCTATTAGTATTTGTCTGATTTTTTCAAATCATGGACTGACAGGGGTTATGGTTTTGGAGGAGGAAGACCAGAGAGGTAAAATGCAATTTTTGTCACCTTGTATCAAGGGTACATAGCATCAACATGATGTATGACTGTTGATGTTGACGTAGATCACCTGGCTGAGGTAATGTTTGTCATGTTTTTCTACTTCCCATACTGTACATAATGTAATTGGAAGGAATTACATGCACAGCCGATGTCTAAATAATAGGGTCAGTGTATTTATATAAATTACTTAGAATTCTTCTGCATGGGAAATTAGTCTCTTCTACCCCATTCATTAAGTTATTCAATCATTTGTTTTTATCAGTATGGAGTGACTATTAATTTTATACTATGAGTTATAATCTATACTTCTTTATCTTGTTCAAATTGTTCCAGCTTTGGCCATCAGGAACTCTGTCAGCTGGTTCCTATGTTCCTTGACATAATCTCAATGATTTTTTTTACAATGGTTAAACATTTATATGATTTATGAAGTGATCTCCTGGATTACTCTAGTACCCATCTGGCACTACACATAGCCATTACAATAATATTAACTGTATACCCTATGCTATACTCTAAATCCCCATGACTGTTTTGTAACTACTGATTTGTACTTTATCTTTCACCTCCTTTTTTTTTTTTTTTTTAGCACATCCTTAAAATTTGGCAGTATAAGATGCTCCATGATCACCTTGTATACTTACTGCCTCAGTCTTTGAGTCAGCTCTTTCTCCAATGATCCCTGGCTCCATTTATTGGAGAATGATATTATAAACCAAGAACTGTGCATTAGGTGTTTTTGTTGCTACGAGGGTGTCATTGCTTCAAGGCCCTCTCAACTGACAGAGCAAGGGAATATATGTCGCTATGCTAACTTGTGTATATGTACATATCTATCAATATCTACATGTAACAATTTGTATCTATCTTAAGTTAAACGAATTCACACTAATGTCCCAGCTCTAATCCATTGCCCCATGGATCACCCTCTTTTCATACAATTGCTTCACAGTTAGATTCTTCATTACAGTCTTTATTCCTTCCTGGAATTCCTGGCCTCCTGAATGATTTTTTTTTTTTATTTGCTTTATTTAGGTTTCCTTTTTTTTTTTGGAAGTTTTTTTGGTTTTTGCCAATTGCTTATTTTTTTTTTTTTTTCTTTTCCTTTTGTTGCCTCCCCCCCCCAAAAAAACAAACCATCATTGTGCTCCATCTATTCAACCCTCCACTCCCTCCCTGAACCCCTAACATCCACTGCTCATTTTACTGATGCTCTAGTTTTGCCTTTCCCAGAATGGGCAACAAAGTTCTAAGTGTTACTATTCAGCATTGTTGAGAGCGTGAAGAAATAAGCCTTCTATATATTGCATGTTGAAGTCTTCCCAAAGGCTTTTTAAAAAAAAAAAAAAAAAAAGGAAAAAAAGTCACCATTTTTAATCTTTTGATCCAACAAATTCTACTTCTGAAAGTTTATCAAAAGAGAATTCTAAATGAGTGCAAAGATTTGCCATGAGGAAGTTTATGGCTGTGTTTTTTTTAACATTCTGAAATAATCAATACATCTATTCAACATACACACTTAGCACTTACTGTATGCGAGGCATTGTTTTAGGCCCTGAAGATATAGGTACATAAAGAAACAGAGCAGACATCTTAGTGTTTGGAAACAGATATACACTCATATCTCATATATACATCTATATAATATGCACACATATACATATATACGTACATATAAATAAACACATATTTTCCAATGGTGATAGGAATATAAAAAAAAAATAAAGCAGAGCACTGAGCAATGCCAGTGTGGTTGGTGCCGTGGTTTGCTTCACTGCCCACAGAAACCTTTTAGGAGCATAATAGGGCACGAGGGATGACCAAGGAGTTTGGGTGGCCAATGTGGAAAGGGATAAAGAACAACAGAAAATTATTCCTGAGGGTCTCTAGGCAGAGAGCGGGGGTGAGGCTGGAAGCATTTGTGGAGGAGGGGGTGCAAGAGTTAGAAGTGGGGGTTTTACCAGGAGCAGAGTCCCGAGGCCTCCTCCTCCTCCTTTCTGCCAGTGGTGACTGGGGTGGAGGGGAGGTTCTTGTCTGGAGCACACAGAGCCCTCAGGGTTCCTCTTGGCTGAAGGAAAACACCATCCAGGCATTAAAAGCAATGTGTCGACAGATCCTTGATGACACAAAAAGATGTTCATAATATATTTTTAGTGACTAAAAAGTAATTAAAGATTATATATACAATATTTTGGTTACATAAAATATAAATACTTCCATGTGTATATAAACATGCAGAGAAAATTAAATAGAATGTCTCCAGGTAATAGGATTGTGTTTTAAAAACATTTCCTCTTTTTATTTATCTGTATTTTCTTAAGTTTCTACAGTCAATGTGTATTGCCTTTGTAATAAAAGGGAGAAAAAGCAAGTATAACTGAAGAGGATGCAGGAATAGATTTAGGAACTATCTTCGGATGAATAAGAATTAATCATGGTGTTTGTAGTGATAAATCACCACTCTCCCCAAGATATTACCCCCAGGGATCTGTGCCCAGCCAAGCCTACAGAGAGCACCTTGGACCTCTACCTGTCCTTCCATCTAAGGGCCAAGGGACACACCCTCTCCAATCCTGAGATGCCACATTTGCCTCTCTGAAAGTTTCTGTGACTTTCTCTGGTGTTCAGTGGAACTTTGGGAGTGAGAGTGAACATGGGAGGTGACTCCTCAACCTAGGCTCAAAACAGTTCATCAAGGCAGATTGAGAGGGAACATTCTAGGAACATCTCTAAGTCTCTCACTTTTATTCTTTGGACGTAGGACCACCATGGTGACAATTTCCTCCAGCTCAAGACCTGGCATTAGGAGAGTATCTGGCCTGAGTGAGCAGGAGGTGGTATTGAATTCAATAAAGATACAGAGTGAGTACGAGACAACACTACCTAGAACATCAAGTGAGACTGATGTGCTTGATATAGAAATGGGATGCTGCGCTTCACATAAACTTTTCTCTTATGCTAGAGAATTTACCAGGTATCGCTTCATCCCTTCCCCTACCATCACCAAAGGCGAATAAGACAGAGATCTAGTCAAGTTCAGGAAGGGATGTAAGTCATAGGCACAGCTCACCTTAACACCAGGCAGACAATGAAACAGCACAAAGGAGCAGCTCAGAAAACAGAGCCTTCACTTCCAGCTGGGTTTGGAGCCCTAGGGAAAATCTAGGAACTTTGTGCAAAAAGAGGTCCAGGAAACCGAACAAGAATAACCTACTCTGAGGGAAAAAATACAGGGATGGAGAACAATAAGAAGCAATCCTGTGAACGTGAGGCCATTTTCTCATATCATTTTATTCCACTTTTAAAAATAGAAATAGTCATATCATTTTTGTGACTAGAAAAGGATGCGATGTTCATTAAAAAAAAATAGCTGTGTATATTCTAGTGCGGAGTTAAAGTGTAATTTACTCAATCAGTCTCATTAATCGGAAATCTGGGTTATTTTCAAGCTTTCACTGTTGTAACTGACCCTATAATGAATATATATACTTGCACTTGTCTAGTTTCTGCCTTAGGACGAATTCCTAGTAGTGAAATAATTAGATCAAAGAGTATGTACATTTCAAGGTTTTTTGATACATAAAGCATTATTTCAACCTGCATGGACCAATTTAGACACTAAGACATGTGTCTGCAACTGCCTAATTACCTATTATCATTCTTTTTAATCTGCTTGTTCTAGGGGACAAGCTATAGAATCTCATGAGCCGCATGGTATAAACTTGTCTGTCACCACTGTCCTTCGTCTCCCTTCCTCCACTGAGCTCTAGGGCTCAGATGAAAACCTCCCAAATCACACACGTGCCACACCTGGAAATGTCCCTGGATTCTCTTTCAGTCTTTCCCAGTGATAACTTGGAAGCAGATGGCGTATCGGCTTAGCCTAAAAACAACGTCTCCTTTGTCTCCCTCAAGTCCGGTACTAAAAACCTGGGCTGGAGACGAGGAGGTGTGAGTCATGATGGAGGGAAGACGTGGCCTTTGAGAATATTTTATTTATGTCCTTGGTGTGCACAGGCATTTCTGCAACCACGTCTGTGTCTTCCCCTCACGCAGATCACTTTGGGCCTCCAAGACGGAGCTCTGTTACCAGCGTCCCTGTCACTCTGGGCACACACATCACATTCAGCCATTTGTGAGCCGACACTCCATATTTTAGGATGGCAGGATGGTAGGAAGACCTGAGATCTTAAGAAAAGTGTCTTGGAGTGGTGTTTTAACAAAGAACATGTGTATGATTTCTAGGTCCAAGTCTCCCTATGCATTGAGTAAACCAGGCTCATTTAGGAGGAAAAGTGAAGCACAGAGAAGGGGAGACATCTACCTGGGGTCACACAGCAAATCACTCTACCTAAAAGCCTTATGCTCCTGAGTCCTCACTAGATCTCGCTGCACACATCCTGTGCCCCCACCCCACGCCGCCCCGCCACCCACCATGGCAAACTCCTGGTTCTAAATTTCATGCAAAGGGTTGTTTATGATTTTGAATTACCAAGCTTTTAAAAATACAGACAGTTCTAGTGGAAGTCTATGGGCCATAAAACTGTCATCCTCACAACTCAAACCTCTCTCACAGTAATGATGTAATCTGTTTGCAGAAAAGGCCCTGGTCCAGGCCACCACAGAGCAGTGGCCCCCACATGGAGGCCCAGCTGGGGTAGAGACTGTTCATGATGATTCTGTGCAGAGTAACTTGCCTTTGTCTGTGTTCTCCAGCACAGAAGGGTCTGATGTGTTTGAGGAGACCAGGAATCAGACAGCTGTGGCCAGTTCATCTCCTAAGTCTCCTCCCCAAGTAGAACTGCAAACAGTGCTCTTGGCCACCCTCTGAGCCATTGCACACACCCTTTATGCTGCTGGAAATGCCGTCCCCTGCTTCCGGCTTCGGGACCAGCTTAGGACTGTGGATACAAATCTCGTCTCTGAGGTTTTCTAACTCTGTGGCCAGGGCAAGCCACTTTGCCTGTCTGATCATTTATTTCCTCATTGCTAAAATGGTGTTAGTGATAGATCCAGCCTCATAGAGTTGTTATAACGTTTATGCAAAATAATCCTTATAGGCTGAAGTTGAGGGTATTTGGTTATAACAAAACCACTCAGATCAGCTGAAGCTAAGAATAAAGGAGGGTAAGAATTTACTTAAAATTGGAATAGACCCATTTTTAAACTTAGGGTGCAAAAAAGTCACATCACGTTGACATTTCCAATTGATTGTTCAAGGTTCCCTTCTCTCCATACAGGAAATCTTATGTCTTCCTCTTAAAAGTCCTACTGCACCTTCCCTCATGCTGACCCTTCTGGAGTGGTTCATAGATCCCGGAGATGGGCATTTACAGGGAGTGGCTTCCACAGCAAAGAGCGAAGACTGGGGTCCCCTCGGGGCACCGCTGCCCCTGTGCTTTGCTAATACACAGCTGCGGTGAGGACGATTCTGACACGGCAGCTGTGCTGCAGGTCCAGACTCCTTACACAGACGGCTTGCCTGATGTCAGAGAAGACTGCTCCACCCCAGGTACCAAGCTGAGCTCCCAAATCGCAGTGCTCAGCCTGAGCTTTTTCAGTCACATTCCACTTCCCAAGAATCTGGAGTAAGTTCTCGGAGGTCAGGAGCCATGCCCATCTTATTTATCACTGTGGGGCCAGCATCCAGAATAAGGGCCTGGCATATAGTAGCCATTTTATGTTGGATGGATGGATGGAAGGATGAATGGCTAGATGGATGGATGCATGGAAGGATGGATACGAGGATGGATGACGGAAGGATGGCGAGGTTGGTGAAAATGGCGGAAAGGAAAGAATAAAGGGAAGGATAATAAAAAGGACGGAGGGAGGAAGGAAGCAGGGAAGGAAAGAAGGAAGGAAGAGAGGAAGGGAGGGAGGGAGGAAGAAAGGAAGGAGGGAAATAAGGAAGGGAGAGAGGGAGGGAGGGAGGAAGGAAGGAAGGAAGGAAGGAAGAAAGGATGGAAGGGCAAATCATTACATGAAATATCAGCCCCAAGTTATGGTTAAGAAAATTTTGTAAGTGAATGCTTTGATAATTTAGCACTTTAAAATAGGTTGTATTCTCTTTTTAGAATAGAAAAAGTAAATCAACATCTTAAAAATCACAGTCTAGGAACTTGCTGACTGTATGATTTACCATCTTCACATTGCATTATGTCATCATCACAATTACACATGTAAATATATTTATAAAAGACAGTCTCTAACCACATGGGTATGATTTCTATTGATGCCTCTGGGAAAGAATTGGGTCAAAAGTCACCAGCAAGGGAATGAGAGTAAACATTTATTGAGGGTTCACTGAACGTCAAGTTGTTTTATTAAAATGTTACCCTGTCAGATCCTTTCAACTCTGCAGGGAGGGTAATATCATGCCCGTTTTTCACTTGGTGGAACTCAGATACGATGACGTTACATGTCTTGCCTGAGGCCTCACAGGTAGCGAATGGCAGAGTTGGCTTTGAATTCAGCTTCGCTCAGTCTCACACTCTGTGCTGTGTCTGCTTTCCCATACAGCCTGCCTGGGAAGGGGGCCTTATGGAAGAGAAGGAGTGGGGTGACCATGCTTTAGGATTGCCCTTACCTGTGTTAGCTCATTAATCTCACAGCAATCTTGTAAGGAAGGAACTGTCATTATTCTCATCTGGCAGGTGAGGAAACTGAGCTTCAGAGCAGAACGCCACTTCTGAGCTTGTCAATCTAATCCTCGTGAAAGCTTTTCAAGGTCAACTGGATTTCACGGCAACATAGTCCTAGTGAAAGCAGACAATGGACTTGGGGCTTTGTGGACTTGCTCAGTGCCCTAAATTCCTTCATTACACTCTCCTTGAAGCCACAGCATTTTGACTCTGGTTAAAATGCAAATCATACCTGGAAGGGATAACACAGAAAGCCATTATCAGCCTGGAATAAAGCCAGGCCACATTTGTGTTCAAATTCCATTCTCAATACCTTTGGGTTTCTTTTTAATAACTTAAAAATGTTTTTTTTTTTTGCAGATAATTCATGTTCATTGTAGAAATTTAAGAAATTCAGAGAGGCAAAAAAAATGAATAAAGAAAAAAAAGAAAGAATTGCCTGAAATCTCTCTGAGGCAGCCATTTCTTCCTGTTACATCTAGTAGCTATACAGTAATTGTTCCCCTTATCGGAGTGGAATATGTTCCAAAACTCCCCATGGATGCCCAAAACCTCAGCTAACACTGAACACCATATATACTATGGTTTTTCCTACACAGACATACCTGTGATAAAGTCTACAGCTTCTCTTTGGTCGCAACTTATACCCCAGTTGTCAGCATCACTACTTTTGTGCTTTGGGGTCATTATTAAGTAGAATAAGGCTTACTTGAATACAAACACTGCGATACTGCGCCACTCAATCTGATAGCCAAGATGGCTACAATGTGACTAATGGGTAAGTTATGCATAGTATGTTGCTAAGATATACTGGACAAAGGGAGGATTCACGTCCCAGATGAGAGGGAGCAGAATAGCACAGTATTTCAGCATGCTACTCAGAATAGCACACAATTTAAAACTTATCGATTGTTTATTTCTGGAATTTTCCATTTAATGTTTTTGGATCATGGTTGACTGTGGGTAGCGAAGTGCCGAAAGCCAAACCGTGGTTAAGGGGGAACCATTGTATTCAGATTTTGCTCTGGGAAAACATGCATGTCCCACTCTCTATCTAAGTAATTAGGGGCTGACTCTATCCCCAGGCTTGTGGGCAGGTAGGAACAAGGGACGCAGAAATGGCCAATCAGAACATCCCAGCCCTGGCGCCAGTGATTGGTTCATGGAAGGGAGCATAACCTAACCTAGCCCAGCCAATTAGAGCTCTACCCAGAACTTTCTCTGGAATCACTGGGAAAGAGGCGTTCTTTTCCTTGTCCTAAGCTACATAGAGGCTGGGAGCAGAGAGTGGCCATTCTTGCCCCAGTTGGTGGAGAGCTTGCCTGAGAATGAAGCCAACTTCACAGAGGAAGAGAGAGCTGAGGAATGTGGAAAAATAGATTTCTGACAGCATCTGAGCACCTGGATCCAACTATATCTGCAGCCTGTTCCTTAACATACTTTTTAGTTATTAAATCAAACCATATACAATTGCCAGTATTTGACAATTTTGGCCCTGAAAATTTCATATCACTCAACTTAAGAGATGAGACAAATTCCTTTTCCTACTAAAATAAGTTTAAATTGAATTTCTTACTCTTACAACTGAAAGGGTCCTCTCTAATACACTCATCATCCAAAGAAAATCAACATTCACGTTTTCACATGTCTCTTCTTATACTTATTTCCGTATGTGTATATGTTTATATAATATAGTGATATAACATAATATAATAAATTTATGACATTTTAATTTAACTTATTGTCTGTGTAATTTGTTGTCTAATATCTACCTGCCTTCCCGTGAGGACTGAATGTTTTAGTTACTCTGGCCGAACAAAGTTTCAAGACCATAGTAGGTCAATAATTAATATCTGTTGACTATATCAATATGTGTGTAGAATCCAGTATGAAAAAATGATTTAGGAAAAAGCCAATCTGCAACCAGGCACATAGCCACTCTATGAGAGTGAGATACACTGTCCCATTAGAGGAGGCCCCAATGCACAGCAAACAATGAAAACCAAGCACCTGCATTAAAATATAAATGGGAAGCTAGCTAAGCCTGGCAAGTTAGGTAGAAAACTGGCACTTGCTAATAAAAATGTGTTGCTTAATTCATCAGCCTTTTAAAAATGTTGGCAGGAAGCTAGGGTGGGATTGAGTACAGAAAAGATTTCTAACAGAAAATCTTTTCCAAGAAGATTCATGGTTTGAAACCCACAGAAAGAGAGATTCAGCAGAGAGTATTTTATGAATTTTCTGAGTGCTCATTGCTCAGACCACAAGCCTGTGACTCATTATTGCCTCCTCAAGGTGGTACAGCAAAATGCAGGAGCAGAAATGAAAGGCAATCAGTCATGCCACTACCATTATAATAGACTGACTAATTATCAGAACATGGACATATATTCTGTGCTTGCTCCTGCCACTGCTACTGTTATTGTAACCATCATCAAAAGTCACATCCACAACAGTAAGAGTGGCTGAGGGGTATGGCCAGGTAAGGCGTTGAGAGGTTCTCATACATTATCTCATTATCTTTATAACACCCGATGAGACAGGTACAATTAGACATCCATTTTACAGATGAGGAAGCTGAGGTTCAGAGAGGTGAAACCACTTACTCAAGGGCATGTAGCTGGTACGTAGCAGAGCTAGGACTCGAACCCAAGGCCTTACGACTCTTTATGCTCTGTTGATTTTTGAATCTAGGTGGTCTAATTGAGTCTCTTTATTGTACAAGTGAGGACGATGAGGTTCTGAGTAGCCTCCGTAGTTCTGAAGTTCAAGAAGTTGCCAAATAACTATTAAGACCTTTATATGGTTACACCTAAATATTGAACTTTTGGCTTTTCAGAAATGATCCTAAGCAGAAGATAGCGAGGCTCCTGATGCAGTGGGATTCCGGTGGGGTCCATCAGAAGACTTGGTGACATTTGCATCACATGACGGTATTGAATGGTGGGGGGTGGGGCAGCTGGGGGCATTCCGCTACAGAGAAATTCCACCCAGGCCCACGAGGACATTAGACACCATACTGTTGTGGTGGCAGCAAGCTGAAGCCCTCTAGTGTCTGCCCCTAAATAAACAACAGATCAGTAAAATATGGTGGACTCACCAGGGTATTATGGTGCAGTCCTAGATGTAGGCATGACAGCCTGGGTGGGTCTTAAAGTCACAGGGCCAGGAAGAGAACAATAAACAGGATGAAACCCATAGCACAACACCATTTAGGTAAACGAAAAACACATGCGCACATGTTTTCCAGGTACAAACAAAAAGGCATCAAACAGATTAGACTGGCTGCCTGTGGGGTGTGTGGGATGAGAGGGTGACAGTGGGGCATGATGATCAATGGGAATGAATGAATGACAGATGGCAGATGCTCGCAGACAGTAATGTGAATGTGCCATAAGCCAAGGAATATTAATACCTCAAACCTCAGCACCCTAGATTCAAAAATTAAACACAACTCCAAATAAAAATTATGCTGAGAAAAAATAAATTCATAGCAAAAGAAATCCAGCATTTTTGAAACATTTACTGTATATCAGGCACTGTGCTACGGGTGTGTTATCTCATTTGCTTTTCAACAGAATATGGGAGGAAAGTATTGTTTGTTTTACAGATGGGGAAAGTAGAGCTGAGAGGTGAGGTGACTTGCGTGGGGCTAGTTGCTAGAAGAGCATGATTCTCACCTGAGTTGTCCCAACCCAACGCTTTCAGATGGCTCTGGGGTGTCCACACTCTGCAAGGTCTATTTTCCAAGGAGCGGAAAGACAACATTAGATGATATTAAGAGAAAAATTATGACAATTTTATAGGATGGGCTCATTCTTTTAAAAAATATGGGTCATGTGTGTCGTGCGATCGCATAATAAATAGACTGGAAAGATCTGTGGCCAGGTGTTCACAGCGGGTTCCTGAAAGCAGGGGTGTGTCTGCACCAGTCAGTCCTGTGTAGGGCGCACCCATTGGGGCTGCCCCACAGGAGAGTTCAATGACATCCACATAAGTGAACCTCCGAATGGTGAAATGCATGTTTTTCTCTACACCTTTATGTATCATCTGCATGTAGAAGGCCACAAGTAGCTTTTATAGTCAAAAAGGAACAATTAAGCATTTTATTTTTGGTTTGGAAGGAAAACGTTTACTTACCAAGATTGAGCAGAAGGACTCTGAGGCCAGCCCTTTCTGAGATGCCAGTTTCCTGAGGCAACGACTGCATATCTGTTTTCAGCACCTGCTCGGAACAGTTCAGGACAGAGGGCTACAGAGGAACAGGCGACTATGGAAAGGAGGGGTCCTGGTTAGAGCAGAACCTTGGCGCCTGACTCCAGATCAGCGTGTGATGCTGGGCATGTTCTTTGACCTTGCTGAGCCTCTAGTTTTCCACCTGGAAAATGGGCACAGTACCAGCCATGGTGCCAAGATTCAATGGGAGAATGCATGGGAAGAGCTCAGCCCCAAGCTCAACACAGAAGTGAAGCTCAAGATGTGATAATCTTGTTACTGGATCCAGGGAAGCTCCTCAGCTGGCAGGAACAGCAGGGATGTAGGGCTCTTGTTTTCAGATTTCTACTTTTAAGGAATCACAACTGGGGTGGCTGTTTCCTTGTCCTTCCCCAGCCTCCAGAGGTGTGACAGGTGAGCCTTAATTTCTGGATTAAAAAGGCAATAAAGGATCATTTGAGCCAATTTTGACAGTGGCGCACTCTGTGCATTGAGGAAAAACGGGGAATTACAGCCCAGTCCATGGCCTTCACCCCAGACTGGGTGATTAGAAATAAAGAAAAGGGATTCCAGATGTAGAAAGAAGAGGAGTTACTTGAGTACAGGAGCCAGCTCCACCCAGACCAAAACCCTGGAAATAAGCAGCCTCCCTCCCACATCTCTCAGGTTCTGGCAGAAGTACAGACCCTGGGGACAGACACACACATACCAGCTCAGGTAGCTCTATGTATAATTTCTTTCACTTAAATCATATCAGAAATGACACACTAGATTGCCCAACTACAATTTACCATCTCTTTTGTTCTTGCCTTTAAAATAATATAAATATCTATAACATACTGAGTGATTACTATGTGTGATTACTATGTGCCAGGCACTGTGCTAACATCTTTATAGGAATTAATCCTCTCAACAGCAGGTGTCAGTTAGGATTCAGACGAGAAACAAAATAACCATGGCTTAAGGAAGAAAGAAATTTATTTTTCTCTCGTGTTAAATGAGTCCAGAGACAGTTGACACATGCCAATGACTGGAGTTCCTCCTTTCCTGAGGCTCTGTCATCTTCAGTATGTGGCTTTCTCCCTGTGGTCCAACATAGCTGCTTGAGCTTCTGTATCACAAGCACATTCCAGGCAACAGGCAGAGGAAGGGACAAAGAAAGTCTCCTTCCTCTCCTTTAGGGTTGTTCCAGGCATTTGCTCATGACATTTATGCTTACATCTTCCTCACCAGTGTACTCACGTGACTTCCTTTAACAGCAGGGAGTGAGAGGATATGAAGATTTGACTCCAGGTGATCAGCCATCCAACTACAAGTTAGGGAAGGAAACAGGAGGATGGCTACTGGGTGTGGAGACGGGACACTTGTGGTCTTGGCCACAGAATTAATAATAATTCTGATTTTCAGATGTGTAACTGAGGCTCGGGGAGAGGCCTTGACTTTGTCAAAGGTCACCCAGATTGTATGAGGCAGAGCCAGAGTTGAACCAATGTCTGTCTGACTCTGAGCCACTGGGCCTTTCGAAATCTATATAAAATGATATAGATGGAAAGTTCCACAAACAGGAGAAACCCACAGAGACACACCTTCAAAATCACCAGCTTCGGGGCTTAGATTTTATATGCAGAGTTTCAAACCAGAGCCATTTCGACAACTGAAACTAAATCCCCAGGAAACTGTTGTTTCTAGTGGCAGCCGTGACAGAGTCTTAATCATAGCAGCCTAGAAGAGTGCTGCATCTGCAAGGATTCGGGGAACGGGCTGTGAATTCCACCTAGCATGTCTTTTCCTGGTCAAGTTAAACCAGGCAGGAAGTTTGTTATGTCAGTCATAGGACCATAGATGGAGGTGCTTCTTCAAGGTGGTGGCAGGGGTGTTTCATGGGAGCCATTTGTCTTCCGCCTCTCTGGCTTAGAGGATGTGCAAATAATCATGGTTATTTGAATTGCGGGGAGAAAGTGAGATCTCATTGAGGAGTTGGGGAGGAAGGACACCTCCAAGGTGACCCATCTCCTGTTCAGCGCTGACACACTGCGCCCAGGACACCCCAACTGTGGAATCGAGTCCTCGCTCCTCTTTCTCCCCCTCCACCACTGGTGCAAATTCCCCCACCCCCAAAAGGAGAGGAAATACACATATCAACAGTCATAGCTAAGCCACTTGACATGCAAATACCTGGCTTCCTTCGCCGCAGAGGGACACATTCCATCCCTAGTTTATGGCAGAGAAAATGGAGGCTTAATGACATAAAGCAAAATGGTACAGCCACTTTGAAAATGTCTGTTAGTTTCTAGTAAAGAAATACATACTCTTACCATAGGCCCTAGTAATTCTACTTGAACGTATTTACCGAAGAGAAATGAAATGAAAAACAGACTTGGACAGGAAACAACCCAAATGTTCACAAACGAGAGACTGATTAAAAAAATAATTGTGTCCCTATGACAGAATACTACTCAGGAATAAACAGGAATGAACCACTGTTATATGCAGCAGCATGGATGAATCTCACAGAAATTCCACTGAGTGAGAGAAACTGGACACAAAAGAGTTTGTACTGTAGGATTTCATACACCTGAAGTTCAAGGGCAGGCAGAGTTACTTACTCTAAGGCGATAGCAATCAGAAGAGTCCCCACCTCTGGGAAGGGGCACAGAGAAGCTCCTGGAACAATTTTGTATACATCGATCTCAGTGATACAACAGTGTTGCATTTGGCAAAATTAATCGAGTTATAGATTTAAGTATTGTGCATTTTACTGTGTGTAAATTTTGTCTCCTAGAGTATGGGGCTGGGGGAGGGCAGGGAGGATATATAAAGAGGTGAATGACTCGTCCTGTTACACAGCTAGAAAATCACTGAGTTGAGTTTTAGTTTCTACTTGTGTAAAATATAGATGTTAATAGTTTCTACATCTAAGTATTGTGATTGGGCTCAAAGTGGATGGAGAATGGAAAGCAACCAGCAAAAAGCCTGGCTTATATTACACCATCCTGTATATTAGCTATCATTATTCTATGGCAGCAATCTTTAAACAGCTAACACTCTAGGACCTACTAAGGCAGTTTACAGGCACTCTGCTAAGGGGTTTGCGTAAATTGCCTTATTTAATGCTCATAGCAGCCTATGAGTTAGATACCCTTGTCACATAGCCCACAGATGAAGGGAATGAGAGAAGAGATTGGCAACTTGTCCAGGATAATGCCATTAACAAACAAAGTGCGGGGCTCGAGCACAGAGCTTCAGTCTCTGCGGCGCAAATCCCTAGCCCCTCGCCTTCTGGTTCAGCAGCCACACGTGGTTAATGAGCCCTGAAATGGTCACCTCTGAATTGAGAAGTGCTGTGAGTGTAAAACACACACCAGATCTTGAAGACTTCGTTTGAAAAATATTATAATTTTTCATATTAATTATATGTTGACATGATAATATTTGGATGTGCTGGGTTAAATAGAGATTATTAAAATTTTAACTGGTTTCTTTTTTCTAGTGTGGCTACTAAAAATTTTAAAATTCTATGAGACGTTTACATTTCTAGCAGGCTGCTCTGTGCTAACCACTACGCTACCTTTTTCCTATTGTTTGTAGTGGATTATTCCACTTGTCTCTCTACACGTGTCTTTTTGATGTCACTGCACTGAACTTCGGTCCACATGCTGATGAGGTGACCCCTTGTTCCTCACTCCTCAGTGAGCGCGTGTGTGTGTGTGTGTGTGTGTGTGTGTGTTACTGCACACATGCACGCATATGCACACACGCACATGTCCTTTTCAAAGACATTTCCTTCTGGGCTCCCTCTTCGCCATTTTTAGCATCGCACCAGTTCACCAAGGGTGGGACCAGGCAGGGGGCACCCATGCAAACACAAAATCACAGCCCACCCCTCTATCTCCTGCTGGCTGTTCCATCTGACGGCCCATGGACCCTGCAGTTCCAGGTTCTGGCCCCTGGCAAGGTTATTGAAGCTGAGATAGGCTGTCCTTTCTCTCCTAGGGAAAATAAAAATATTCTAATTAAAGCCAGGAAGGCCCTGGGAACAATAGCGCTGGCGCCGGGCTGATGGATGTAATTCAATTTGCAGCATGAAGAGCGGGACTCAGGACTCTCGCTGTTACCAAGTTGTTTGGAAGGCAAGAATAATCCAAAGGCGAATTTAATGAATGCTGGCCAGCTCACGTGCAGGTGGATGTGGGGCCTTTAGATGGGGGATGGAATTAATTCTGGTCCATCCACAGGTAGGGGACAGGTGAGGTCATAGGATTTGGGGCCCCAGATATCTCTGGCTGCTCCAAATCTCGGTTTCTGTATCTGGAAATGGGGGGTTCATTTTAGTGCCTACCTCCTAGGTCCTCATGAAGACTGAATGAGGCAATGCAGGTAAGTGCTTGGCTCAGGGCCTGGCACAAAGTAAGCACTCAATTAAATGAGACCTGTTCTCTTTTATTCCCCTCCCCCCACAGTGACATTGAACATCGCCAATTCTCATGTTCTCAGCAGATGCCTGGCATTGCAGAGAGAACCCTGATTCTGGGGGTGGCACCCCTGGCAGGCAATGAGGAGAGTAGCGGGACAGGGTTCCTGTGGTCATAGCTAAAATAGTCAATACAATTAAGCAGGAAAAGTATTATTATCCTAACAGCTGGCTACTGAAATCTCAGGGTGGAGAATGGAAGGGGGAGGATACAAGGGCCTAGATGACAGATCTCCTAAAGGTTTTAGAGAAATATCTGAAGTGGCTCTGTACTAGAAAACAAGAATAATCTTTTATCTCCCAGAGCGAAGGGCAAGAAAGGAAGATTAGAAAAGCTTAAACAGAGGAAAGGAAGAGAAGAACCAGCAAGACGGAGAAAGGCTAGAGCTTGGTGAGGAACAAGGGTGTTGAAACACCTCATCACCACCACCAACCCCAGAAAGTGTTGATGGAGGGACATTTTAAAAACCGTGGTGTCTAATAACCCACTTTAAAATTGTTTGCATTAAAGCAATGTTAACCCCGGCTGTCTTCCACCTCTACCCCTGAAATCTGCAGAAAATTCTACTATCCTCAAAAGTGATTTGTACAGTTGGATTTCTTCCTTCCTTCCTTCCTTCCTTC
>NW_011889103.1:130045-162785 GCF_000151845.1 Pteropus vampyrus | reverse complement strand
CTTCCTTCCTTCCTTCCTTTCTTTCTTTCTTTCTTTCTTTCTTTCTTTCTTTCTTTCTTTCTTTCTTTCTTTCTTTTTTTTTTTAAATGGGACCCAAGCAGGAAGCTGAGTTTCACGTCTGGAGTGCTATGGGGCCACACACTATAGAAGCAAGAACCATGGAAACACGAATCTTGAAAAATGGCAGAAATTTTGAAAAGGGCTCTGAACTTCTCAGGCCACTGCTGAGTTAGCATTACGTTAAGACTTCTTCCCCATTTAAACTCCTCCACCCAAAATCTTCCTGCAAGGCAGACAGTTTAGAGAAGGGGTCCTTCCTCTCTGTTGGTGCCTAGTTCTGTAACATTTTTTTTTTTTACATTTCCTTTTTTTCCCCCCTATTTTTTGGACAGAAAGGTCCCTGCAAGGCCCCTTCCCAGACTGGGAGGGGACCAAAATGCCATCATTGTAGTAGAGACTGGAACATCTACAAGTATTGAGGGAAATACATAGGCCTAGTATTAGTTACAAGGAAAAAAGACGCCTGCCATGACAGATCCTTGAGGTTTCTGCGTCTGCTTTCAAAAAGCAGATTGAGTCTAGCTTAAAAGTAAGGGGAGGGTAAATCGGAAAGTTCCTGGAAACACGCAGAATTGAACAACAGGCCACAGGAAGGTCAGTAACCAGGGCAGAGCCAGGGACCTCAGCAGTAGGAATAATGAGTTACCTCAAAGGACAAATACATTAATTATTTTTGTCCCTGTGATGTCCACTCAATATGCAAATCCCCAAGAAAGGGACTCTGACTGGCCTAGCCTGGGTTACGCAGTCACCCCAGCAGTCAAAAGGATGGGACTTTGTGTGTGGCAGCCCCAGTGACATGACATGGAAGAAAGGACAGACAGTTCCTCCTAAAGAAAGGAGATGTTATTGTTTCCAAAAGAGGAGAGAGGATCCTGGGCACCTGTGCACATGCAAGTGCACACGCACACGCACACGCACACGCACACGCACACGCACGCACATGCACACGCACACGCACAAAGAGATGCCCGTTATATTCCACCCCTTGGCTGCCCAGCATCACTCTTTTCCTCTTACCTACAAATTTAAAAACTGACCCACATCATGTAATGAAATTATTCCACATAGAATCACAAACACACACACACCCCTCCTCAATGACAAGAAGGCAAATGAAACAGCCTATTTATCTGGAAATATTACTTTCAGGAATTAGGCTAACATTTTCAGAAAGCTGTGAGAATGTCAGATAGTGGGGTGAGTGGGAGAAAGTTGGAAGCTAACCTATTCTCAAAGTAGATTAGCCTACCCCCTCAGCCAATAGGAAGACTCTAGTTCCAGGTGCCTTGGAAGACACCATCGTGGGGCACTTGAAGGTCACTGGTTGAAGGAGGCATTTTATTTGAGTGTACACATTCCTACTTGCCCATATTTCCTGATGGGCTTGAGGCCGCGAATTAAGCAAGTGAGTAAGGACAAGTATAGAGCAGTAGTAATGACTATAGGTCGAATCAGGTTCAGATTCTGGCCCTTTGCTCCCTGCTGGTGACACAGCTTCCATAAGGGTTTTACCAATAGGAGTCTGCTTCCTCAGCTGGGAAATGGGTTAAAGTCTACTTCATACTGCTGTTCTGAGGAGTCAAGGACCAATGCATGTAACGCGCTTAGAACAGCAGCTGGGACATGGTGAAGGCTCCACACATATCAACCACGATTACTCTCCCTTTCCAACAGGTGAGGAGACTGAGGCTCAGGGAGGAAGATGTGATTCGTCCAGGACAGCACAACATTTACCAAATTTCATGAAAACATATGAGAGAAAGAAAGGACTAGGCCAGGGTCATTCAATAGCAATATACTGAGAGGCATAGATATAACTTTAGATTTTCTTGTAGTCACATTTTTTTAAAAGAAGTAAAAAAAGAAAAACAGGTGAAATTAATTTTAATATATTTTATTGAACCCACTCTATCCAAAATATTGTCCTTTCAACATGTGATCCATGTAAAACATCATCGAGATATTTTCTATTCATTTTTTTCTACTAGCCACATTTTTTAAAAAAAATGAAAAGAAACAGGAGAGATTAATTAATAATATATATTATTTAACCCAATGATATAAAATATTATTTCAACATGCAATCAATATGAGAAGCATTAATGAGATACTTTCTATTCCTTTTATCATACAAAGTCTTGGACATCTGCTGTGTCTTTTGACACTTATGGCACACCTAAATTTGGATTTCAAGTGCTCAATAGCGACATATGGCTGCCGTAGTGGACAGGTCAGTGGTAGACTGTCTGCATTCCATTTAATCATCCAGGTACCCCTGGGAGGTATTAATAATCCCATTTTTTAGATGAGGAAATGGTTCTTGCAAGGTTAAGTGACTTGCCCAAGGTCACACAGTTAGAAAGAGCAGAGTCGAGTTTGGGATCTGTTCCGATATAGCTCCGCTGAGACCCTGGTCCTTCCACCTCCTCTGGATCCCCAACTCCCATGTCAGGGCTGCCCACCTCCTAAGCCATTGATTACTGCCATGATTTATGGCCCTCCGGCCAGGGAGCCCTGGAGACATAATTAATTTGTTTCTGCCAGTGGAGGCCTGCCTGGACACCCTCACCTCCCTGCACGCCTCTGCTCCCAGCCCAGACAGTGGATCGATTCCCAGCTCATCAATGGTGCCGAGAAATAACCTACGACTGCGGTTAGATTCGCTTAATCAGGCCCTTGCTCAGAGCAGCCCATCTGACAATTTTATTGGGCCAGGAGCATCATATTTCAGTGTCTGCTTCCACCCTGGATTCTCATTCTTGTATCAGCCGGGGTGGATGTTGGATCTGCTGCTTTATGAATTACAGCAGGGCCCATGCTCCTTCCCAGTAAGATTGGAGTATAACTGATTATCTGACCTGGAAGGGGTCGCCTGTCAACCAACTTGCATTTTTTGAGCTCGGTCTGTGAGCTCAGCTGTCAGTGGGATAGTGTTATTGATAATAATGCCAGTAATTATAACGACAATAGTAAAATAAAAATATTTATTTAGCCCTTACCATGTTCTGGGTACCATTCTAGCTTTTTGCACATATACAGACAATACTGCAGAGTAGATGCTATTATTTTTCCCATTTTACAGGAGAGGAAACTGAGGCTCGGGAAGGTGAAGGGACTTTCCCAAGAACATAATTGGAGAGCGATAAAGTCGGGCTGCCCTCAAGAGCTCACTGCCTTATTGAAGAGGCAAGAACCTATTCAATAAAATTGTGATGAATAATAGAAAGGAGTAGGCAATAAGGGCTAGTGTTTCTGAACTAACAGTACTAGTAATATGGTAGCAAATACTTTTTGGAAAACTTACCAGCCCTTGTTCCAAAAACTTCACATACCATACCTCACTAAATTGCTACCAAACCCTAGAAGTAGATACTATTATCATCTCGTTTTACAGATGAAGAAATAGGCTTGGAGCGGTAAAATGGCTTGGTCAAGGTCATGACAATGTAATCCTTGTGAATGGATGAATGAGCCTATCGTGTTGTTCACCGTGATGTTCACCTGCATATTTGATTTATTGCTGATTCCCTGCCTTGTTCACATGAGGGACCGTAAGGGGAAGGTGATGTCCCCAAAGAGACATCTGAGCTGTATAGCACTGACATTGAACTGGGCATTTCTAACTGCCACGGCTTCAGAAGTTATGAAATTTTATGTGCTTTCAGATGAGAGGATGCATGAGTTTCACTGCATTCTGAAAAAATTTATGATGCACTGCTCTAAAGGGTTGTTTGGAGGGGGAAGAGAGATTCACCATTTAATGAAAACATTGAATGAAGCAATGCAAAGGATGCAGGATCTGGACCTAGACCTGGATTTAAATTCTGGCACTGTCACTAAATAGCAACGTGAACTTGGGCGAGTTAGTTACCATGCCTAAGCCAGGCTTCCTCATCTTTCAAGATGGGGTCAAAGTAGTACCTAGTTCATAAGTGTGGATTGTTGTAGGAATGTGTTATAGACTGAATATGCCCATCCCCCATCCCTCGTAATTCATCTGTTGAAACTCTACCCCTCAATGTGGTGGTAGTTGGAGACGGAGGCCTTTGGGAGGTAATTAATTGGGTCATACAAGTGGAGCCCTAATGGTGAGAATAGTGCCCTTGTAAGAAGAGACATGAGAGAGTTTGCTTCCTCTCTCTTCACACCATGTGGAGATTCAGCAAGAAGGAGGCCATCTACAGTACAGTAAGTGGGCCCTTGCCAGACTCCAAACCTGCCAGTAACATGACCTGGACCTCCCAGTCCCCAGGACTGTGAGAAATGCATGTTTGCCGTTAACCACCCAACCTATGGTATTTACCGTATCAGCCCAAGCTAAGACAAGATGAAATGAGACAATATGTGTAAAGTTTTTAGAAGAATGCTTGGCTCATAGTAGGCCCTTGATAAGTGGTGGCTGCTATAAAGTTGGTCTCTGCACTCCCTCACCTCTCTTTTCCCAACCCCAAACTGGGATTTCTCTAAATTGTAAAATTAAACATCACCTATGCCTACTTACTGTTCGCCGTTGGCTCATGCACTGCTCTTTGCAAGTGTTGTTTCTGACAAAGCCAATTCAGAGTCAATGGGACCTCAAAAGATACTTCTGATCTCATGTCAGGTAGACATTCTCTGGAATAGCTTAGAACTCTTCATCCCACTGGCCACCTGTCCTTGACTGACATTTTCTATCCCCCACTGCTTCTTAAACCCAGTCTATCCCTCTTTCCCCCATCTGCAGCCAAATGGGAATGATGAGTACCCAAAATGGAATGCTGGGGATTGCTTGGAAAACTTGGGCTAATACCCCAACCTTAAACACCTGCCATTATGAGACTCGTAACAGCCACTCATTTCCTGTACTAAGCATTTCCCACACATCTGCTCTTCTACATTCTCACAACTCTCAGAATGTTGCAACTCTTGTCAGATGGAACAGGCTAGGAGGGAAGGATCGAATTCCCATCTCATTGCCAGGCTTTGGCACTAGGTATGTCCCGAGGAAAACTCAATTGGACATAGGATCTGTAGCAGAAGCTATTAGTGCCTTACCTACATTCTCAGACACTTTATCATTTTCTTGCACACTGTCTGCCCATGTGCTTTGATGCTTAGCCAGCACCTACATCTCTTTGTGGCAGGGTTGCCCTAAGGCTTTCAGTATCTGCTACCTACCTAGAGAAGGCAAAGTGCCCAGGTATTCACACCCCCAAAGACAGCCCTTTACTAATGCCTTATGGGTACAGGGAGAGGGAGATACAAGTTCTTCAGCTTCTGTGCCCCCAACCTAGAAAACTTTGATATGTGACCATCACTGTCTCCAGTGCCCTACGGGACTGACTGAAGGTTACTTTCATGGGGCTATACTTGGCCCCTTCCCTTGGGGGTCACACTTACCTGTTCCTTGATCAGATTTTCCTAGGGCTACTTTCTTATAAGTCACTTTTACATGAATCTCATCTTAGGAATTTAAAGTAAAACAGGAGCTCAAAATAAAACTGAGTTTAGTTACAGGAAAAAAATTAAGTTATACTTTTATGCTTGCCTGAATTTACAGACTGAAATCTATAAGACTACACTTATTAATGAATACCATCATAAAATCTAGTTCTACACATTTCCCTGAATGATCTCCTTAAATCTATGAGTCAGAAACCACTGTTATGCCCATTTTACAGATTTCTTTTAGAGAGGTTCAACACCTCCCAGTTCAAAGGCTGCAAGCAAAGTCAGAGCCCTGTCCAAACCACCTGGGTCTGGCCAAAGTCCCACGCTCTGAGCAGAAGCACCGAGGGAAGTCAGAGACACAGTTGCTGAGCTGGGGGTCCCTGAGCTTTTCTTATACAGTTGGTTCTGGGCCAGGAGAAGAAGTGAGAGGAGCAGACCTCACTTGCAGCCTTTGTAAAAGCAGAATGCGTAGAGCAGAGGCTCAGGGTATAAAGACCTTGAGTGAGTTTTAAATCCCTGCTTTAGCACATACTTCCTCTGTGGCCTCAGGCACGTCCTGTCACCCACCTCTGAGTTTTAGTTTTCTTACTTGCAAAATGGGGTTAATAACTATTAGAAATGTAGATCCCCTGGCTAGTGATTCAGGCACCTAAATGTGGGTTCCTGACATCCGTGGTCTTAAAAAGCCCCTGCCCAAGTGTGAGGATGACAGTAATTTACTTCGAAATGTATCAGAAAAATAAGAAGTGTGGATTGATCGATAAAGTGATAAAACAACAAGAAAACGTTAATGGTAGAATCTTTGCAATGGATAAAATTCTTTCGACTTTGCTATAGGTTTGAAACTTTTCATAATAAAATGTTGGAGAGGAAATCTCCCAAGGAGTGATTCTTTTCTGATGCAAATGATCCTCCTCCGTTTCTTTTATGAGCTACTTTGATGCCCAAAGTAGAGAGAGGAAAGGCAGGAGAAGGTGAAGGCCCTGAGTGCTTATCTTTCCAAGATCCCCGCTCTGGGGCATTTCAGTCTTCAATTTGCATTTTCTTTTTGTTTGAGAGTGAGAGAGCATGTACCCAACAAGGTTCTCAGCTGCAGAGGAATACAGGTTTTGATATCAAGATAGTAAGAGCAAGGCTATTGGTACCTGGGGAAAGACAGAGATGAATGTTATTGGGTGCAAGATGTACCTCGCAGTTACCAGATGTGACTTCACTGTGGGGCCCACAATAGCTCAGTGCTTTGGAAATCACTTCCATTTATCACCCTTTATGCTTCTGATTCATCTTGCAGGCAAGACAAGTCATTTTACGCTGAAGCGAGAAGGATTCCTTTTATAGCCCTCTGAATCAGTGGGCTGTTTATTCTCTCTCCCCAAAGGCTTCTGTCAGTTTGTGTTGGATCCATCCAGGTTCATCTTAAAGTGCTTCCCTCCAGCAGACAAAGCCACAAGCAGCTACAAACCTCATCTGTAATTCACCTAGGCCCAGAGAGACGACCACACTATAGTCAAAACAACAGGGGTCATGGTTAACAAGGTACCTTTTTATCGGAGGTACCAGGACATGACAAGAGGACACCGGGCATCAGTCTAGGGCTGAAGGATAGAGAAGCAGCAGCTATTCTGAAGTTTACTTATTCCCTTTTTATGATATAAAAATTAACTCGACTTCTTCGTGGCAATTCAATGCCCAGCACACAAAACCTAGTCACTATCTTTAGCATAGAGCCTGACCCATAATAAATACTCAGTAAATTTTTGAATGAATAAATGAATAGAAAATATTAAAAATACATTTGCCTTCATGAATTAATAATATAATATTTGACATCATTTATTAAATAAGTTGTGTGCCAAATTATGGTAGATTGTTTGCAAATAGCTCCAATTATTTCTCTCCCTATATCCACACTCCTCGACAACGTGACATTGCAGCTCCTTCTGTCAAGAAATGGAGTCTATTTTCCTGTCCCTGAATCTTGATTGGCCTTGTGACTTGTTTTGGTCAACAAGATGTGGAGAAGTGATTGGGTGTCAGTTCCAATCTTAAGCCCCAAAACACCTTGTGCGTGTTCTCTCACTATCTTGAAACCTTGTCACTAGGCAGCTGGAGGATAAGATTTTAAGCAGAACTGAGACAAGGTAGTCTATCTGGGGCCATCCTAGATCAGCCAGCTGCCAGCTAACCCAACCCAATTCAGCATATGACTAAAATGACATGAGGAAGCTGAGATCAGCTAAGACTAGAACCACTCAAGTGATCCTGGCTAATATTGTGAGCTAAATTATTGTTCTAAGACTCTAGATATTAGGGTTTTTTTTTTTCCACGGCAAAAACTGACTGATATACAAGCACGTATTATCATTAAACCCTTTCAACAACCCCCCAAAGTATCTGTGTTGGATACAGTTTTTGCTCTTCCAAAATGTGTTCTTTCCTTATCCCAAAGCAAGAGTGTTTTAACTAGGACATAACCACCTAGCTATTGACTAAATTTCTCAGCAATTCTTGCAGTTAAGTGTGGCAACATGAGCGAGTATTTGCCAAGAATCAAAAGAGTGAAAATGATGTTGCAACATTTGCCTCAATTGCTTAAGACAAAATATCTAGCCTTGGAATTCTGCTACATGCCCCTTCCTGCCGACTAGCTGGGTTAACTAGAGTGACTATGTGTTGGATGTAGCAGAGCCTTTCATCTTGAATTCCTGAGTGTTCCTGGGAAGAGACATGCCCTAGACTGTTAAATGGGCAAGAAATAAACTTCTGACTTGGCATCATGGTGCAGTGGAGCCTGTTCATTATAGCAATTATTGTTGACCAAACGCAATGAAATTGTTATCCCATTGTACAGGGTAGGAAGTAGAGGCACAGAGAAGTGACATGGCTGGCCTATAAAACTGCACTGTCCAGAACACTAGCCACTAGCCAAGTGTTGTTATTTATATTTAAATTAATTGAAATTAAAATAAATAAAAAATCCAGTTCCCCAGTCGCATGCTCAATAGCCACACGTGGCTAGTGGCTACCATATGGGACAGCACAGACATGGAACAGTCTCATCATAGCAGAAGGCTCTATCAGATGGCGCTGGTCTAGAATGTACAGAGCCGTGATTCCAACTGCATCGGAGCGACTTTAATGCTTTGCTTGTCTGCCTGCCTCCTGCCATGCAGAGTTCTTTTCAAGAGTTGCTCCCCTGGTGCACGTACATGTTTGTTTACAGATCATTATTATCTATTTGTCAGAGAGGCTAGGAGCAGGGGAGAGAAGTGGAGACTTATAATTAAAGGATGACAGCAGCTGGCAAGAGGATCAATGAAGAAAAAAGGAAGTCATCTCTGAAATGCTCACACAAAGTCATTAAGAAAATATCGTTTGATTTGCCAACACTGGACACAAAACGATATAGATGTCCTCACCTCCACCCTAACCTTTAAAGCAGGGTGACCCATCCTGAACAAGATTAACTACTTCTTTCCTTGCAACTGCTAAGAAAGGGACCCATATTGATCTGTCTAGGATAGTTATGGGTAGGGAAAGCCTGGAGGCTCACAGCAGCACAACTGGCAGGCACTGCTGGATATAGTCATCATACTAGTCTAGTCAGTGAGATGACAGAATGAGGAGGGCAGGGTGACCAGCCAAAGAAGAGAAAAACCTATGAGTGACATCCCAAAGGAGAAACCAGGCAGCACCATCGCATCACATCCGGCTGCAGGTCAGCCTCCAACTGAGGATGCAGGTGAGTCTTCCTTCTTCCCCGCCCCCTCCCTTAATTCTAAGGATGGCCGAGACAGCATGTATATTGACGTGCGTTGTAAAATATCTGTCAAGCACTTATCGTGTACCAGGCAGTGTCCTAAGTCCTGTGGGGATACAGCAGTGGAAAAACCCTCTTCCTACCCTCCCAGATTCATAGTCTAGTTAGGGCGGAAGAGAAGTACACAGGCTGTGACAGCAGCGTGTGAACGTTTCTGAGTTAGAAATGGTGTGGAGGTAGGGGCTGTGGGAGCAAAGAGAAAGGTCACTGTAGGCTGAATTGTGTTCCTCTCAAAATTCATGTATTTAATTCTTAGCCCTGGTACCTCAGAATGTGATGATAGTGCATTCAAAGAGATGATTAAGGTAAAATGAGATCACTATAGGGCCCTCATAGATCGGTGTTCTTTTTAAATTATTATTATTTTATATTTTTCTTTTTCTTTTTTCTTTATTTAAAAAAATTTAAATTAAATTTATTGGGGTGACATTGGTTAACAAAATTATATGTTTCAAGTGTATAGTTCAATAGTACCTCACATGTATTGCACTGTGTGTTCATTACCCCAAATTAAATTTCCTTCCGTCACCTTATATTCGACCTCCTTTACCCTTATTTAACTCCCCTCTTCCCCTTAGTTGGATGTCCTTATAAGAAGAGATTAGGACACAGACGACACAGGCCGAGCGAGGGTTGCAACCTTATGAGAACACAGTGAGAAGGCTGCTGTCTGCAAGTTAAGGACAGCGGCTTTAGGAGAAGCCAGACACGCTGACACCTTGATCTTGGACTATGAGCCTCCAAAATTATGAGAAAATAAATATTTGTTGCTTAAGCCGCTAGGTCTGTGTATTATATTACGGCAGCCCTAGCAGTCCGATATAGTTACCTAATTCGGTGTGGGGTGGGAGAACAAGTCCAAGAAGGCTTCCAAGAAGGGGCGATTGATTATTGAGGTGCACCATGAACAAGAGAGAACCTAACAAAGGGAGTAGCTAAGGGAGGTTGGGGATTCCAGGTACAAGGAACACCATGAGAAAGACCTTAGAATAGAGGTCTTCAGAGGACATTATAAGTCAAATTGGAGAATTTGCTTTGTTTCCTGGAGGCAATGGGGAGGCGTTGGGGAGGATTAAGCAGAAGCATGGCAAGATCAGGTTTTATTCTGCAAAGATCATTTCGAATGCATCCACATGATGGATTTCAGGGGCAAGATGGGAGGCTGGGTGACAGGTTGAGAGGCTGGGTAGGGGGCTCAACATCAGAGATGCTGGTGGCTTGGACTCAGGAAGTAGCAGCAGGAAGGAAGAGAAGAGGTCCAATTGCAGAGATGTTTAAAAAGACAGGTGTTGAAGACAAATGGACATGATGGCTCAAAGGGAAAGAGGGGAATCCTTAATTTCTCACTAGAGAACCTGAGGCAAGGATTAAAGAGTGAGACTCTCATTTAGGAGTGAAGGTGGAAGAGTAGGGAGGTGAGAGAGGAAGAGAAGACAGCAAATAAAAGATCTAGTCAGTTACCACTGAGGGCAAAAGGAACTTAAGCCTGATGGGGAGGCCTGGGGACAGTGCAGGACAGGACCAGGTAGGAACCTCCCCCCCAGGGCAGCGAGGGAGCTGGGGGATTTATACACCAGCTTCTGCCAGTATTAGCTGAGGGTTACATGGTGGGGAAAGGGCTAGTTCCCTGGCACATCTGAGCCACCAGATAGGTGACCGAGAGAGCTCTTTTGACAAGAGAAACCACTGAGTCACAAACTGCAGGTGCCAGCAGATGAAGTCCATCTGGTATGCCCTGAAGTGATAAGGATAAGAAGTGCAGTCAGGGCACAGCGTCTGCTCCAGGAATCTAGGGTGTCCCAGTATTTTGGCTTAGGGATCCAGATACAGTCCTCCATGCACTGAATTAAGGGATAGAAGAGGAGGAGATTATTTTAGACCTGCTGCTGCCTGTGGTTGTCCCCAGTGGGCCTTTGGGATGTGGGACTAGAGATCATACAGCCACTGGAGAGGCCAACAGTACATGGCTGATGCCTAAAGCCATGGGAGAGGACACCGTGGCCCAGAAGGGACAGCAGCATGAAGAAGTTTGTGACTCAGGAATGAAACTCTGAAGAGCAGCCACCCCATTTAACAACCACACCCTGAAACTCCAGCCACTGGTCCTGTGCAGCTCAGGCTGCTGAGACCATCCATTAAATGAGCTGTAGATAAAGTCTCAGGGCAGCACTGGGTAAAGTGATTACTAAGAAGTATCTGAATTAAGGAAATAATTCTCTAGCATTTTTTAATTAAAACCTTCAACCCAAGAAGCTTGTTAATTTTAGCTTCGGCAAGTGGTTCTGTTGCTACCCGGCATCCTGCTGCCTGCGCACTGTCTGAAGTGGCTGCCACTGATTTCTCTAATTTGTGAGGTGCTGGCGCTTTGGGTGGCAGGCGGGTGATTACAGCCAGATGGGAAGCCAGCCCCTCCAGAGGCAGATTCCTGTTGGATTTTTGCAGCCAGCTGGAGGCTGAAGGGAATCCGGGGGACTTTCTCATCCCCTCCCTCTGCTCCTCAAATTAGATGCCTTTGAAAAGTAAAAGAGAGAAATCCTAGTTGCAGGGTGATTGACAAAGAGACTATCAAAATAGGCTGGTTGAGCACTCTCCACAGTGTGAATAAAAGAGTAATGCTAATTCCTGATTAGTTCCATGGACAGACTGATAAGAGTAGCTAATATTCACTGAGTTCTTTCCAAGGGCCAAACATTGTACTTTTTGCATGTACTATTGCATTTAACCCTTAAAAGAAGTCTGTAAGTTAGATAGCATCATTATACCCATTTTACAGATGATGGAACTGAGGCTCAGAGAGCTGTCGTGACTATGTTAAGGTCACACAGCTAGTGAGTGACAAAGCCAGGAATCTGGGTTTCAAATAGTGGATAAAAGAAGCACTACCCCTAAAGGCAAGCAAAAGCATTGAATCTGGAGATAGGAAAACTAGTCTGGTATCACTTGCCTATATACAACATGCTCCATGAATATTAGCTATTACCGTTATCATGACGAACTCCATACTTTAAATGGGATTGAGAAGACTACTGTCTCAAACTGCAGTGATGTGGGTCAAGATTCACATTCAATGAGCATTACTGATATAACTGTGAAAAGTTGGAGCCCATCTAGATGTCTAAAGATGGGAGATTGATGTAATAAATTACGGCGGATCCATATAGTGTAATAGCAGGTACCTGTTAAAAGTCGTATGTAGATAAATGGCTCATGATGTGGAAAGATGTTCAGAACATATTGTTAGGTTGGGAGTTCTTTTAAAGCAAGTTATCAGCAGTATAATAGCTTTTGTATAAAAATTATTTGAAAAATAATGTATGTAATAATATGTATATATTCACAAACATGTACGCATATACTCAAAAATTGAAAAGACACTAAAATAAAAGTTCTCAAGCCACCCAGATCTAGATTCAAATCCCAGGTTCACTACTTACCAGCTGAGAGCTCAGGCAAGTGAGTCAACCTCTTGCAAGTAAAGAGTTTCCTCACCATAAAAATGAGACTAATACTACTACCTACTTTTTAGTGTAGCTGTGAGGACAATGAAGTTGTTTCTGTTACGTGTCCTTCATGATGCCTGGTAGGTGACCCAAACCATTAACTATTGGCTTGTTCTTTCATTAAATAAGCAAATATTTGCTGACCATATACCAGATGTCAGTCTATGTTCCAGGTGCAGGGGACATAGTCAAGAACAAAAGAAGTCCCTGATCTCCTGGAGCTTTGATTCTGGAGTAGAGACAGACACTAAACGATTTGACAAGAAATAATAGCTGGGAGAAGCACTCTGAGAAGAGTTACTATAGGACAATGTGATAAAAGCTGACAAGTGGCAACTGTCAGTGGGGTCAGAGAGGACTTCTCTGAGGAGGGGCCGCAGAGCTGTGACTCAAAGGAAAAGGAGAAGCTGACAAAGGAAATGACTGTGCAAAGGCCCTGAGGTGGGAACTGTGGAGGAACTGGGGACCTTCTGGCTGTGGTAGCTGGAGCCGAGTGGACAACTGGAGCAGTAGGTTAAGGTGAAGTCCAAGAGGAAGGCTCATATCAGGTGTTATGAACCACGGTCAGGAGATTGGATTTTATCCAAAGGCTTCAAGAAGGCTTTGTGAGATTACCAGCACTGGGTGACGTGATGTGACCTCCCCTAGATTTCATCATATTATCAAGTTTTCCAGTTATTGATCAACTTGCCATAGCCTCCCCTGAGTCCTGTAAATTCTGAGAGCAGAAACCATGCCTGATTCATCTTTACAGCCCCCTCTCTCCAGATCCCGGAAAACTGCCCTGGGCCTCTGCAAATATTTGTTGAATGAATAAAGAAACAAAGGCAAGATAGATGGACCTGTTTTCTTTGCATTTGTCTTAAACCTCCTTCTGGTTCTGCCGATCCTCTCTTAAGAGAAAGAGTGTCAACATGGCTCTCATTCTCTCATCTTTGTGAGAGAAGACCCCGGGGCTGGTGCAGGGAGATTTTTCCTCCATAGATGGGAGATGGATGAGCCGGCTCCAAAACACTCCCATATGTGAGACCCTCCGTGACCCAGGGGCTGAGTGAGAATGATGACTGGGAAACAGGGCGGTTGGTGAAATGGCTGGCCATTTTTTACCAGCTGGCAGCTCGGCACAAGATAAATCGGGCCCTCGGAATTCTAAATGAACCTGCCTCCCTGGATGAAATAGCCAGAGTCCAACACCAACCCAAATGTGTGGCCCTGGAAGACATTCCAGAGAAACTGCTGGTACTCAAGCTCCAGCCAATGCAGGATTCAGCGGGGAGCCCTATGCAGGCTCAGTCACCCCGATTCCAAGACAAAAGAAACACCCAGAGAGGAAGCATCTCATCTCTGACCTGTCACATTACCTCTCATGTTCTCGTTTTCTCCTCCACCCCTCTCTATCTGTTCAATCATTTTTTTAATAGTCCTCCTTGGCCTCTGACATCTGCTTTCTGGCACATGAAACTAATGAGCTAAGGCAGGGATGGCACATGTGTTTCATCTGTTTGTCAGTTCAGATTGATGGGTAGTGACTACATGTGTTGAGAAGGCTCCTGAGGTTTCATCGGGGCTCTGGTGGAGAGAAGCTATGGTTGATTAGTGCTGTCTGTCAGGACATATCATGGGAGGATTAGTCTAGTACCACAGTTTCCATCCTTATTCTAAAGTCTAGAACCTAAAGTTGTCCCACAGAGAGAAAAAAGGGGGTGGGGAACATTTTTTTTCCCAATGCATGTGATTTTGGTTTTAATTTTGCCTCAGTGGAATAATAATAATCTCTCTCATAATTAAGTATGTAAAATATGCCAGACAAGAAACTAGGTGCTTTACATATATTGTCTTATTTAATCTGCATTACTACCCTGAGGCAGCGTCATAACTATCTGACACATATGGAAACTCAGATCTGTCAGAGTCCAGTGGCATAAAGATCCCATAGCCTCTTTCAGCACCTAGCATCTGCATTTAGCCCCGCCCCCCCGTACACTCACACACACACACACACACACACACACACACACACACACACACACAGAGCTCTCTCCTTATTTGACCTTTATCTCTCTTGCTGCAAGAAAGGCACAGTCCATCTTAGAATATCACAGTTTAAATTCAGGGTTTGAGGGACAATGGAACTGCGCTGCTCAATACAGTAGCCACTGGCCACACATGGCTTACATACCTGAAGTGTGGCCAGTCCGAACTGAGATGTGTTGTAAATGTAAAGTGCACACCAGATTTTGAAGACTCAGTAGAAGCAGAAAAAGAATGTAAAAGAAAACACTAATGTTTTATGTTGATTACATGTGGAAAGTATAATACTTTTGATATATTAGACTACATAAAATGTATTATTAAAATTAATCTCATCTGGTTTTTTTCTCTGTTTTTAAATATGGCTATGAGAAAATTTAGCTTGCATTTGTGGCTCATGAAATGTTTCTATTGGATAGCACTGCTCTTGAGATCAGCCACTCCTTCCAATCTCATCATTTTTAACAGGTAAGAAAGAGCAGCTGGGTGCAAACCCTTTTTTCTTCCTTTCAAACATACTTTCATACTGAGAAGGGAATAAAACAACAACCTAATTTAGACCAAACAGGAAAACAGCCATTTTTTTTCTCTTCACCCAATGTCTGATGGAATGTGGTGGTCACGAAGCGCCAACTGCCTGGAGGCAGGTCTGGAGGCTCCCAGGAACCCCGGGGCTGACTCTGAGCCCACCCATGTGGAAGGCTGTTCTAGTGGTGCCTCCTGCTAGAAGCCAGGCCATATCCCCAGCAGGTGTGTTCCCAGAGACAGCAGCCTACACAGACCCTTTTCTTGGGCTCTCATAGTCTGGGACAGACGGAGAACTTCAGTGTTCTCTGAATGAATGACTTTGCAATTAGCTTCAGCTCTGGCTAGTGCTGACAGTCTTAAGCCACAGCAATTCCCAGTTCCAACTGCCTACTACATCCTTACCTTCTGCCTTGTGACTCACACTCTCTGTATGACTGTACCACACAGCAAGGAGTGGGCATGATTCCCACACTAACTGAGGTTGACGGACACGTTGAGATTTGATTTGGCTTCTAGATTACAGTCCTGAAATTCAGATCTGACTCTGCCATCTAACTCTACTGACGCCCCCAGTTTGCCCTCTTGTAGCAGATACTGCCAGTCCCCCACCAGAGTCCCCCACACCTTCCCAGGTCAGTGTGCTTCCGACAATTTGAAATTGCCACTGTCTGCATCACTCTGTTCAAGCTGTCCTGATCTTCAGAAGGCTGCTCTGCCTGCTGGGGATTTAGAACTTTGGAGCAGCAGCCCTGGACCAACTGAGGGGAGTGGAGGTGTAGATACCCCAGCTCTCTTGTCTCTCAGGGGGATCATTCTGCGGTGGGTGTTTTATAGCATTTCCTAGTGTCTCCTTTGGGATTCAGCCCCAGCTGCCTTCTGCTGCAGCTGTCTTAATTACACTCTGTATTGGCTGCCCTGTCTCCTGTCCCCCTCCTGCTCCCCGCTTCCTGGGATCACCTCCTGAATAAAACACTTGCGCTGAAATCCTTGTCTCAAGATGTGCTTTTGGGGAAACCCAGCCCAAGACACCTCCCAAACACAGCTTCCCCCTCTTTCCTCCTGAATTCTTCCTTTAGGAAAATCTTTCCCGTTATGTGGCAATGCCGAAATGTGGTTGGAACTGACTCTACCCCCTGCTCCAGGGAGCAGCTGAGCCAATCGATGAATCCCATCTCCTTGCCTCCCCCAGCCATAGGGATTGATTAAAAAACGGACATGTCACAGAATTCAGTCTAGTGAGTGAGAGAGAGCGAGACTCAAGATTTGCATGGATTCTCCCCCAAACCCCTCTCTCTTCCCTGGGTGTGAATGAGGAAACCTATGTCTCCAGGAAAGACTCTGACAGATCTCTTGACCTGTCAAGAAGGGAATGTGGTGTTCAGATTAAGTGGACATATGACAGGCAAAGAGTAGAAACTGGGGGAATAAAGTCCTCGGTGCCAATGCAGAGATACTGGGTCCAGTTTTGCCTCATCCACATTCTACCTTTGGACTTTTTGGTTATATTAGCTTACATATTTCTTTGACTTTCTTAAGCAAATCTGTAATGGGGTGTCGCCTGCCACTGCTCCTACTTTGAAGAGCTCAGACAAGTCCCAGATGGCTGGTTTGGGAGCTCCCTTCACTATACCCATACATTTCTAGGGGCCTTCTGAGGATTAATGAGTGTTCTTAGAACAGTATTTTTACAAGGTAGGTGCACAGGGCACAAAGAGCAAGGAGCTCCTTGATGACACCCGGAGGCAGAATAGTCAGAGGGAAGGTCTAGAGGCCCAGGCAAGGGCTGGTTCCCTGGGTGCGATGGACATCCAGGGCTGAACTCAAATTCTATCCCTCACCATCAGTAGCAGGGGCCTCTGCTGCGTACGGACCACTGGAGTGGCTAGTCTTAGGTATGCAGGATGAGCGTTCAAGTATCAGGCCTCAGTCCCTCCCCCTGCCCTGGCCCTGGGTCTTGCCTTTTCCATCATTAAGCTCACACTCAAAATTCTTTCATGTCACAATATTTCATGGTATATCAGAAAGTGTTGAAAAGGAATCCATGCCTTTAGCAAGCTGTGTGACACGGGAAGGAGGGGCCAGTGACTGGAGCACAGAAGCGCCTCCCTGAAGGGGAGAAGGAATATTTTTATTCCACCTAGAAGGTCACCCTCCACCCCGTGGTTGGCTAAAAGCCTGATTCTAATGCTTTTTAATGGGATCGATTACTTATTTTGTACAACACTCTAACCTTAAATTACAAGGTGGCCCAGCATGCTGGGACCACCCGAGGCCACTATCCTGGTCACACACATATATCTCAGCTTCTAGAAGACTGTGTGCTCAGGAAGGGCAGGGACGGCATATTCAGCTCTGTGTTTACCCAACACTGAGCTTCATTCATGGCTCCTATTCATCAACATCACGCCAGAATAGAGCATTCTTTCCTTCCCTTCCAACTCTCCATGTCCAACACTCTCCCTTATTTAACCTTGCAATACAAAGTTACAACGTAACACCTCTCCACCTTTAAAGAAAGGCGTATATGTAGTATAAGCCTTGACAGTTTTTTTTTTTTTTTTAATAATGTAAGTGCCTGACTTAAGCTTTGCTTGCTAAGGCACCCACTTCAAAGAGGCATCTACTTTAATGTCTATCTTTAATAAACACATTGCCAGCCAGACAACTAGATAGAGAACCAGGCCACCTCCCCACACTGAGGCTACTTTATTTTAGAGATCCTGGTTGACTTAAATAACTAACCATTTGGGCTACTTGTTTTTCTCTCTTCCAGTGCTTTAAAGTCCAGCTCTGATGTTTTAAATTCACCAATAAAGAGTAAGCCTGAAACCCTCAGCCCCCATGCTCAACCCCAACAAGAGCAGAACCCCAGGCCCGTGTGCTCTCTCTCACTCTCTCTACCTGTGACTTCGCTGTGTGAGGCCAGGTATGTTGTGTAATTTCTAGGTCCTGTAAGTATGAACCTTTATTTATTTTTTTTTTCAAAGTTTCCTGATGGTTCTTGCTGAAGGGCTTCTTACAACCATAATAAGAACCACAAGGGCCGGTCCAACTAGAACACTGGTTATTGATAGGCTGAGACCAGTACAAAACAGTGTGTCAAATCCAGGAATTCAGGGATGATCAGAAGAAGAATTGGAAATTTTTCATTAATAATTATCAAGCCCTTATATGGGCAAGGCACAAAGCTAGATGTTTCACACGGATTATGTCATTTATTCCTCACAACATTCTAAAATGGTTATGATTATAATCCACGTTTTACAGTTGGGAAAACTGAGGATCATACAGGTTAGGTTATATGGTCCAGGGTCACAGAGCCAGCTAATGTCAGAACCAGGAATCACTCCCAAGGAGTCTGCTTCAGAATCTTCTTTGTCACATTGTGCTCCATATTGTGCAGGGCCGAGCCCCTGCCCCCTTGTGGAGTGTGGTCTGGTGACTACTGTGACCTACCCGTAGAAAGGCAGGAGTTTCCTTCTCTTGGAAAACTGCATTACACAATATGTTTCTTGGCTGAGCCTCCAAGAGAGAATTCTGCTGCAACTAAAAATGATTCTGGTTTCCTTCAGGGGAAGCTGATATTTTTGATCCCATCATAAAAGATACCCAGTGTGATTCTCTGTTCTATTTTGGATTCCTTCTATTCTGGTCATATCCTTATTAAAAATGCAGAATCTGCTCTCCTTCCTTGGCTATTTACTCCAGAGGCCGAACTCAGTTCAGCCACACCTACCATTCTGTCTTATCCAGCCATTCACAAATCACGGCCGAGGACCTACCTCGTGTCAGGTGCTGTGTCAAGCACCAGCAACACCGTAGCCAATGTCATAGCTACAGTTCTGCCCTCTGGAATTGACAGTCTAGAGGCGGCTGCTTGTATTTTCAGCTCCATTCACAAAGCGTTGCTTTTTCTTTTTTAAATTTTGGGCCTGTGCTGAAGGAGGAAAAACAAGGGGTACATAGAAAATACTCTCAGTGTAGCCCTCAGAGTGGGGGTGGATTAAATGCAGTGGACAGAGAGCTGCCATGGAGTCAGCCCAGCTGCAGGCAGAGGGAACACGGCAAATTCTGCAGCCAGAGCTGCCATCCTACCTCCCCTCTCCGTGGCACTTGGGTCTGCTGCAATCTGATGACATGGTCATCAGTGGCCGGGAAAGGAGGCTCCTCTATGCACCATGCAGTACTCCCAGTGTTCTTAGCACTCCCCAAATGCTTTTTCTGTGGGCTCAGCAAAAAGCCTAGCTAGCAGCTAGTTAATGGCCTGGTTGACTGCAGTTCCACCTTTGAGGAATTTGGAAGGGAGGAATTCCATTTTCAGAGGCCGATCTTGGCTGCTGGGGCAAAAAGATGATGGAACCGTCTGCGAATTGTTCTAAATGGAGCCACATCTTCCCAGAGACTTGAGTTGAGCTTCCCTTGGACCTTTAGGGGTTATTCTGCTCTGTTAGGCTTTAAAGGACAGAGAAATGGGTGTACTACAACACCGTCCACATGCAGTTGCTGTGAGGACGAATTGTGTAGAGCACTTGACTTGAAACGTGGCCATGAAAAGTACATAGGGGCCAATTGCCGCTTAGTTAGACCACTAGCTCTCCGAGGGAAGCTGCGTATATCACGTGACCCCTTTTCACTCTGGTCACAGCTGATTGCACAGGGATGGACACACGGCCCAAGGGCAACCAATCCTGAGGCTGTGGCAAATGAGTGCGGCAGCTTTGAGAAGATGAGCAAGTCCAGTGCTTCCCGCAGGGTAGGATGTATATAACTGGTGGCACAGAAAACAGCCTTAGTTGGCACATATACAATTTTTTAAATTTTAATTCTTATGCTTTTATTTTAATGTATATGAGGAAAATACTGGCTCCCCATTTATAACACTGAAGAAAAGATTCCTTTATGATACATAATATTAACATTTAGAAGGAAGAGATTCTTTTTTTAATGTATGAAGTAAATTTTAGGCCAGCTGGTAGAAGTCTATTGCAAATAATGCAAGAATGAAAAGTGAATGATTGACACATGGCAAAGTCCCAAGGCCACAGTCTTCTCTTGGGAATTAGAAAGGAGGGAAATGAGAGGCTGGGTGGTTGGTGAGGGAGGCTGAAGGTGATGGGCTTTGGTGGGGTTGTGTCAGAACCACCGCAAACCAAAGCCATGTGCAGGCTGCAGCTGTGAGGGAGAGGAAAAAACGAAGAGGGTGGGAAAACTGGTTGTTGGTGAGATCGGAGGAGGAGAGAGAGAGAAACAGTGGAGATGGAGGTAGAGATAGAGAGGCAGAAAGAGAAAGCAGACAGAGAGAGAAACCAAGACAGGCAGAAATGACCTGGGTTACCTAGAACCATGGACTTCCTGGTCTATCTCTCCTCCATGTGTCCTTGCAGTGAGTCCTGCTTATTTCCAGAGATACTTTGAGCGGGCCTCTGTTCACATCAGAAAGCCTGACTTAAATGGATGGATTGGAAGGAATTGTATTTCTAAGATTTTTGGGCACCAGCCAGCACATTTAAACCTACAATAGAAAGCAATGGGGAGCCACTGAGGGTTCTTGACAGAGAAACAGGGAGGGATGGGGAAGAGACAGGTGAAGTACCTAAGGAGAAATTTAAGGAGCTACTTACTTTCAAGCTCAGATATCAAATTCCAGAAGATGGCTGCTTTCTACAGGTTTTCGTGAAATTTGATGAAATTTATTAATCATAAAAAGCATTGGCAAGTATGTGAATCTCTACTCCATTCAAACTATGGGTGCCCATCCCTAGAACTTTGCTATTCTGGAAGCAAATTGAAAGAACCCGTTAGTATATAATTTAAATTCTGCTAATGTATATTTACTATCTGCACCCAATTATCACCAATCAATATAATAGTTATTACTTAATGGGTGAAAATTGCAATATCAGTGTTCCAGATCAGCATGGGGTGTTGTGGTTAATTGTGACAGAACTTATTCAGGAACGTAATGAAAATGTAAATTCACACACATTAATCAAATGATCATTTCTATAACTGCAAGACAGCTGATTCTAAACCAAATTGGGAAATAAACAAAGTTTATCAGCGAGAAGACAACATTTACTAATCATATATGTGTTGCAAGAAAAAAAAATTAGTCTATTCATTAAGTCATTGCAAACCTCAACCATTCTATAATCTCTGATAATACATCCTCCCAGCTTCGAGAAAGTATGTGATTTATTTTTAAGGCATTTTTTTCTGCTTTAGGGTCTAGGAGGCACTAGAGAACAAAGAAATATATTACCATGTATGGTATGTAATCACATCACTTTAAATAACGGAACCAAGAACTGGAAATGTACTTATGTGACATGGTGGACACCATCTGGTTTTCTCCGAGCTTAATTATCAGAGTTTAGTTCTTTTCAAGTGAGAGAGAGAGGGAGGAAAAGCTAATTTCAATGCTGATGTAAAAATTGTAAGACAACCTAAACCCAAGCCAACTGTGTTTCTCTATATACTGAGCATCCTTAGCTTCTTGTCAAAGCTGCTGCCTGGTAAAATTCTCAGCCCAAATATGGATTCTTCTCCTCAACTTGCCTCATCTTCTGATTGGTTCCTGGGGCGTTCACTGTCCTTGATGACTCTGTGAGGCTCTGCCTGACTTTCATGCAGATCTGAGGAGGGTGCAAACCCATCTGGAGGTTTCCAAGGGGATGTTTGCTTTCTCCTCCTGGAAGTAGCAAATGCACCAAGTGAAGAAATTTGGGAGGCTGCTGTGAAAGGAATACCTGATACGAAAATTTTCCTGGGAGAAATATGGATTTGGTCAAGATCAAACTATACAGCTGAATGCAGCAACAGCTAGCAAAAACAGAGCATTGTCAGTGAGTTATACTAGTGCTTTACACATTGCTCTGGTCTGAATATTTATGTCTCCCCAAACCTCATATGTTAAGTCTTCATCCCCAAAGGTAGATGGTATTAGGAGGTGGGCCTTCAGATGGTGATTAAGTCAGAAGAGTGGATCTCTCATGAATGGGGTTACCACTTTTATAAAAGAGACTCCAGAGAGATCCCTAGCCCCTTCCACCAAGCGAGGACACATGAAAAAGTCTGCAACCCAGAAGAAGGCTCTCACCTGACAATGCTGGCATCCTGATCTCAGACTTCCAGCCTCCAGAACCATGAGCAATCAATTTCTGCTGTTTATAAGCCATCTAATCTCTAGTATTTTGTTACAGCAGCCCAAATGGACTAAGACACATATCTTAATGTGTTTAACCATCACAACAACCTTATGAAATAGGTACCATTATTATCATCTCCATTTGTACAAATGAGAAAACTGAGGCACAGAAAGTTCAAGAAACTTGGCCTGTCACATGATTTATGAGTGGTAGAGCCAGGATTTGAACCTATGTAGCCAGGTTCCAGAGCTCATGATTCACTGTGTTCTCAGGCTAAGTTTGGGTTTTTCTAGATGCCCTATCTGTGCTCCCAGAGCTCTTTGTACTTCCTCATTTATCAGTTGATGTCACTGGGAAATTACTTTCCAACAGGTAGTATTTCCTAGAAGACACATTTCAAAAGATGTCAAAGGTTCTATGGTAAAAATTCCTCTTGCCGCTCCTGCTCTCAGCCACCTAGTTTCCCTCCCTAGAGGCTGCCAATGATTCTCCTTTTAATCTGTATACAAGCAATTACATTGTCTTAGTTTGAGTCTTCTCAAGAGTAGACCTCAAAGTAAATATTTGGGTACAAGTAATTTATTTGGGGGATTATCCAGGCAACATGGTAAAAGAGTGGAGAAGTGAGACAGAGAAGCAAGGGAAGCCAAGTGCGTGTAAATGAGCAGGTTACCATTGTGGGTCATTGAGGCTCAGTTCACATCTCCTAGTTGTTTTCACCAAGAAGTGAGGGAACTGGGGCATTTATCCACCAATGCCCATTCCTTATTGGTTGAGGATCACTTCAAGGTGTTAAATCTCTAGGAGGAGCCTCTGCGTGCCTTAAAACCTTGTGCAGACAAATGCTATATACACATGTATTTTTTTTCTCTTTCAATACAAATGTTAAAATGATATGCACACTGTTCTATGTCCTTTTTTAACCTAATGATGAATCTTGGTGATCTTTTGATATCAATACATAAAAAGCTATGTGATATTCTTATATAGATATATTATCGTTTGTCTATTCTTGGTTATTTGGGTGATTTCCAAACTTTTGCTATTACAATGCTGAAATGAATAATCCAGTACATGAGTCATTTTGTACAAGGATGAGTATATCTGTAGGATAACTTTCTAAAAGTAGACTTGCTGGATCAAAGGGAATTTGCAGTTATAATGTCGCCAGGCTGTCCTGCCTAGGGGTTGTACCTAGTTAAACTCCATCGCAGTGAATGAGAATATCCTGCTCCGTGATGATTAGCAACACTTCTGTCTTTTTTTCCTTCTATACTTTGGACTTCTTGGAGTAAACCATTTTGGATAACACCTGGCACATAGTAAGGTCTCCATAAATATTTGGATGGGTGGAGAAGTGAGTCGATGGGTGAATGGATGAATTAGTGGGTGGGTGAATGAGTATAAAGTGGATGGATGGATGGATGGATGGATGGGCAGATGGATGATGAGTTACTCCTATAAGTATCATTCATGAAGAAACAAAGATCCAATATAAAAAAAAATAACAAACTAAGGACTAGAAATTAATTATACCTAGTAGCTTTCCTTCATTATATACCCTCATAGCCCCTTTTGCGCTCTCTAGGAGTGGCAGGAGGAAATTGAGCCAGAGGCAGGGTACTCACCGTGGGCCGGGACAGGTCACATTCCTGAAACTTACTGGGCTGGCCATTGTCAGCTGCTCTGCTTCTCGTACATAAGAACAGAGCTGCTGCTCACTTCGAAGTCTGTGATGATAGCATCAGGATTTTAGTAAGGAGGCTTCAGGTACACAGTTTTTACTCCAATTTTAAATTAGTCAATTTTAAAATAGTCAATTTTTCTAAAGATCCTTTTATTCACACCCTACATAAGATGGAGAAAATATCCATTGTTCATATCAAAGAATAATATCATTTTTTGGGTTGTGGCTTTGAGATGACTGGGAAGGTAAAGCTGACCCCCACCCCCGAACTGTATCAGCAAGCCCCCACACTGCATACTGCCTCTCTGCTCAATTTTCTTTCCCCAGAGCCCCACATACCTCCTTTCTCAAAGTTTTGCATCTTTATTCTTCCAAGGACACAGTTGGCTGAAGGATCGGATGGAGAATTTGGCTCTCTTCCCTGCTTGTTCCTGAACAGATCTCTTTAAGATGCAATTTGTGTTTATAGCCTGGAATTTTTACCAGCTCGGCAGACCCCAGGAAAAAGCATGTGGAAGCATCAGGAGAGTCAAGTCCCACACCCAGAGCCAAAGCAGCTCCGTTGTTAAAATAGCATGTGAAATAACATTTGCTTTTTCCACTGTAAATCTATAATTTATATGTATTATGGCAACTTCATAAAATACCAATAAACAAATAGAAGAAAGTCAAGGTGTTCATACAGAGATTACAAATCTTAATAGTTTGGGCAATAATTTCATAGTCTTTTTTCTATCCAAGTAGTCATTTTTCATCACAAAAATGGCATCCTATTGTACGAATTTTTGTGATCCATTTTTTTCCCGCTTGATGTGTTGTGAGAGTCATCTTCTGTTTTTAATAGAGACTTCCATTATTTTTGAAGATTGCATAATGGTCCGTTGGGTGGCTACAACTTAGCTGATTTAACCAGCTCCTCTTGTTGGCCATTTAAGTTTCCCCTTTTGTTATTATAAATTGTGCTACTGGCAAGAACAATGGTCTCTGCAAGAGCTTTCTCTTCCCCCAAATATTTCTGAGGTTTCTCAAGGATAATCACACCATTGTTGATGCCTGACATGGAAGAGGGAACATGGCATCTCGGAGCAAGATGATGCCTCCTCTCTAGAGGATTTGGAGTGCTCCTCCTTCAACACTGGTAAGGGTGGAGTCCGTGTTCCAGGGGGAGGTGATCTGGGGCTTTGTCACAGATGCCTCCTGCATTCTAGTCTTCTCCAATTCCCACCTTTACCTCCACTTTGACCTTTATTGGTCTGTTCCTATCTGAGAACCAACCTTATTTTAGCACTGTATGGTACAGCCAAGACTAGACCATGAAGTTTGCCGAGAAGTTGCTGAATGTGCAGGAGGGACTTACAACCAAGGATGCAATTTATTTCTGCTGCTAAAGATGGCTTCCTTCAGAACCCTCAGGCTCTAAACCCATCCTATGGGCTTTTACTGGCTGCCCTTTGCTTGGCTGCTGTCCTGCCTCCAAGAACCAGGGGCAGCTGATCCAATTCCACCAGGGGTGCCTTGGAGCAGACCTGCACTCCTGGGGTTGAGCTCCACTTATCTAAAATGCACCTCCATGGTCCTCCTTTCCTGCCCACAGTTTGACAATGGGGAAATAAATAAAGACCACCCAAATGAGAACAATCAAAGGCTATTCAGAGCTTGCTATAAAAAGGGCGTTAGCCACCATCACTTATGCTTGGCAGAGGCTCAGAGGCAGGCAGAAGAGTAGGAAGGCTTTATAGCGGAAAAAAGGGAAGGCTTCAGATGTGCCCCAAATGGTGGCTGTGGGCACAGGGAAATTGGAAGTACACTATCTATTTTCCTTTCTCTGGTCAGTCCCTAAGTTGGAAGTGGGGGCAAAAATTAGGGAAGCTGGCAGTTAGAGTAAAAAGAACACTTTTCACTTACATAAGCACTTGTCTAGGAGATATCCAAAGTGACTCATCATAAGTGGTTCTAACCAGCTGAAGTTGATAAAGGACCGCATGTTCCAGTGAGGCCCTAAATGCCAGGCCTCACTGGAGTTAACTCATTCCTGACCAGTGGATCTGCATACAGACCTATGGACCCACTCGTCTGTCCACAGGGCTAGCTTCCAATTCATAATTAGCACAACACCATGAAAATCCCGTGCTAGCACTTAAAACTCTTGATTTTATCCCCTCTGTGCATGATCTGCTCAGAGAAATTCCTCACTGGCATTCTTTTGTTTGACAAGTTAATAGACTCTATTTTGGGTTTGTATGGATTTTTTAGCTTTTGTGGCATTTGTGTATTTTTGACTTCACTATCTATATGACCTCAACTGCAGAGTTCAGGCATGCCCAAGTATAGGGCTCTCCCAAGCTGGACCAGGTTTTTTTGAAGCTGGGCTTTCTCATCCTGCCAGCAGCCACCAGGACTTCTGCCCCAGCTCCCCATCAACAATGCTCGTCACGAGTGCACAGCAATCCCTGAAGAAGAGCAGTGAGATCCAGGCCTCCTGCACAGTGCTGGCTAAACCCATAGGGAAAAAAAGAAAGAGAGAGAGAGAGAGAGAAAGAGAGAAAGTATCATACTCCTACTCACCTGAAACAAAATCAAGTCTTCATAGAATTAGAAGGAGCTTCGCCCAACTATCTGCATTCAGGATAAGGGCTAATTCACAGCTTTCCCTAAAATAATTGGCATTCACTTGCTTTGTTCTTGTGTAGCTAAATGGCTTGTTCAGGTGGTTTTTCCAAAACAAAGGAACAGCTTACCCCAAAGGGCATTTAAATCCCCATCACTTACCAGGTGGAAGACTTCTTCCATTTATGAAATGAGAATTTTTCCAGCCTCTGCTAGTCTCGGTGAGGTTTTCATACCTTTGTGAGTACAATTCAGGACTCCCTGTTATATCCATGAAAGTAAAATGGTGTAATTCAACATTTTTGATCAATAGATATTCCTAGTACATTTAAAATAAGGTTTCAAATGGCCTAAAAAAGGCAAAAGTTTTAAATAATATGAGATTATAAACTCCATGAGATCAAGAGATAGATTTTTTTATCTCTCATTCATACAGAATGATTTTCCCACAATCTTACTAATAATAGATACCCAATAAATATGTTTTGATTGAGTGAATGAAGTCAATTTCTCAGAAGTGTTAGAGGTTAAGAGAAAGAATTTGAGACCAGGTACTCAAGAATGCCTGAGGTGTGTGTGGATTTGTAGAAGGAGAGAGAAAAGGCGGGGTAAAGAAGGTGAAAGGAAGGAGGGAAGATGAAACAGAAGGTTAGGGAGAGAGAGGGAGAGATAGATGATAGATAGATAGATAGATAGATAGATAGATAGATAGATAGATAGATAGGATAGATAAATAGATAGATAGGATAGATAAATCAATCAAACTTCAAAGTAACTCCTGATTTAATTTATCAACAAACTGAATGTTGAGAGAGAGTAGACTAAAGAGAGATGAATTCAGGCATGTGAACAAAGAGAAAGGTGGGGACCTTTCCATTGCTATGTGTCCTTAGACAAGTAATTTAACCTTCCAGATCTTGGTTTTCTCCTCTGCAAAATGTGGATCACTTCACAGAATCTTTCTGATGAGCTCATCTATCTAAAGCACTAATCACAGAATTTAGCCCACAGTAAATCTTTATAAATACGAGCTGTTTAAAAAAAAAGATGATATTTCACCAAATCTAAGATGCTGTTGGTTTTCAGATACATGCTATTTCATGAACCATTAGAAATGAGAAAATGGTGCCAATTACCCTATGACATAACACCTTCATGTCAGTTGATGGTAAGAGATGTCTTGATTTCAAAGATGTTAAAATGTGGGTTTAGGGGGGATGAGCATCTTAGAATCAGTGAACTATATTATAGAGATAAAATTCATTTCTTTGTCAATTACTCTCTCTATAATCTCCAACAGAATCTCCACAATCTTCTCACTTTAGAGAGATCCAAGGTCACCCAGGCCAGGTGAGAGAGGTGGCCCTTTTCTCAAGCAGGAGAAGTGGAGTGAATACATGGCCTTTTCTGGCTCAGCTGATGAAATCCTCCATCCACCCAGTGTGTTTGTTTACAACCTGGCTGGTTGACTGAGCTTTTGATATTCATCCTTATAAGGTTCAGCCTTGTCACTAAGAAAAGAATCCAGCTTTACAATGCACTTAGAACCTGACCCCACTTTCTGTGATCTTTGGCAACTGTCCAGGACCTGGATTTTAACCTCCCTAGAGGGCCATGACTCATGCTCTTTTTCTCAACACTGGACATCAACCTCCCAGAATCTGCTGAGGCCTCTCCGATGGGAAATCAAAGAGTGTGGACATTTCAGAACTGCACCCTCCAGAAACAGGAGCTGAAGATGTAGGCCAGACTCACTAGTAAGGAGACATGAATTGAGAGATTCTAGCTCTCAAGTTTGAATGAAGCATGAGTAATATCCAAAGGTAATGGACTAATGAAAAAGAATAATTATCAACTACTATTTATTGAAAATTTATTGATTATGTGCCAGATAATGTTCAACTTACTACTTAACATTCAACTTAATACTTTCCAAGCATTACCTCATTTAAAACTTGCACTCCTTTGAGATAGGTAATCATAAGTACCATTTTATAGATGAGGAAACTGAGGCTCAAAGTCACAAAGCTAGAAAGAGTTGGAATGAGGATCTGAAGCCAGGCAGCCTGACTCTTAACCAAAATCCCCGGAAAGAAGGGAATGACATGAGATGGGGCTGGAGAGGTGTCTCCTAGAGTCCAATGTGGCTATGTAGGGGACACTGTTCCTGCTGAGCAACAAGAATGTGTTTTGAGAGAGTTCCAAGCATTTGTGGCCTGAAAATGGCAAAGTCCTCCATCTAGCACCTAAGCATTTATTTCTCACTCACACATCTGTGAGTCAGTTGAGATCTGGCTGATCTAGGCTGAGCTCTGCTGAGTTTGACTCAGGTTAATTTGGATCTACATCTGCTCCATGTGTCCTTTATCCTCCTTGGACTAGCAGTCTGACTCAAGAAGCATGTTCTACTCATGCCAAAGGCAGGATCAGGAGAAGGCAAACCCGACTGTATAGATTCATTTCAAGTCTCTGCATTGTGTCCTCTAATGTCCTATTGGCCAGAGCAAGTCATATGGGGTGGGGTGCGCAGTCTGCCCTGCAGATAGGCAAGGGAGTGAATATTTGCTGAACAATGATTCAACACTCTACATCCTTCTTGTGGGGTTTCCTCCTTCTGACTACCTTGTGATCATTTGGCCATTTATAGGGCAAAAACCACATCCCTGGCACAGACTAGATCAGGGCACCCAAATTATTGGTGCACGGTTTCACTTTCGCTCATAAACTTTGGTCTGTCATTTCCAGCTATAAGCTGAGTTCCTCCTCTGAAATGCTACACGTCTAGATTCCTACATCTGAACAGGAAGTTCCTTTTCTTACTAAGGAGTCCTCATTCCTGGAGAAGCAATGCTCTCTCTAGGCCTCTCACCGGGTGTAGTCACCTTGTGGTCAGATAACAGTCACTGCCCCTGACATGTGACTGAACAGCCACTCACACCTGGAGCCTATTCGTCAATGAGCATTTAAGCCAGTCTCTTTCTCTCTAGCGTGTGGTCTGGGACAGTCTCCAGGAGAGACATTGGCTGCTCACTGAGCCTCAACTTGCTGGCTTAAAAAGTCTCCCTTAATTGGCTACTCCCTGCAGGTAAGCGTTGTCTTCTTGGCCTTTCTCAGGCCCTTTAATGTGCGTCTCTTTGGCTACCCCTGTGGTCCCATGACTTTGAGCGACCCACCCTGTTCCCTGATGTGCAAACACATGTGTTTTCTTCAAAGAGCTTCTTTATCTTTCTTTTTTCTTCTCTCCTGAGCTCAGATCAAATATCCAGGTCATTGGGCCTTCACACATCCCCTCTTAGCAATCCAGGGTGAATGTATGAGATATTAGTATGCCCCAAAGTTTCCCTTTAGGCATGGCACTTCTCCTAGATTGTGCACTGGGCAGAATGGAGACCAGGCATTATTTTCTACCTTCCATGGGCACCACCATCTCTCCCATTGCTCTACCAGGAACCCATCTGTAAGAAGCTGAACTTCCCCTGTGCCCATTAGTCCAGAATGAAGAGTAGAGCATGAATGGCGTTCTCTCTCTTGTGGTACATCATATCAGAAGAGTCTCAGGGCTGCTGCTTGGGTACCAGCTTTCGAGAAGCTGCTCCTTTGCTTCTTCCTATAGCACATATATCCAGGCAACTGGCCTGGGCTGGGATGAATTTGAGCAATAGTCGTAACACTATAATCTTTATACTCAGAATCATCATGCTCCATGACAACTCAGGGTTGGCTGTTAGAATAGTGTCATCATGCCAGGCCACCTCTTCCAGTAGGGTGAATTCTTTCCCAGGGGCCACCTGAGTGGCATCAGGGGTCTTATTCTAGAACCAAGCCCAATCCCTACTTGTCAATCAAGTTAAAGTCCACGTTAACATAAAATCATTTATTTTACAACAAAATAAGTTACAAATCAATCCAAAGCATGACAAGGAGAAGAGATGTCAAGGAATTGAACCTGGAAAAGAGAAACATTTTTGCCTAAGCCAGACCCTTAGCACATCCTCCAAAGTACTGAGAAATCAATCTTTCAATGCCGCATGATTAGATTTCCATTTGAAGTTAACATCTTTCCAACTGCTAAGATCCAAAAAGGCCTCTGGCCCAAGCAGCAGGAAGACAGGGAAATAATCAGCATAATTATTAATACCCTGTACATCATTTCAAGAGAAAATGATCAGAAATTGGGTATGATGAAGGAGGGGCCACACGAACCAAAATGCCCATGTCTTTTACAAGTGGTTGTGGTTGGTTGAGTTATGTCCTTGGTTTGAAAGTGGCCCGAGCACACCCCTCTCTGGTGCAATTATCTTCCTGCCTATGGGAGCCAGGGATGTATTAACAGGAAACTGAGGTGATTAGCACAAAATTGAAATATCCCTCCTGGGACAAGAGCAAAAACTGCAATTCAACCTCACTTGACTGACTCCAGCCTGAGTACCACTGACTTTTCAATCACCACTGTGGTCCACTATAAGACATTTCGACTCCATCTGATCACTGAGCCATAAATACTATTCTCTACCACCTGACCAGAAGTCCTGGGAAAGGCATGGAGTTCCAGATGGAGAGCTCAGATGATGGGCAGACTGTGTCCTTCTGAGGGCCCTTGAAGTCACGGACATACAAGGGAGCCACTTACAAAAGTGCAGTACTCACAGCTAGGTCGTCCAGGGGCAGGACAGTGAATATTATCTTTCTGATTAAGTCAAAGAGGAAGTCTCTTGCTTGGTGATAATGGTCTCTAGCATATAACACTTGCTAATCTGTCTTGACTTAATCAAAGCCATCAAGCCCCATGGAAGACCCTCAGGCAGGCAATAGTCTCTAACTAGAATTCAGTAACTCTCTTTTGTTTAAGACTCACACCTGGAAATGGCACAACATCACTTCTGCCATATGCTATTGGTTAAAGTGAGTGCCAGAGGCAGCCAGATTGAACAGGAGGGCCGTGGATTTTGGAAAGCATCGTTCATTGGGGCTTGTGAGTATCCAGACATCCACTGTGTTCTGGAGTCTGAACCACCTACTTTACTGCAGGGTCTGAGATCCCCTCGCAGCTTTAAAAAATATTTTTTACTTATTTCATATATTCCTTTAAGTGACACATATCAGCTCAGACCTACTTTGTGCCAGGCTCTGAAATTATTGAGGCGCAATCTAATAGAATTTTGTCAAGACCTAGACCCTCAGCCTACTCTTCATCTGGCTCCCACTGGGCCCAACCCCACACCAGACACCAGAGAAAGTGTCAATCAGTGTCAGCAATGGAGGAAAGAAGGTTGGAAGAAGGAAGAAAGAGGGGCCGAGGCCCGAAATGTGGCCTGGCGGCCTTCAGAGTCTATTGAGGACGTATTGATAGTCATATCAATGATGGCAATGACAGTAACAACAGTAGCTATGGTTCCATAGTTCTTCCAGCATGCCAGGCTCTGTCCTCGGTGTGTCATGTATCTTTTCTCATTTAGACCTGGGAGACAGGTATTATGAAGCTCATTCTACAGAGCAAGGAACCATCTCAGAGAGGTAAAGTAGCTTTCTGGAGGACACAGGGCTAAGAATTAATGAAATAAGATCCCAGCTCAAGCATTTAATACAACTTGGTGAATAAATGAATGTTTGAGTGAATGAATGAACATATCCAGTATCTCCTCTGTGCCATGCATAAGGGAAGAGAACAAGGGACTGCAGAGTCGAAGGGCTAAGACCTTGAACTCTGGAGTCAGACTTTCTGGGTCTTGATCCCAGCTTTGCCACTCACCTGCTGTGTGACCCTCTTTTAGTCTAAATTTCCTCATCTGTACCATGGAAACAATGAGGGTACCATCTGGCCATCCTGTAGTAGGCATCAGTTGTCATTAGGGATCCAGAGATCAGGAAGTTCTGCATGGGGCAGTGGAAGACAGCCCTGAGCTCGTTTTCCAGACTACGAGGGCGC
>NW_011889103.1:117480-128165 GCF_000151845.1 Pteropus vampyrus | reverse complement strand
GTCCAGGGGCAGGACAGTGAATATTATCTTTCTGATTAAGTCAAAGAGGAAGTCTCTTGCTTGGTGATAATGGTCTCTAGCATATAACACTTGCTAATCTGTCTTGACTTAATCAAAGCCATCAAGCCCCATGGAAGACCCTCAGGCAGGCAATAGTCTCTAACTAGAATTCAGTAACTCTCTTTTGTTTAAGACTCACACCTGGAAATGGCACAACATCACTTCTGCCATATGCTATTGGTTAAAGTGAGTGCCAGAGGCAGCCAGATTGAACAGGAGGGCCGTGGATTTTGGAAAGCATCGTTCATTGGGGCTTGTGAGTATCCAGACATCCACTGTGTTCTGGAGTCTGAACCACCTACTTTACTGCAGGGTCTGAGATCCCCTCGCAGCTTTAAAAAATATTTTTTACTTATTTCATATATTCCTTTAAGTGACACATATCAGCTCAGACCTACTTTGTGCCAGGCTCTGAAATTATTGAGGCGCAATCTAATAGAATTTTGTCAAGACCTAGACCCTCAGCCTACTCTTCATCTGGCTCCCACTGGGCCCAACCCCACACCAGACACCAGAGAAAGTGTCAATCAGTGTCAGCAATGGAGGAAAGAAGGTTGGAAGAAGGAAGAAAGAGGGGCCGAGGCCCGAAATGTGGCCTGGCGGCCTTCAGAGTCTATTGAGGACGTATTGATAGTCATATCAATGATGGCAATGACAGTAACAACAGTAGCTATGGTTCCATAGTTCTTCCAGCATGCCAGGCTCTGTCCTCGGTGTGTCATGTATCTTTTCTCATTTAGACCTGGGAGACAGGTATTATGAAGCTCATTCTACAGAGCAAGGAACCATCTCAGAGAGGTAAAGTAGCTTTCTGGAGGACACAGGGCTAAGAATTAATGAAATAAGATCCCAGCTCAAGCATTTAATACAACTTGGTGAATAAATGAATGTTTGAGTGAATGAATGAACATATCCAGTATCTCCTCTGTGCCATGCATAAGGGAAGAGAACAAGGGACTGCAGAGTCGAAGGGCTAAGACCTTGAACTCTGGAGTCAGACTTTCTGGGTCTTGATCCCAGCTTTGCCACTCACCTGCTGTGTGACCCTCTTTTAGTCTAAATTTCCTCATCTGTACCATGGAAACAATGAGGGTACCATCTGGCCATCCTGTAGTAGGCATCAGTTGTCATTAGGGATCCAGAGATCAGGAAGTTCTGCATGGGGCAGTGGAAGACAGCCCTGAGCTCGTTTTCCAGACTACGAGGGCGCAGGCCTTCAGATGCTGTGAACGCCAGCTGTCTTGGCAGCTACTAATTCTGGACAGTCTCCAAATGAAACTCAGACCCCGCAGAGAGAATCTGCAAATGAGGCCTCCAGCAAATCACAGCTGACCACTCTAATCAGTTGCCTTGTGCCACTTTCAGTTCCAATAAAGCCAGGCCCTGCTGCCCAACCCATTACGCCATCCCCTTACTACGATCAGTAAGCCTGGAAGGGAGACGGCTCTGGGGCTAATGTTCTGAGACCATGTCCCCGCTGTCTCCATCTCTGTAATGAGTTATGAAGAAGTCACGAGTCTCCACATGCTGTGATTCTACCCTCCACCTCCCCTGTCAACTTAGGTCATTCAATTCATCTCTCCGATTTAATAAAAACAGTGTCCTCCCATGTTTCTGCCAAGGCCAGAGACAGGCAGGAGCCCTCCAAAGTTTCAACCAGGCCAGCCCTTAATTAGTCGGCAACATCAATATCACTTTTTATGTGATTAGCATTTCAAAGTAAATTTCACATCCTGGACTGTCAGCATCTAGGAGCCTGGCAGAAGGTAGTTGTGTGTAGCAGAAAAAAAAATCACAGCACAGGGCGCCTGGGGTTTCAGACACTCAGCAGTTTTGCCAAGGCCCCTTTCTCTCAGCTGCTGACTTCATGCCAAGGCCCCTGACTGGCTCCATTTTTCCCTTTCTGTCTGTGAGGCTGATCTTCCTACTCTGAGGCTTGGGTCAACAATGAGTAGGTGTTACCGCTATGCTTTAGAAACTGAGGGCCAGCTCCCTCAGCAGATGTGTCATCTTTTCAAACAAGAAATTAGATACAATAATTTCCATTTCTGGCTTCTCCTGAAAAAGGCAAGATCTGGCCACCCCGAGCCCACCTTTTCTCCCGTGGCAGCATCATCGGTGTGAGCTAACAGGTGTGGACTCTAGTTTTCCACACTCTCCACCATTTCCTACTGTGGCACCTGGACTCTATCAGGAAACTCTGCCTCTTTATCTTACTTCTCTGTTTGGCTCTCAAGATGTGATGGGAAACATAGCCATTGGCAGCCCTGACTCGGCTCTTTGTCCTCATCCCAGCAAGAAAACCATCTCTACCAAGAACTCCAATAGAAAAACCCTAGGAAGGGCTCTGGTTCATTGGCTTGGTTCATGAACCCACCAACGAACCAATCGCTGTGACCAGAAGGAGATATTCTGATTACTGGTGACTAAGTGTCTATAGTTTTGGCTGGCCAAAGTGGGAGTCAGCCCAACCAAGCCATGTGGAATGTGCTCTCCCACAAAAGAGGAGTTTGGACTCTTGAAGAAGAGGACTGAGAAGTTTCCAGCAAGAACACAACACAAAACTCCAATTTTCAGACCTTCCCCAGATAGATGGGGGTGAATCCATTGAACTCCCCCTTCCAGAATGTGCTTGACATATAAATTCCACCTTTCCTAGAGCTAGCTAAGTCTATCTGTCTTCGGCCACTTCCCTCCATCTAGAAATGTCAATACCATGTTAAATGGACTCTGACTAGAGGCAAGATTATGGAGCCCCTCTCTCGTGAAGTAGGTGCCAAGGGAAAAATGATTTATATTCATTCACCTGGAGACAAAGACCAGGAAATTGCTTCTGATTCAATTCTGATCCAGAGATGGGGGAGGGGCGGGGGGAACAACAGCCAGAGCATATCTCTTTGTGCTTCTCTGAAAGCAGTGGCTATGGGGTGTGTGTGTGTGTGTGTGTGTGTGTGTGTGTGTGTGTGTGTGTGTGTGTGTGTGTGTGTTTGCGGGGGGCAACTCACTTTGGATTTTTCTAGAATTCTCTCCCTAGTTCACAAATACCCATCCCAAGGACCTTCACAATTAGAGAGGATTCTTGATACTCTCACACAGCTATGGGCCTGCCAGCTGACACATGTTTTTATTCTCATTAGAGTCCTTAACACTTCCTGATTTATATATTTTTTGTTATATACTTGATTATTGAATTATTCACTCTAGAATATCAGGTCTTTGAGTGTAGGGACCTGTTTAGTCATATTCTCTGCCATATCCCCAGTGCCTAGCATACACCCAGCACATGATAGATATTTCATAAATATTTGGCGAATGTGTATACAGAAAGACACACACACACACGCACACACACACACGATGTGGATGGATGAGTAGATGACTGGCTGGCTGTTTGGCTGGCTGGCTGTTTGGCTGGCTGGCTGTTTGGCTGGATGGATGAGTGGATGGATGAATGAGTGGATGGATGGGTGGACGGATGGATGGATGGATAGCTGGAGAGAGAGGGACTTCACAGATCAAGTTCTTAACCACCTCCCTTACCTTCATATTTCTTTATCTCTTGCTCTCTCACTGTCTCTCCCTTCTATCCTTTCCTCTCACCCTCCCCGTGCCCTGCAGATTGAGCGGGTAGAAGAGTTCAGACCAGAGACCTGTTCTTTGCCCCTGCCCTCACTTACTCTTCTGGGTTTTGGGTCTGGTCCCACGATCTGGTATCATGGACCACTATACTCTGACCCCTCACTCTGTGTGTCTACCCCAGGGCTACCCAGGTGTCTCTGCTATTTCATCCCTTACCCTGTGGATCAGAGCCCACAAGTGTCAGGCCAGTATGTCTCTCACTGAGAAGCCCACTTACCTCTAGATTCAGAGGTGGGAGGGTAGGGAGGGTAGTAAAATTGAGGATGCTTGCTTTTGAGACCTCAGTGATGGACAGGCTGCTACTGGAGATGGTATTCTCTTCTCTCTTTTCAGGCTCCAAGCACTCTTCCGAGAATATTTGCTTTGGCGTCTGCAGGAAGCTGGCAGCATGCAAGAAGTTCAAAAGGCTGCTAGAAGTCAGGGCCAAAAGGCAGCTGCTTTCCAAATGAGCCTCGCTCTTTCCTGTCAGCCAGGAGTCTCCTGGAGGTGGGGATTGGGGGGCTTCTCTTGCTCTCCCTTCAGGTCTCTCTCCATAATGCCTCTCTCATCTCTTATCTCTCATCTCTCTGTTCTTTCCCCTTCACCTGTTGTTCCCTTTCTTCTTTTCATCTCTCTCTCATCTCGTATTCTCTTCAGCAAGGTAGTACAATGTGACATAACAGTCTGAGAGGCCTCTAGATCAGGGAATATCCTACCTCTAGTATCTTGGGGAGGTCACATAGCTGAAGGGTCCAGTCTCGGTCCACAGTGTCTGTGAATCTCACCCCACTACCATATGTGTATTTTTCTCAGGGAAAGGTCCATTACCAAAAGATCAAAGGGAACTGTGTAAGAATCCTGGAGTCAGTCAGCTTAACAAACCCTTGATGAATTTATAAATGACTTGGAATAAGTGGTTTTACCCCCAACCAAGCCTCTTTTCTCTTCCCTTTAATGAACATTAATAACCTTCAAACTATACTCTTTGGAGCCTCAAGTTCTTAGGGATATGCTCAGATAAGAAGGAGGTTCCGGGGTTCATGGGCCCAGATCCCCTCCTCCACTTCCACTTCAGAGGCTCTGCGTCCATCTGAACCATGCCCATTGGGCTTCCAAGGCAGGTTTCAGTGGCACAAATGTTCTGAAGCTTTAAAAAATGCTGAAGTATTTAGTACTAAGGCAATTTACTTTGAAACATATCTTAGGTCGAGAGGTGTGATAACTCAAGCACGGTAAAGTACTAATGGCAAATTCTAAGGGGGAGAGGGGTTCCCGTTGATCTCCTCTCCTAGGATGTCTGGCTGGAAGAGGAATAATGAGAGAGTGGACATGTCTGGCTCTAGACACACTGGGGGATCTAGTGTGTCTGGCATGAAAACTAACAAGGTAACTGAGGAGATCACCAAAAAATCAGAATCTCTACCACCAAACCCTTTTTAGAGTCAAGAGACAGTGTCTGATGACATTCATCCCCTGGGACGTCTGCCCATATTGGGACTAGGACAGACAGTTCTGTGGGTCTGGACTATCCGCCCATTCATCTTGTTCTGCCTCATGCACTCCTCCACCTGGACAGGAAAGCTGCTTTTCATGGATGGCCCATGCTCTTTGGCTCCTATGTCACCTCCATAGATAAAAACCACATGATAATGACAATAACAATAGTAGCTCCTTGTTACAACAGTAAGTGGTGCATGTACTGGTAACAACCATACCAAACTCCCTAGAGCCACTCAGCTACTTCATTTTCTGAATAGTCCATCAGCCAGATACCATTTTTTTTCTATCAAAAAATTTTATTTACACTATTTGCCCACTGTGAGATAAGGGCTATTTAGTTAGCTTCTCTGAGCCACAGTTTCCCCACCTGTAAAATGAGAATAATGAAGACATTTGCCTCATGGGGCTGTTGGGGTTTTTTTCTGTGCATGCAAAGGGCTTGGCCCAAAGCTTGGTTCAAAAAGATAGAAACTGACTCTCCAGAGAGGTTAGGTGATAGGTCCAGGGAACACAGTGAACATTCGGGCACAGGTTTTCCTGCTCCTAAAACAAGTACTCTCACCCAGTACGCTATGCTGAACAATCAGAGCTTTCAGTAGCTGAAAGCACCAGGGGAAAATCTTTGCCTCCCCTTAATTAGATTAAAAGATCCATCATGAGCATGTAAACCAGCAAGCCATAATCCGTGGACGCCACTGCATTTTAAACAGAAATTCAGAGCAAGCGGTTCAGATGGGACTGAGCAGCTGGTGGTTGCTTATGGCACACGCTGTATCATTTACCCAGTAAATCATTCCTCCCTCTGAGGAGGGGCATTTGCAGCAGGGTAGTGTGGGCTGGGCTGGAGACTTTGTAATGCCCTCTCCAAGTGGGTGAGCCCCTGTTGAGGTACATGCAGACCAAATCTTTTGAAGTTCACTCTGCCTTTGAAGATAGGGAAAAGAGGGTGAATCTCTCAGCTCTGGCTTCCCAAACCTGGCTGGGTATTGCATCACTGGGAGATTTGACAAAAATGTACATTGTTTGGTCCCATCACCAGACCTGGAGATTAAGATGCTTCAGCATGGGGACTGAAGGTCTGTATTTCAATGGCATCACCACAAAACGTTTCGAGGCAGCAGAAAAGTACGTTATATCCTTGAATCCTTACAACATTTCTGAGGGATTGGAATTTTTAAACCTATTTTGTTAATGAAGTTCCTGAGGCTCAGAGAGATTAAGAAAATTTGCTCAAAGCCACACAATTAGTATATCAGAATTAATTCTGCTCTGAGGAGAAAACTAAAAATTTAAAGATGGCTTAAATAAGATGGTAGTTTATTTCTCTCAGAATTAAAAACTGTAGTTAAGGTGTTCAGGGACCTAAGCTCCTTCTAGCTTGTGTTCTGCCACCTCAATACAAGTCATCTTCCTCTTGGTTCAAAAATGGGTGCTTCAGCTCCAGTCATCACAACCGTCTTCTAGCTTCCAGGTAGTAGGAAAAAGAAGGTACTTCCCATAAGTTTTCGACACCATGGCCTTTCGCATCTCATTGGCTATAACTTACTCACATGGCCATATCCAGCTGCAAGGGAGATTGGGAAATATAGTCCTTGTACCCAATTTCAAAATTGAAAGCAGGAATTTAAACTACCAAGTGGCTCCTGTTTTATATTCTCATCTTAATCTTAACAATGCCCATTAAGACAGAGCTATTATTATTGATAGCAGAGTGCTCTGCAGCTAAAAAGCACCAGGAAAATTTTTCACCTTCCCTTAATTAGATTAAGAGGATGTAACCTCTAGGCCAGTGGTCTGCTGCTATTATTATCTCTGCATTATAGATTATGAAACTGAGATTCAGTAGAGTTCATTAGCTTGCTCAGATCAGCCAGTTACCCCATGGCAGAGTTAGGATTTAAACCAAAGAGGGCTTCCCCTGAATTCTATGATTTCCCCTTCCCTATGTGATGGTGTAATACCAGCAGAAGGCAGGAGGGAGAATCCTCTGTTCAACAAGGCTTCACAGTGACAATAATGCCTTCCATCCAGTCTTGAATACATGCATTTGGGGAAAAACATTGCAGCTTTCCTATCACCCAGGATCAGGGAGTAGTAGTTGGTAAGATGAACCAACTCCTGACAATAACTGGAGAAGTGTCACAATGCCATGTGTGTTCTGCACACTGCTGGGACACACAGGCCTGCTTGCTGTTGATGGAGACACCCTTTGGCTTTCTCAACCCAAGTGCTGTTTCTCATCCGGTATGATCTAAAGTGGCTGTTCTTGTATTGCTGTGCCAGAGATAATCCCAGAGGCCAGAGAATTAAATGCTTCTTCCTGGATATCAATACCTTCTGGCCACTTTAAAAGGAAGTTCCTTCCCTCAAACATATTTGTTCACTTATAAAATACATTTTCAGTTTTTTCTTCTTCTTCTGGGATCCACACAATGGACTAGATGATACATGTTCCCAAGGGCCATACGATTGTTATCTGCTGTCACAAAGGGCAAAGGGAGAGAAGAGAGCTGTCACTGACTAGTATAGGGTTGGGCAAACTTTATTTGTAAAGGGTTAGCTAGAACATTTTAGGTTGTCTAGACCATTAGGTTTCTATTAGGATTGCTCATTTCTGCCAGTGTAGCATGAAGCAGCCATAGACGATAAGTTAATGAATGACTGTTTTCTGATAAAACTTTATTTACAAAAACAGGGAAGGCCTGATTTGACCCTATAGGCCATAGTTTGCTGACATCTGGTCTACTGGTTACATGTAGAGACTGGCATCAATCAATACTTTCTGCAAATCTCATCTTCTAGGGTGTATGGGAATTATCTACCTAATTTCTTTGGGCCTCAGTTTTTTCATCTCTCAAGTGGGAATAAATACACCCACCCCGACGATTATACTATTAAAATCTGTTTCTCAAACAGGTCAAACTTGCCTTTGCAGGTACCTTGCTATTCTTTCTCCACCTAAATGGTCTTCCCTTCATCATTAGCATGTTGGTTCCATCTCATCATTTAGTTGCTTAAGTCTCCTTTTCAAAGGTTTCCCTGGCACCTCTGTCCAATGTAGTGAACCTCCTCCCAGCCTGGCACTAGTAGATGTAGAAGACAACTTGTTTAATGGACATTAATTCTTTTCTAGATGGGGAAAGATATTATTTCTGTGGCCATGGAACTCCCCACACTGGGAATGCTTTCTTCATTTTTTTTCAGACTTTTCAGAGCAAGTCACATGTGGGATCTAAAACTCAGGGCAAGAAGAATCACACCTTTCTCCAACCTGTGCTTTTCAACCCTGGGTACCTCCTCCTTCAATTTGAGTGAGTGACTGAGTTTGCAGACAAAAGAAAATGAGGGAGAGACTTTCAAGGCCCTTTAGCCAAACCAAGAGTACAAAATTTCACTGTCTGGTGACCCACCAACGAGCCTTCCATGAGTCACCCAGAATATTCCACCTAGATTTATGAAATCCATTTTTCCTGAGGCAGACTAAGCAGTTTATAGAGAACCAATATCATTAGGTTAATGATTCCCCATAAATTATTACCTAAACAGCCCAGTTAATCCCACAAATGGAGCATTAATGGTGGAGAGTCAATTGCTGGCCATTCACAGTTCTCTGGGATGACCTTGGCTTAGGCAGATGGTGCCCCCTAATAAGAACTGGGGTTGAATCCTGACTCCATAATAATCTTCTATCAGCCATTTGAGAGCTCTCATTGCAGCCTGGGTGTAATGCCTCAAATGAACATCACAGCTGGGAATGATTTTCTGTCTCATTTCATTTTTGGCTGTGACTTTTCATTTTCTCCTGAAGTCTGATTTATTTATCTGTTTATGAAGCGACCCATTTGGCTTGAAGCGACAGTGATAGGCATTTGATCAAATAGAGCCGCAAATCTCATCTTCCACCATCCTGAATTTTTATTCTGTCATTACTTAACAAAATAGAATTAAGTTGGGGAGATAGCGGGCTCTTGCATTATGCATTGGCCTCATTTCATTGGTCTTCATGTTCTCTCATGGGGTTGTAGTTTTTCCATGTTACCAAGTGTCCCCAGAAGAAAGCACCTCTAATGCCTGAGGAATTTCATTCTCTACTCTGACTTGCCTGGCTTCAGAAAGTTGATGGAACTGTCCAAGGGACATGGATTTCATGAGTATCAGATTGTCTTTAGCCAAGATGGTTCCCATGGGGCAACAGTCTAAAGAAGGGTTTTCCACAGTCTAGTGGAGCTCCCCAAATACTGATCTCCTTAGAATCAATTCATTCTATAAGTCCTGCTAGTCCTCAACCAAGCAGGCATGGAGTGGCATAGAGCAGACAATTTAGTAGCATCATCATTATCAGAATTATCAGAAACTAATTATCAATGTTCTTGCCAGGCCAGGTACTATGCTAAGTGTTCTTACATATTTATTCCCATTCTATAGATAAGAAAACTGAATTAGGATTCAGTAAAAGACAGAATTAGGATTCATCCACCACCAGAGGCAGGTTCTTAACAACTGTGTGATTCTGCCTTACAAAAAGCTTCTTTCTTTCTTGCCAAGGAAGAAGGGAAAGTAATTAATATCTCTTGGGCACCTATGTGGTGGAAACCTTTCCACACTATTTCATTTAATTCTTAGAGTCCTCCTGTGACATATGCATTGAGCCATTTTACAGGCAGAGAAGCTAGGGCTTGAAGAAATTGAGATACTCTGACTCTAAATCCAGGATAGCAATGATATCCAGCCAAATCAGGGGTTTTCAGAAGAAAGGTATCATGACACAGCTTCTATAACAGGGGTCCAGGTGAAAGGTCCTGAGATGGCCCTCAGGGCATCCATGAATTCTTATTATGCAAAACACTGTGTGCATGGGCATCTTTTCTAAGAAAAGCACCATAACTCTGATCAGACATTTGAAGGGTTTCTAGCCCCCAAATAGATTAGGAGATAATGGTCTAGAACACAGGAAGCTACACAGAAGACAGCTTATAAGTCCTCATTGACTTCAGGCAATTAGTATTTTTAGTACTTACTCTGCATGGGATACTATGAAAAATATAAACATTAATATTCATCATGTCTTCGAGGAGACAAGATCAGCTCTTGTCATTTCCCTGCTTAAACCTCCATCTATTGGTTTTCTATCCCACTGAGAATAAAATCTGGACTTTTCACTGTGGCTCAACAGAAGCCCACCCAACTTTTCACATAGCTGGTTTCTTTTCATCCTTCAGGATTCAGAACTAAGGTCATTTTACAAAGACCTTCCTTGAACTCATGTGATTCTAGCATATGCTGGGTTCCCTCTTAGTTCTTATCACAATCTGTGCTCACTTTGTCTGCGTGCTTGCTTACTCATTGTCTTCTCCCCAGCTACAATAAAAGCTCTCGAGGGCCAGACATTGCCTGGAACTTGTTAGAAATGCAAATTATCAGGCTCCATGACTAAATCAGAAACTCTCAGGGGTGGGACCCAGAAACCTGTGTTTTAACAGCCCACCAGATGATTCTATGCACGCTCA
>NW_011889103.1:99354-117430 GCF_000151845.1 Pteropus vampyrus | reverse complement strand
TGTGGTGGAAACCTTTCCACACTATTTCATTTAATTCTTAGAGTCCTCCTGTGACATATGCATTGAGCCATTTTACAGGCAGAGAAGCTAGGGCTTGAAGAAATTGAGATACTCTGACTCTAAATCCAGGATAGCAATGATATCCAGCCAAATCAGGGGTTTTCAGAAGAAAGGTATCATGACACAGCTTCTATAACAGGGGTCCAGGTGAAAGGTCCTGAGATGGCCCTCAGGGCATCCATGAATTCTTATTATGCAAAACACTGTGTGCATGGGCATCTTTTCTAAGAAAAGCACCATAACTCTGATCAGACATTTGAAGGGTTTCTAGCCCCCAAATAGATTAGGAGATAATGGTCTAGAACACAGGAAGCTACACAGAAGACAGCTTATAAGTCCTCATTGACTTCAGGCAATTAGTATTTTTAGTACTTACTCTGCATGGGATACTATGAAAAATATAAACATTAATATTCATCATGTCTTCGAGGAGACAAGATCAGCTCTTGTCATTTCCCTGCTTAAACCTCCATCTATTGGTTTTCTATCCCACTGAGAATAAAATCTGGACTTTTCACTGTGGCTCAACAGAAGCCCACCCAACTTTTCACATAGCTGGTTTCTTTTCATCCTTCAGGATTCAAAACTAAGGTCATTTTACAAAGACCTTCCTTGAACTCATGTGATTCTAGCATATGCTGGGTTCCCTCTTAGCTCTTATCACAATCTGTGCTCACTTTGTCTGCGTGCTTGCTTACTCATTGTCTTCTCCCCAGCTACAATAAAAGCTCTCGAGGGCCAGACATTGCCTGGAACTTGTTAGAAATGCAAATTATCAGGCTCCATGACTAAATCAGAAACTCTCAGGGGTGGGACCCAGAAACCTGTGTTTTAACAGCCCACCAGATGATTCTATGCACGCTCAAGTTCTAAGGTTGTAAGGGTAAGGCAATAAGGGAGAGATGGCTACCCAAATCCAACCAGAAGGCGGTAATGACAGAATTCTGGAGGGATAACTTGTTTCATCTTAGTGGTTCTCAGCCATAACTGTGCCTTAGAATCATCTGGAGAGCTTTTCAGACTCCTAATGCCCAAGTCACATGCAGAGCAATTCAATCGGAATTGCTAGGAATGGGGACCAAGGCATTTGCATATTTTTAAAAACCTCCCCATGGAATTCCACTGTATAGACATGGTTGAGAAACATGGTGTCTGTTAATTTTTGTGGAGTGGGTGGCAAGGGTAACTAGGACCCAGTACACCTGGAAATCCTGCCTGATAATGTAGCCTGCTGAGGTTCACCCAGATGCTGCAGAAGGTTGATGGTGTTAGTGCTCAGCTCAGGATGGAGAATTAATGTGTTACAAAGGGTAAAATGTATTGAGTTAATTAAGTATAGTAAATGTACCTCATAAGTAGGAGAGAGGGAGGGAAGGAGGAAGAGAGAAGGAGGAAGAGGAAGGAGAAGAGGTATAGTCATGTTTAAGTTATCTTTTGTTGCTAGAAATACAATGTATTGGATCAGTAGAATTAGATGAAAAGGCTTAATAACAAAGGAGAAAGTAAACACCAAGGACATCTCAAGAGAAAAGTTTTAGAGTGGAGTTTGGGAGGACTTTATGCAGGAGAAAAGGAAAGATAATACCTGTGTCACATTGGTCGGGATTATAAGATCTGGATAGAGTTGGATTGTCTGGGTTCAAATCCTACCACTACTATTTTGTAGTTATGTGACCTCAGCCATGTTTTCAACCTCTTCAGACCAGTCTCCTCATTTGTAAAATGGGAAAAGGGGTATAAAAATAATTTCTATCTCATGGGGGTTTTGTGATGATTAGATGAGTTTATCTAAGCAATATGTTTATGGTAGTGCCTAGTACTCAATAATGGGTCCCTATATTAATTGTTAGTTTTGTTTATAGAGCTGTAGATACAAAGAAATGCACTGAGCCAGCAGTGTGAGGACTTTGGCAAGGGAGAATACTTCTTTTCTTTCCCCAATAACAATGACTGTGACTCTTGCCAATAAGCTATGTGTACATTAATCTATGGAGTCTCAAGTGTTCTACCTGTGTTGACTTCTTAACAATTGTAGTGATTGTTGCCTCAACTGCTCTCCTGCCTCTGGCCACCAGCAAAGAGTTTCAAATCAGTTCTAAGGGTGTAGGAAGAGCTCAGAGACTTCCAGCCAACATAGTAGCTGAGCTGACACCAGAGCCTTCTCCACAGCCTGAACATGTAGGAATTCTGAATTCAATATAACATCAAAAGCTTGAAATACATTGCCCTGGAAATCCTGCCTGATAATGTAGCCTGCTGAGGTTCACCCAGATGCTGCAGAAGGTTGATGGTGTTAGTGCTCAGCTCAGGATGGAGAATTAATGTGTTACAAAGGGTAAAATGTATTGAGTTAATTAAGTATAGTAAATATACCTCATAAGTAGGAGAGAGGGAGGGAAGGAGGAAGAGAGAAGGAGGAAGAGGAGGGAGAAGAGGTATAGTCATGTTTAAGTTATCTTTTGTTGCTAGAAATACAATGTATTGGATCAGTAGAATTAGATGAAAAGGCTTAATAACAAAGGAGAAAGTAAACACCAAGGACATCTCAAGCGAAAAGTTTTAGAGTGGAGTTTGGGAGGACTTTATGCAGGAGAAAAGGAAAGATAATACCTGTGTCACATTGGTCGGGATTATAAGATCTGGATAGAGTTGGATTGTCTGGGTTCAAATCCTACCACTACTATTTTGTAGTTATGTGACCTCAGCCATATTTTCAACCTCTTCAGACCAGTCTCCTCATTTGTAAAATGGGAAAAGGAGTATAAAAATAATTTCTATCTCATGGGGGTTTTGTGATGATTAGATGAGTTTATCTAAGCAATATGTTTATGGTAGTGCCTAGTACTCAATAATGGGTCCCTATATTAATTGTTAGTTTTGTTTATAGAGCTGTAGATACAAAGAAATGCACTGAGCCAGCAGTGTGAGGACTTTGGCAAGGGAGAATACTTCTTTTCTTTCCCCAATAACAATGACTGTGACTCTTGCCAATAAGCTATGTGTACATTAATCTATGGAGTCTCAAGTGTTCTACCTGTGTTGACTTCTTAACAATTGTAGTGATTGTTGCCTCAACTGCTCTCCTGCCTCTGGCCACCAGCAAAGAGTTTCAAATCAGTTCTAAGGGTGTAGGAAGAGCTCAGAGACTTCCAGCCAACATAGTAGCTGAGCTGACACCAGAGCCTTCTCCACAGCCTGAACATGTAGGAATTCTGAATTCAATATAACATCAAAAGCTTGAAATACATTGCATGGATCAAAAATAAAAATAAAGGAAAAGAGAATCCCAGGTGTCGGAAATGACAAGCACACTAAATGAGCCCAATGATCCATGGAGTATCTAGAGGGTCATAGTATCAATTCTTGGAGAGCAGAGTTGCATCCACAGGATGGATGGAAGCCCAAAGCAGGCAATCATAAAGGGCTTTCCGTTTATGAAAAAGGCACTAGAACACTGTACTCACTGGTTTAAGTACATAACATACAAATGAGTTGACCACCCCAGACCACCGGTGATAAAAGAAACACTGGGAGAGACTTAAATACCAAGGCTTTGTCATTGAGCTTCCCTAATCTTGCCACCTTTGAAATCCCTAAGAAAAAATTCTTCTGAAGACGAGCTCACATTTATAAAGCCCATGAAGAAGCCAAGCCCTCAGAGAATCAGAAGATGTAACTAATGAATGAATTCAAGCATAGAAACGATATGCCTGAGACTTGTTTATAGTCTCTTTGAAGTTATTTGGCTATATAGTTGATAAAAATACAGGAAATAGTCAACAACAGCTACAGAACATTAATCATAAGACACAAAGCCTGCATGAAGATTTGTGATGAGCATGAGGTTGTCACCTGTTCCATTTCTGCCTACTGGAAGTAATGCCAGGGAGTGAGAAAAGCACACTTACACATGGGTAGGCTAGTACAATCTTCCTAGTTTTTCTAGAAAAGGCAAGTTATCAATATGGATCAGAAGCCTTAGTGGTTTTTGGCATACCTTTTGGAGAAATCTATTTTCAGGGATTTATTCTAAAGATATAATGAAAGATATGAGCAAAGATGAGCTCTACAGATTCTTTTTCAGTACTAAAAACTGGAATCATCCTAAATGTCCAGCAGTAAGCGATGGGTCGAACAAATGAAGGTATATCCAGATGCTGAGATTCCAAGCAGGCATTAGAATGGATTTTGTAGAAGAATGTTTAATGGCATGGAAAGATGTTCATAATGTTGTAAGTAAAAATGCAGACTGTTTTTGGTAATTGAATGATCAATACAATTCCATTTTTATAAAAATAGGATAAATACCGTGGTTTAATATTTAATTGTAGAAACTCAATTAGGAAAAATAAATATCATACTGGCAATGAAATTCACAAACAGGATTATCTTTGAGTGGCAATACATTATGTCGTTGATGGAAAGACACCACAGGCCCAGTTGAAAAATGAAAATTGTCTTTAATGGGAAAGGATACAGAAATTTTGGAGACAGTTACATAAAGGAGAAAATAACACAGCTCCTCACAGATGCACAAAGGTTTCCAGGTTTCCTGAAGTACTCCACCAGGATGACTGCCCCTTCTGAACATTCTAGCTACCCATATGGCTAAAATCAGGTGAAAGTCATTGGTGCAAAAGAGCCGAGAACATTCCTGAGAGTTCACTGCAAGACTGGGTTATGAGGTGGAGTCTTCTCTAGGATCAGCCCTCCGAGTATAACCACTGTTTGAGGTCCAATAATGCAGATGGGACTAAAGGAGATTTTTTTTCTGTCCTTCTTTGCGCTCGTTTATATTTCCCCAGATATATTACTCTGTGTATTAGTCACAATATGCTACAGGGTAACAAAATAATCTCTAATTCAGTCGTTTAACACAAGAACTTTTTTTTTTTTTACAAACTAAGAGTCTGGTGCCATCTTATAACTATGCCATCTAAGATGCACAGCTCTGAAGGTTGAGGCAGCAAGGGAAGAGAGAGCATGGAGGTGGCACACTAGACCTTAAATGCCTTAGGGCAGGAGAGATACATACCATTTCAGCTAACACTTTATTGACTAGAATTAGTCACATGGCAAGGCACTGGAAAGCATATTCTTCACTTGTAACAGAAAGTCTACTAAACCACATAGAGAAGACACTGCTAATCCTGACCGCCGTCTTTACTGAATACTATTTTTAACACATTCCCCAAGGTGAGGAATATTGTCCCACTGAGATTAATCTGAGAAAGAAATCTGTGCATTGTCTCTACAGGAAACGCATCCACATAAGGTTACTGGCTTTTGTAAAATAATTGGATAATTTTCCAAGTCTTGGGAAGCTCTCCACAAACCCTTCACCAACTTCCTCCTACAGACACCTAAGCTTCCCCTTTCTATGGAGAGACCACGGCCCCAGGTGCTTTCCATCCTTTCCCACTGCCCCTGCGCATCGCCTCATAATGGCTGCTCCTGCCTGAGGCATCTTAGCCTCCCAGAATTTCATCCAAAGGCAGGAAAAAGCATTTCTTATGGTACAACAACTTTTATCAAGAAAAGAAAAGACACCTTTTCCCAGAAACTCCCACCAGGCACATCTGACTTAACACCTCATTGGCCAGAGCTGCACAAATACACACACACACACACACACACACGCACATGCACACACGCACATGCACACACGCACATCTAAATCAATCACTGGCTGGTTGGAGTTGTGAAAATACCATGATTGTATTGAAATAAACAACATTCATCAACCTGCAGTTGAGGAAGAGGTCATAAGGCATGAGTGCCCAGTATCTAGTCCAAACTGGAGTTTGGTTAGCAAGAAAGAAGTAAGTGGTTGTTTAATGGGAATTCAACAGGTAATATTTATTGTAGGTAAGGATTCATCTACAAATGTTTGGTTAGTGACTACTCAGTGCCAAGTATCATAATGGGCACTTTGGAATCAAAGAGGAACTAGACACAGCCTCTATCTCAATGGATTTTTAATCCAGTAGAATTGATCAGACATTAATTAAATAATCATAGCAGATTGTGATAGATGCACAAATCACTGTCTAGGCTATATATGGAAGCATGGAAGATAGCGTAAAGAGAGACTTGAAGGCAATCATGGAAGGCTTTTCAGAGGTGATATTTAAGCTGGAACTTGAAGGCTGAGAAGGAGTTCACCAACTAGACATTGTGGAGAGAGCAGTCCAAGGAATGGTAGACGTGAATGAATAATTGATTGAATGAATGAATGAAAAAGACAACATGTGAAAATACTTTAAGGAAAAACATGCCTGGTGAGCGAGGGCCATGTTAGCTTTGTGAGGCCCTAACCAATGAGGCCTTTGAGAATGTCAAGAGGAGTGTGTGGTTTGTAATGCCTACGATTCTATGTACTACTGGCTATGTAACTTCAGAGTAACTGCAGGGAAAGAAAATGAAGTGCGTTCAAGTATAGGGAGCCACCTTTAATAGAAGTGATAAATCCGAAACCGTTTTCAGACACAGACCTTTATGGGTGTGAAGTATCTTAGAAAGAGTCAGAATCAAGTACAACGGAGCAGTGCATCTCAATGTAGTAGAACCTCTGAACTGTCCCTCCTGTCTTGGATCTTTCTAAAGGATTCACTCTTTGGTGGCCAGTCCCCTTTCTGGTTATAGGGGAGATTTGAGAGGTTTAATAAAAGCAAATGGGATGAGCTAGAGCCAGTCCCCTTGGAGAGCATTGCTATTGCCATGTCTCCCTGGGAATCTAGAAATGCATGCTCATGATGGACTGACTGGGGGCTCTTCTGGCCTGCAATATTTTGTTGTATTTTTCTGAAAATGATAATTAACTGTCTTGAATGATTAAAAAACAGGTTTATCTGGAGGCAGAGGAATGGACCATTGGACATCTTAAGACCTTTTGTCTGCCTTATATTGCAGGAGACGGCATGGCAGAAGGAATGTGATATAATAAAGAATATATCCACTTTGTTCCAGATTCCTGGCACATTGCTTCAAAAACCCTTGGAATTTCCTGAGTGAGAGGAAATAGCATGATGAGCTATTTGCGGCAGGGCGGTGGGGAAGAGGGCTAGATAGCTTCAGGATGGGGGTTGCTCGCCAGAGGAAACAACGATGTGATTAAAGGGTTGGACCATTTGATCCCACACTCTACCTCTGGAGAAGGGAGGGGTCCTGGAGATCGAGTTCAATTACATGGTTTAAATTAAATCAATAATTTAATCAATTATGCCTACATAATGAAATCTTGATAAAAACTCTTAGATACCAAGGCTTGGGGGAGCTTCCAGGTTGGTTAACGCATCAATGTGCTGGGAAGGTGACATACCCTGGTTCCATAGGGAAGGAGTGTGAAAGCTCTGCATGTCCTGCCCCGCCCATTTTGCTTGAAGCATCTCTTCCATTTAGCTGTTCTTGAGTTGTACCCTTTATAATAAAACTGGAATTGCGAGTAAAGTGCATTCGGTGAGTTCCATGAATTGTTGTAGTGAATTACCTAACATGAAAGGGAGTCATGGAAACCCCCAAATTTGTAGCATGGGTGGCTAGGGGACACCTGGAACTAAGAGTTGGTGTCTGAAGTAGGGGCAGTCTTGTGGGACTAAGTCCCTTAACCTATGGGATCTGTGCTAACTCCAGGTAGTGAGTGTCAGAATTGAATTGAATTGTAGGACATCCAACTGGCCAGGGATTCTACAACTTTGTTTTAGGTTTCCCTTCCCATCAGCAGCCTTTCCAGCAAGCAGTTACAGATCTGTAAACACTACAAGGATGCTACTTAAAGCTTTTTGTAAATCAAAGAGTGCTTTTAAAACACAAATGGATGTAATCACCCCCTAATTTGGTTTGTGGGTTTGGATTTGCTTGCTTGCTTTAGACTGTTTTTGAATCCTGTTGTAGGCTGAGCATCAGCAGTCTCAGCCATAAGTGGGCTGGCTCTATTATGTTTTGTTTTGTGCAGCGCCAGGTGTGAAGCTAAATGAATGGGGTTATTTTTTTCCTCCAATGCTATAAGTTATACACCCAAGTGAGCACTGTCCTTCAAAGTTCTCACCAGTGAAAGTAAATGCTTTTCCCACCACTCTGCCGTGAGTGTCTGGAACACTCCTGCAGCACCCTCCCTCCTACTCCCTTGCCTGAGAGCCTGAGCTTTCTTCCAGTGTGGGAATTGTGCTCTTCGGTTTTATATCCAACGCAGCGCATGACTAGATCCTATTCACCCTATCCCGTCCTCCATGGGTCTCTCCATTTCAGTTGGTGGCAAGAATAGAAGCAAAGAGAAGAGGGTTGCAGAGGTTCAAGTGCAAGATGATGGGGGCCTGACTGCTGTGGCAGCAGTAAGGATTAGGAGAAGTGAACTATTTTGGCGTCCACCACTCATTGGATGTATGGGATGTGACAATGAAGAAAAAACAGTTCACTTCTTATAATTTGTCACCAAAACTTTTAGTGACCCTTCAGAGCCCTTGTGATAGCTTTTAATCAGAGTTATTTGTGATCGTTTTCCCACTGTCTTCTTTGTAGACTATGAGCTCTGAGAGGGCAGTGGGTAGCAGAGGGCCTAGCACGCAGGGGGACTCAAATGTTTGTGGAATGAGTAAATGAATGAATATCTTCTCCCCCTGATAGAAGCCCACACACAAACACAAACTTGATATATCCAGTGATTGAGGCCCTAATTTGTCTCTAAAGCTTGAAAGGCTGAAGCACTCATAGTCTCCCTCAGTCCTCATCCTGACCATTCTAGGCAGAAATACAGCTCTTCAGACTCACAGAAGACATCATGGCCTGATTTAGAACTGCACTGAGACTTAGCAATTATCTAGTCCAGCAGTTTTCCAGCTTCGGACCTCATGGATACTTTTGCAAATCTGATGGAAGCTACAGAACCTCTCCCCTTTCCCAAATGCACATATAAACAGAATTTTGAATGTATCATAGTCCCCCTTATCCACAGTTTCACTGTCTAAGCTTTCAGTTACCTGCGGTCAACCATGGTCCAAAAACATTAAGGAAAAATTCCAGAAATGAAAAATTTATCAGCTTTAAATTGCATGCTATTCTGAGAGCGTGATGAACTCTCCTGCCATCACACTCTGTCCTGCCCACGATGTGAATCATCGCTTTACCCAGTGCCCCCGTGCTGTGTACACTCCCTGACCATTAGTCACTCAGTAGCTGTCTGGGTTATCAGATTGACTGTTGAGATACCTCAGTGCTTGTGGTCAAGCAACCCTTATTTTACTTAATAATGACTCCAGAGCCATTCACATAACTGATTACAGCATATTGTTATCATTGTTCTATTTTATCATCAATTATTGTTGATTCCTTACTGTGCCTAATTTATAAATTAAACTTTATCATAGATATGTATGTATAGGAAAAACATAGTATATTTAGGGTTTGGTACCATCTGTGGTTTCAGGCATCCACTGGCGATCTTGGAACGTATCCCCCATGGATAAGAGGAAACTACTGTATTTCAGAGGTTTTGCCGACCACACATGGACCACCCACAGTTCTTGGCTAAGAACTTCTACCCCAAGGCTCTAGTTTTACAAATGTGCCCAGGGAAGTGACTTTCCTGAGATCACACAACAGAAAGAAGGGGAAGAAACCTTTCTTTGAGCTGTGAGTAGTCAGGATTTTCTCATTTTTCCAGATCTCCCGCTTCCTCTGCAGAGACAGTCGGCACATTCATCCAGAGCAAGACTTTTCCACTTAAAATTCTTTGGTTGGAAATGCATCTTTAGAAACTTCTTTAGGACACAAATCTCCCCAGACGAGGTTTAAGGCTTTGAGGAGAGAAGAGCTGCACACTGATGTGTGAGTTGAGAGACTGTGGGGAGAGTGGTTTCTCTTGTTAGTTGAGGGAAGTATTTTTCTTTTTTATTCTCTTTTTACTGTTTTCCCAAGTGTTTTCTGACTCAGAGGTAAACCAGAGCTCAGTTCTGCTCCATAGGATTAGTTAACAATATTTGACAGTGCTGCATTCTCAGTGGAAGTTGGAATCCCTGCAAAACACTGAATTATTCACCAAGCAGGTCATATTTGCTTACGAAGAAAGTAGAATTGTGTGTCAAAAAGAGGCTCATTAAGCTGAGTGCTTTAGTAATGCAAGCACCACTGGCGTCTAATTTGTTGGTGCTGCTTGACATTTGCCTCTCCAAAGTGATGGGAGCTGCCACTGCCCACATGGGCCAACAGAATGAGCCCATTTCTGGCTGTGGCCAGAACACTTGTCTCATGAGGGTCTGCCCCAAGCTCCATCCTTCACACATGCTATCAGCATTTGGATCTTGGAGCCTCCTAAACCCAAAGCCCTACAGAGGGCAGAAAGAAAATACTGGTCACTTTTTGGAAGAGGGCTTCTAATTCAATGATACTATCTTTATTAGGAATCATTTAGTTGCAAAGAACTAAAACCTTCTTAGATTAACTCAAGTAAAAGGAGGTTGACTGGTTAAAGGAAAATTTTGTGGATCTCAATGGTGGAGAAAATCATTGCACCTTCTGAAAATCAGAAGTCATCGGATAACTATTTTCCATGCTTCCCTCTCACTCTCTGTCTGGAGCCATATGACAGAATAAACAAATAAATAAATGAACAAAGCAAATAGATATATAGGAATCCAAGCACATCAATTATGGCAGGTGGCCCCCAAACTTCTGCTCAAATATGGCTCCTGACAACCCAGATATAGCCTAACCTCAGTTGCTGGGATGCAAATGCATGGTGCTGTCCGTGGTCCTAAACAACTACTGAGCATCTTTCACCCCCAGCTCTGGGACCCTGGTGGCCTCATCCGAACTGGTCCAGGACACCTTAATCAGGTTTTGAAAGAGGTGTGAGGGTAGAGAATGAAAAAAGAAGAGTAAAAGAAAAAGACAGGCCATTCGAAGCAGGCAAGCTGGGCCACAGACCACCAGAGGTGACAGGAGCTAAGCATGAGTGTCAGACAGATTATACCAAGGCACTTGTGGGCTGTTTTTTTTTGTTATAGTTGTTTTATCTTCTACATTGATGAAAAAATTAGTATTTTTTCACAGTTGTAGGACAAATAAAATTATAAATCTTGCCCCATTCTGATGCCATGCTTAGAAGTGTCAGGGAGCTTACTGCTTTGCAATATTGTCTAATCCTATTGATATAAGAATCTTGGTTTTTAAAAAAGTTTCCTGTGTCAGACTCAATCTACTCTCTTGTAACCATTACCCTCTATTCCCATTTCTTTTGCCTCTTACACATGACAGCCCTTCAGACAATTCAAGTCCACTCTCACAGATGACCCTTGGGTCATCTGTTCTTCAGCATCTTGTTCAACCAGTTGACCCTGGAACTCCTGTGCTCCATCAGCACATTTTGACAGTGCATCAAGTTGTCCATAGAGACTTAATAAAACTGCTGAGATGGGAGTCTGTGCTAATGACAACATCTAGATGTTCAGTTCCAAGCCATCCCAAGTCTTGCCCAGTTAGAGTCTGCAAGCATGCCCCCTAAATAAGCCCAAGGGATAAAATAACCCAATTAACCTGCTTGCATCCCAAAGTAATTTGCCACTTTTTATGAATGTGTATGTTCACGTGCATGCACTCAGCACCTGGGTGTTCAGAGAGTAGCCTGCTGTTCATGTCAGCTTGCCTGCAGGCAGAATGCTCCCACTTTCTCTGGGGTCTGCATCCCAATTTTCAAGGAATAAACTAAAAATACTCGAAATTCAGTGTGTGGATCTCATTTTATAAGCCTTACTACTGTCACCAGGATTGTGTGGTCCTGGTCAGCCTCTTGGGGCAGTCTAAGAAGGCTGGTTTTCAGTTGCACCATTGCAACTCTAGAACACAGGCTTTGGATGATGAAATATCCAGGGTGAATCCTTGCTTTTCCTGATAAACTGTAGTAAATACTTCGAGGGCATTTTCCCCACATATCATCACCTCCCTTTCTCTGAGAATTGTAGCCATGTTTATGCTATTATTCTGCACACCATCCTCCCTCTGCCACTGGTGATTGGAGCAGGCATACATACCTGGTTACAGACAAGCCAATTAGACTGTCCTTCCAGAAGATTATAATTAGAATTGAGAGATGCTGGTTAGTTTGTGCTGTATATTGGCAGTGGTATAAGTTGGATAGCCAAGGCTACAGTGGAGGAAAAAAGGGGTCTTCCTCAGAAAAGCCAGTCTGCAGACAGATGGAGAGAGAGAAGAATGAAATAGAGAACAGAGTTGGGGCCCAGGAAGCATGTGGCAGAGATAGAGACAGAGAAAAAGAGAAACCCCCTTCAGACCCTGGGTAGCAGGCCTCCACTCTTCAGGAGAATTTGCATTTTGAAATGACTTCTTGCTTTTCTGGAAACTTTCTAAGTCCTGGGATCTGCTGGGGTTAGCAGTGCCATCCAGGCAGGGCACCCTAAGACCAGACAAGTACCCACATAAGCTCCAGTCTCTGCTCCTCCCCTGTAGAGATCTTTTTCTCCATGTATAAGAATGACCAGATGTCCCAAAAGGGTGATGCTGGGCCCTAGGGCTTCATGAAGTGATGATTTCCATCAGCCAGTGTGGTTTCCTTTAATGGCACTAAATGCAATGGGTACACACAATGGTGCCAACACAATGATTTAGATTAACTCACATCGTTCTTATAGACAGAAGATCCCTAGAAAACATTTGCCCTGGGACCCACACATCCTAATGACGGCCTTTCCCTGTCGGCCCTGAAAGGCTCCCATTTCCTTCCTCCAATCCTCCTGGAGGCCCTGGCTCTATAAGATATGCAGTACCTCTCTATAAATTAAGCTGTTTGTTTCAGCCATCTGAAACACCTATTTTCTACAGTCCTGGCAACACAAAATTCCCTTGACTAATAAAGCACCACCTTGATGGTGCTCACTGAACTGTGGTCCCAAACACAGCATGCAGTGTTTTATCCATACAATGAACATTTATTAAATTGCTATTGTGGGCTAAGCACAGATGATACAAAGATTCTTAACATCCAGACCCTGCTCCAAAGAAGCCCATGATTTGGTGAAGGAGACAGAAACTGCTCAAAAGCCAATAATTATAATAAAATAGACCTTTGAGATAAGGACCAAACTTGATATATAAACAAGATTCTTAGAGGATTGTGGAGAGAAGATGGGTTCTACTAAGCAGATTAGAAAATCTTTTGTGGAAAAGAAGGCCTTTGGTCTGGGTCTGGACGAGTGCAAATGCATTTTCTAGGTGCAGAAGATTGAGAACAAGATGCCAGATGGTATTTGCCAAGGCATACAGGTGTAAGAATTTATGCAATGTTTGGAGAAGGACTGATGGTCCCATATGACAAGAAAGTAGGATTTATACCACTAAGTTAACCAATAGCTAAGAGTGAACCTTCAACTGAGGGCCAGGCCATAAGGATACAATAGTGAATATGCCAGGTCTGGCCCATAACTTCCTTGAGCTTCTGCTGCTTGAAGGAGGAACTTCAGGACTTGATGTTCCTTAGATCCTCCCATGGGGGTGCTTCCACAACACCCTGAACTTCATGGAGCAACAGTCATCACTCTACAGCTGCTGTCTGTTGATGTGTCATCCTCTCTGACTAGACTGTGAGCTTCTTAAGAGCAGAATGCTGTGCGGTTTATCTCTCTGCATCACTTATGCCCACCACAGTTTCTGGCACATAATGGCCACTCAATAGATATGTGATGAAAGAATAATAAATAAATGAAAATCTGGTAGGGCTAGTTTGTGACTGCCCTGCCCTGCCCTGCCTCCTAAGCCTCTGTAGAGGAAACTATTGTATTCAATGCAACAAGGCAGTAATTATTTTAAGCAGCAATAATTGCATTATCCTAACCCAGGATCAAATTAAACACAGCCTTTAACATGAGCTATTAAAAATGCTTTACTTCTCCAGCTGGCACTTGGAAGTCAGCTTTCCTCCTGAGCCATTCTCTTCCTTCACTGACTTCTCCTTATCAGGAACACCAAGACCACTGGCATTTAGCAAACACATTATGTTGGATCTTTTCTTTCCAAAGATTGCAAAGGAAGTGATTTGACCTTTCATAACAATATGGAACCCCGAGCTTCTCCTACATGGCAGTGATGTCTGGGATTTCTTATCTTCATGTCAGGAGACCTTTTCTCCAGCCTGGCGGGAGTGAAGCTGGGAAATAGTTGGAGCCTATCTGATATCACTCCCTCCAGAGAAAATGCTGAGGGAAAGTTTATTAATAGTGCAGACCAGCCCTGCCAAAGGCAACTGTGAGGAGGAGATGGGAGAGTGAAGGGGAGAGCACTGGCCTCCAGGGTCACAGTGAACTCTGCTGACATTTTATTTCTTTGACATCTGTTCAGAGAATCCTAGGCTGTTGTCCTGAAGGATGAAAAGGAGAGGATGGCCACAGTCAGAAAACTAAAATGGAAAAAATTGATTGACTCAGTAGCCAAAAGGGACAGACTGAATTCCCTCATGGGAAAGGACAGGTATCAGTATGTCTCCTGTTAAGAAATAGGTCTATTGCCAATATCTGCTCATGAGAGTCTCTTTACATGTCGTAAGAATTAGGAGTACATGAGTCCTTGGTGTAGGTTGCCAAGATTACCACAATTTTTCCTCTTGCTGTGCTCATACCCTATACAATGAGACACTGCTGCTGCTCCTATCAAAAGGTGGAGCCTATTTCCCTACTTCCGAATCTGCACTGGACCTCATGACTAGCTTTAGCCAACAGAACACTGTGGAAGTGATATTGCGTCAGTTCTAAGCCTGAGCCTCGAGAGACTGTACACACTCCATTCATTCTCTCTGGGAAATCTTCCCGGCTGCCACATGAACAACCTGGGTGAGGCTGTGGCAGAATGAGAGACCAGAGTCATTCCAGGGCAGTTATTCCAGCCGAGGCCTCACACATGTGAGTTCAGCTAGGATCAGTAAAGCTACCCACCCAACCTGTAGCTGAACACAGATTCAAGAATGTGTCCAGCTAAGATTAGAAAAACCACCTATCTGAGCCCAGCCTAAACTGCCAATGGCAGAATTTCAAGCTAAACAAATGGCTGATATTTAAGCCACTGGATTTTTAGGGCATTTTGCTACATAGTAATAGTTAACTGATACACTGTTATTCTTGTTCAGGCACCCCTACAAGGCAAGAGAATTTAGCACTTGGATAAGAAAATACTAGAACTCTAAGCTAGAATGTAAGTCCCATTAGGGCAGGAATGATGCTGTCTTGATTCAACTCAATGGCGCAGCAAGTAATACAGATGATAAATAAATCTTGGTGTATTTAGTTTAAAGATTATGCAGAAAACTTGGCACCTTCAAGAGGATGTCCTCATGTGAATTTGCCCAACTTGCTTTCTGGATTAATTATTACCCTGGATCAAGCTTTAGTAAGAATGACTGGCAAGATTAATTGAGCTATTTGAATTTAATCTAAAAAGATGTGTAGCCTGGTAAAGAAGAGACAGCTAGTAGTTAAGTATCTCTACCACACACACTCCCAGCCCCACAAAACTGCTCTATCTGCCATCTATCTAGTTACCAAAACCCTGGAGTCATACTTGATGTTCTACCCACTCCTCTCCTTCATTAAGTCTCTATGTCCTGCTGCTTATACCTCTTAAACATATCTCAGTCTATTCACTTTTACCACCACCCTAGTTTAGACTTGAATGACCACATCAGCATTCTAAACTAGTCTCTTAACTAGTCTCATGACCTCTATCCATTCTCCCCAGAGCAGCAAGTGTCATCTTTCCAAAGTACTAGTCTGATTGCCCCTCCCCTGCTAGCTTTCAATAGCTCCCTATTGCCCGTGGAATCAGACTCCTCAACAGGGTTTCTTAGTCTGTGTGTACCCCCTGCTGACTTTCCTCCCTTTCTCTGATTTCACTAACCTCAGCTTTTCTTGCAGTACTGAACTATTTGCAGTTCTCTAGCCCTAGAACATTCTTGAGCTGGGACAGTCTCCCCATTCCCTATCTTTTTACCAAACTCTTTCTTGTCTTCCTTGTAGGACTTACCTTAGACATCACAGTTTCCGTTCCTGAGCCCCAGACTGGGTAAAATGGAAGCATCTCCTCTGCAGCCCTTCAGCTTCCTGTCCATTTCCCAGATATCACTGAGGCATCAATCCTGTTTCTTGCTCTCTTTTTCCCTCTGCCATTAGACTATGAGCTCTGTAAGGCCAGGTCTATCTCTTTCATCTCTGTGTCTAGCACAGGACCTGACTTACAGTAAGTGGTTGATTGACTGACTGACTGACTGAATGAATGAATGAATGAAATAAGCCAAAACAAGAGAGGCTTTGAGCAGCCCCTCCTGAGAATGAATCAGATGAGAAGGTAATCTTATAGAGAGAAATGGAAGAACCAGTTCCCACTTCCAGGTTACATGATCTTCTGGGAAGTGGATTAGAAGTAAAGATGAGTAGTAGCTAAAGTTTGTATCAGGCACAATCATGGAGTAAATTCATGAATTTGTGGTTCTCATTAGACTTCGGCTGTCAAAGGTGAGCTCTGTTAAGAATCGATAAATGCTGATATTTCTTAAGGACTGTACCAGACACTGTGCTAAGGGCTTCACAAGCCTTATCTCACTCATCCCAGCCACAGGATAAAGTAGGTTCTGTCACCATTCCCACTTTTCAAATGAGAATTCAGAAGCACATAGAGGTTAAGTAACTTGCCCAAAGTCACTCAGTCAGTGGGTTAGGTTAAGTAAAATCATTTTGCTTGAGTGTAATGCTATATAGTCTTTACCTAGTCCCCTATTATGAAATGTAGGTTATGGGAGATTCAGTACAATTACACCATTTTAACATATTTTACTTATGAATACAGATCAAGATAAACGTTCCCATTTAGATAATTAACCTGGTCAGTAGGAGAACAACTAAGATCCCAATCGATATACATATTTCTTTTTCTTTCTGAAATGATAATCTTCAGTGCACACTTCTTGCCAAGGCATACACATTCTATTTCCTGCCACCAGACTTTTAAGAATGAAGAAGTTAAAATTATATATGCATTAATGTGGCCAATTGCACACTTCTTCCCTATTTGTTTCTACATGTACAATTAATGTTATTTCCCTCATATTAACTAGCTTCTGCTCTAAACCAGCCATTTTCCCTGCAACCTTACAAACTTCACCACCTCTTGGACCCTCATCCATGTGGCTTTCCTTGCCTTAAATTTATTACTTAAGGTCAAATTCATGACTCACCTCCTTCTGTCTTGCCATATCTTCTCATTCTGTGAAACAGCACATGAGGCTTTGTGCTCTCTCCTTTCCATCTTGTACTTACTGAGACAATATCCACTCTACTCATGTGTTTTTGTTTGACCTGTATGATCTGGCTGCACGGAATTTTTTTTTTAAAAAAAATTTGAATTGTTGACAACTTTCAAAAATCATGAAAAATTATGTCAAATTTAGCCTTCTGATTTTTCTTGAGAGGCCACAAGATTTGATAACTCTATACTCATATTCTTTTATGGCTACAGTTATCCAGAACTGAGTAGCTGCTTCTTTAGACGAAGGTACAGCAGATGCGAATGCATCCCCTGTAGCCCTGTATTCCCTCACCACCTATCATTTCTGTGCACCCAGCCGGCCAACTGACTTATATCCACCCACTTGTCTGATTCTCTGTGTAAAATCATCTGCCTATTGAGTCTGCTCTGTCTCATTGCAGAACCAGAAGTTCTAGGGAATAAACACTTACTCACCTTCCCCTAGAAGCAGCTCTCAACCGATGACTGAAGCTGGTGAGCTTTCCTCATCATCTAAAGGTCTTTAAGTACTAACATGATGGTTGTCCATCTGTTATCTAGTGGTGCAAAATAATCATCCTAAATGTCCTAAATGTATTATCTCTCACGGTTCTGTAGATTACCTAGGTGGTTCTCCTGCTTCTCAGGGTGTTAGCTGGTCTCTGGGTGGTTGCACTCATGTGCAGGTTCATTTAAGCTGGACCAGCCAAGATGGCCGGAGTTAGTGCTGGTAGGGAGTTAT
>NW_011889103.1:97738-99304 GCF_000151845.1 Pteropus vampyrus | reverse complement strand
ATCTTCTCATTCTGTGAAACAGCACATGAGGCTTTGTGCTCTCTCCTTTCCATCTTGTACTTACTGAGACAATATCCACTCTACTCATGTGTTTTTGTTTGACCTGTATGATCTGGCTGCACGGAATTTTTTTTTTTAAAAAAAATTTGAATTGTTGACAACTTTCAAAAATCATGAAAAATTATGTCAAATTTAGCCTTCTGATTTTTCTTGAGAGGCCACAAGATTTGATAACTCTATACTCATATTCTTTTATGGCTACAGTTATCCAGAACTGAGTAGCTGCTTCTTTAGATGAAGGTACAGCAGATGCGAATGCATCCCCTGTAGCCCTGTATTCCCTCACCACCTATCATTTCTGTGCACCCAGCCGGCCAACTGACTTATATCCACCCACTTGTCTGATTCTCTGTGTAAAATCATCTGCCTATTGAGTCTGCTCTGTCTCATTGCAGAACCAGAAGTTCTAGGGAATAAACACTTACTCACCTTCCCCTAGAAGCAGCTCGCAACCGATGACTGAAGCTGGTGAGCTTTCCTCATCATCTAAAGGTCTTTAAGTACTAACATGATGGTTGTCCATCTGTTACCTAGTGGTGCAAAATAATCATCCTAAATGTCCTAAATGTATTATCTCTCACGGTTCTGTAGATTACCTAGGTGGTTCTCCTGCTTCTCAGGGTGTTAGCTGGTCTCTGGGTGGTTGCACTCATGTGCAGGTTCATTTAAGCTGGACCAGCCAAGATGGCCGGAGTTAGTGCTGGTAGGGAGTTATGGCTGGAAGTCAGCTGGGAGTACAGCTGGGGCTGTATTGGTCTAAGAGTGAACATTCCAAGAGACTCAGGCAAAAAGTATAGGTTTCTCATGACCTGACCTCAGAAACCACACAGCATCCCTTTTACCACATTCTATTGACCAGTCCAGACTCAAAGGGAGGAGGATTGGACCCCGCCTCTCCATGGGAGGCATGATGAGTTTGCACCCATCTTTAATCTACCACCTGGTCTATTTTAACAAATAAGCACTGACCGCCATTTCATTACTTAAATCATTCATTCATTCTTTCATTCAACATTTTTTGAATGTTGGAAAAATGCCATGAATCAGACATGGTATCTACCCTGAAGAAGCTCATTTGATAGAATAGTTTGTGACAGTAACAAATTGAAGTTTACCTCCACATTCATCACAAATCTTATGTGGTTGCAGATTGGAATTACCTAGACCTTGTCAAAATATATGAACACTTTACTAAAGCAGTATACCCCAGTAACCCAGGAACCCTTAGAACACTGCATAGCTTTGCACAGGAGTGGTCAATGGCAATAGGCATTAAAACCCCATTGGGTACTTGCTAGAACTCAAATTCTTGGGCTCCCTCTGCTGAAATACTTGGATTCATAGCTCTAGGGTGGGACAGAGAGTCTACATTTTCATTAAGGATTTTAGGTGATTCTGGTGTGACTAGTCCATGGACCTCATCTTGCTGTGTTTTCTAAACTCTACATTTTAAAGGAAATGAGTTATTGGTGGTGGGGCGGGGGACGAAGGGAGGGAAGAAGGGAG
>NW_011889103.1:86191-96827 GCF_000151845.1 Pteropus vampyrus | reverse complement strand
GGATGGTTAAGACTTCTTTTGTGAAGGATGACCACAAGGAGAGAGACCTGTGATGGCATTTAACCCTGAGTGGCCATGTGAGTTTCTCCCCAAGGACACAGTGGTTCGCTTGGGCCCCTCTGAGAATGTGTTCTCCATCAGAAAACAGTCTGTGGAGGTCTGTGTCCAGCAGGAGGGGATACACTCAGTATCCTTTTCCCATCTGGGGTACTAATACCTCAGTTGTCCCTTGAAGAATTGCCTCACTTTCACTCCAGTTTTAATGACTTGGCTGCTGATGACCCACAGCAGTTCCAGAGATAAATAAATGACCCCATCAGTCAGGATAAATTCCTAGAAACATCTTTTCTTTGGATTTCACAGACTGTGGTATCAGCTGAAGGGACAGTGGCCACTGAAGTGAAATCCCAACTCCACCAACAACTAACTGAGTGACCTTGAGTTTTCTTAACCCTTCTGGGGAAACAGACTCTAAGGTGGCCCCCATGATCTCCATTTCCTTGTGCTCATGCCTCATGTAACACCCTCCCTTGAGTGTGGGCAGGACCTGTGTCTGGCTTCTAATCAATAAATATGGCAAAGATGATGGAATGATGTCACTTCTGTGATAATGTTATATAAGACTATAATACCCATCTTGCTTGAATACTTTCACTCTTTGGCTTGGAAGAAGTAAGTGATTGTGTTGGGAAGGCCATGTGTCAAGGAATTGAGGGTGGTTTCTGGCCAATAGGCAATAAGCAACTGAGGTCCTCAGTTCTACAACCACTAGTAAAGGGCCACTGCCAACAACCCTATGAGCTTGGAAGCAGATCTTTCTCCAGTCAAGCCTCAGATGAGACCACAGCCCTAGTCAACACTTCGATTGCAACCTTGTAAGGCTATGAGCAGATGACTGAGTTAAGCTATGTCTAGACTTCTGACCCATGGGAATGGTGAGATAATAAATGCAAGTTCCTGTAAGCTGCTAAGTATGTGGTAATTTGTTATGCAGCAATAGATACTTAATACACCTTCTCAGAAAGAGAAAATAAAGACAGTCATGTGGTTGAGAGTAAGGCCTTCAATATGTTAAGTACTCTGTTGATCACTGTGAGGTTTAAAATAAGATATTATAGGGATATGCCTGACACACAGTAGACACTCAATACATTTCACTTTCCTTCCTCCCCTCAGTTGGCGTAAGTTGGCAACCTCAGAATGGCACACATATGGGAATTGTTCAAACTGAAGCCAGTGCTGGAGTTACACAAAGAAAATGCCAGCAGAAGTTAAAAAGCTAAGCTTCGCTTGTGAAAGATGAAGTCGTTTTGCATCGTACAAGAAGAGGCTGTGCACAAGGAAAAAATCGTTTCATAATCCTGCCATGTAAACCAGCTGGGATTTTCCTTCACAAAAATTGGATTTTGATTTATATGTCAATAAATGCCCCCAGAAACCTCATCATTTGAAATTTCATCAATCTTAGCTGAAACTGCAGATACAGCCCTAGAGTAATCTCCCAGGGAAATACAGCCCTCATTTGCCAGCCCTACGTGATGATGGGGGCATGAAAAAGGGAGTGGGAGGCAGGAGACATAGGGTCACCTACTGGGGCTTTGCAGTGTCAGGCTGAAGACTCGATTCCTCAGAAGAGTCTGAGAGAACCTGGTGCCTTGAGGACCTGCCTGAAGGTGTGGCCTGGCCAGAGCATGCAAGGAGTGGCAGCTTGACAACAGGGAGCTGGGGAAGGGTGACGTTATGGCTAGCATTGAATGTCAGAACATGGGGTTTTGGTTTAGAAGCAAAAGAATGGCATATCAAATTTGAATCTTCGAAACAGCTTTCTAGCTGCAATATGGAAATAGAATGGAGAGGCAAGACTGGGGGCAGGGAAATACCACTGCGGTCCTTGTATGAGCAATAATGGTGCCCTGGATGGCAGTGACAGTGGGGATGGAGAGAAGAGGGTGGCTGTAAAAACTCTTGAGGAATTCATTTTGGCAAGCATGGTGACCTGATAGGACCGGGCAGAGAGGGCTGCTAGGATGACACTGGTTTCTGACTTAAATGAGAGAATGGTGGCAGCATGTAGAGCTGGAATTGTGGAAGAGAAGGAACAATAGTGGCCAACCAGAAGTCCCAGAATAGTTCCAGAGGAGGTTTTCACTGAAGAGAAAGAGAAATCTCGAGTCAGAAGGGCACAGCCTCTAGTTGGGAGAAAATTGCCCCAAATCAGCTATTTCACGCATTACACTGGGCAAAGCCCCTGCCACAGATACTTCTTAGAATGTCATCTCTGGGGACATTATGACTCAGCTACAAAAGAGTCACACCATTTCCTTTAAACCTAATAAGTTTCTTTCTATACAAGCCATAATTTCTTTGACTCGCTCTGATATAAGAGATTGAATTGATTTGGTTGAACATTCTACTGAACTAAGGAGGCATTTGGCTGACCAGTACAATTGACAAATATGTGCTATGTGCTTGGGGGCTTGTCAATTCCATTTTCATTGTCTTCCCTTAATTGGGGTGTATATCAAGCCTAAAAAGACTCCAGTCATTCTGCCCTTCAATTTTTCCAGCACACAGCCAATAATCCAATATTCTAAACTCAGAGGATCATTGTGAGGACTAAATGCCATGATGAATATTAGCACAATTTTTGTTACAAAGGAAGAGCTCAAATTTCCCCCATTATCAGCACCATTGTCATTGATGTCAATAATATTATCATTTTAAGTATAAACATAGTATGGTGCTGATTATACCACTTTCTTCCTCAAAAGCCTTCCATGGCTCCCCACTGCATGAAGGAGAGTGTCCATACTCAGTCTGGCCATCACTACATTATATCATCATACCTGTGCAGGTTTAATTTCCTCGACTCTCTAATATACATCCTATATTTTAACCATACAATCCTATAGGGATTTACAGCATTTTGCCAGACAATGGGGAAGGGAATTAAGACATGAATTAGACATTCTCTGCCTTCATGAAACTAATGCTCTCTTTGTACATTAAGATACCCCCACTGAGAGTCCAGACAGAGTCCAATTCTGAGTAAGGGGCAACTTTATAACTAACTGGGGATTTGATTTCTGACCCAGGTGGTCCCTAATAAGCAGGAGAGAAGTCTATAGAAAACTCTTTCTTAGACCCAAGGCAGGGCATTATACTGGGCATTTTACATAATCATCATTCAGTTTGGGGGACAGGCATTGTTCTAAGCATTTGGCATATATTATTTAATTTAATGAATCACGACTCTACGAGGTGTGTATTTTTGTCCCCATTTTACAGAAGAGGAACCTGAAGCTCAGGGAAATTAAGTAAGTTGCTTAAAGTTACCCAATGTCTAAATGGCAATGCCAAGCTCAGATATTTTTAATAGGCAAATCTCCTGATACTTTCAAGACCACTAGAATAGCTTTAAGGTTCAGATTTTCACTGAAATTCACAAGGCACAATAGGCTTACTAGGCATGAGATTTACTTCACCTTAAGAAAGTATTCAGAACACAGAGCAGGGCAGCATGTTAGGCTAGTGGTATCATAAAGGCTTTGGCCATCCAGAGTAAAAATCCAACATTCCAATCACCATTTTTGTATTTTTTTTTAACTTAAGGGAAACTTTATTTAGTCTTTTTTTTAAAGCAATCTAGTTTTAAAATGAGTAAAGTTTAAGAGAGAGAAGAAAGAACATGAAACCTTCATGAAAGAGAGTCAGACAGACAGACAGGAAGGAGGTCACACACAGGTCAAGAACTTACACATCAGATCCTCTCCATCTTGCCAGTTATGAAAAAGTTAAAATTGGGGTCACCCAGTATGTTCCAGGCCAGGTTGTGAGACACCAGGGATGAGGAACGTACCCCTTGCCCACTTCTAGTCTCCTCAAGGGAAGTCGAGGTCAGTATCTCCCTGTTTCTTGGGTGAGGTGCCTCTTGTTGGTGGCATAGTCAGAGATGTCAACTTCCAGCCTCTGGGCCACTTCTCCAAGAGTTGGCCATGTGGCTGTCAGCCTCTTCCACCTGATGACTGGTGGAGCAGGGTGTTCAGGACCAGAGATGTCCTCAGGCATCTGGGTCTTCCCAGGTAGATCAGAAAGGGACATTCTCCATGGGCTCCTTCGGGGTACATCCAAGAATGCCCAGCTGAGGAAGCAGGGACCACGTGCAAGCTTTCTCTCGTAGCTCTGTGCAAGTCCTCCAACCTGTCTTGGGATGCTGTCCAGGAGGGTCTTCTAAGATTTTAGAGGATGTAATGCTTTTCTCTAAGGAATAAGAATGAATGTTTTCTCCAAGTCTTGCTCAGGGCTGCCAGACGTTCATCCTGGACATGCCATTTGGTTTTCAAGACTCTCTGGGGGTCTAGGGAGATCTTAAGGGGTCCAAGCTGAGTAGGGGAGCCAGGCAGGCCTGCTGGAATGCCTTTCTTCAGAGGCTGGTCTCATGTCCCCCGGAGGAAGGTTGTCATTGGCCCCTGCTGGTTTCTAGAGAATTTCATTGGCCATTTTGGTTTCCACTTCCTTGGTGAACTGTCAGTTCTCTTTCTGGGTCCAGATTTGAAGAGAGTTTTCTAATCCAATGATGTCATCCAGAAAAAAAAAACAATCCTCGAGTTTGCTGCTCATGATAGGACTTAAAATCCTGAGCATCTATGGGTCCCACAGGGATGTCTGAAAAGTCATCTCTATAGTTTTGACTATGTTCTTGTGTGCTACATTTTCTTGCTGTGACAGAGGAGGAACAGTTGATTTTCCAGTAATTTCTGGTAGTAAAAACAGGAAGTCGCACTTTTCTGTACTTTGTCACTAGTGAAATTTTGTGTTATTCGAGAGCTGCAGAATCATTCTGCTGGCTACTGCTCAGAGCTGAGGGAAGGGGAGGCTGAGTGCCTGTTTTGGTCTTAAGGTGAGAGCTGGTGTGACTGTGGGTCAAATCAGCATAGGGAAGCTTCAGAGTCTCAGGACTCTCAACTTGAATACCTTGCTAGTGACAGAGTATTTGGAGGGGTGCAGGTCATGCACCCATCCTTCAGCAGCTGCACTGCATAAACTATAAGTTACATACTAAACAAACCTGACAACCATGTATAGTGTGTTCAGGGATGTTGTTAGGTTAGTGATCAGTATACTGCTACCTCAGAAAGACCATTACTTATTTCTAATGGATATAATACATTCTCTTCATTGATATCACAGAGACTAACTTTCCTTAAGTATCCCTGAGGCCGAAAGATTTGCAGTTCATCTGTTAACCTCAACCCCTTCCTTCTGATGATGATGATGATGATGATGATGATGACCAACACTTATTAAGAAATCTCTGTGTGCCAGTGTTATGCTAAGCTCTCTATCTGTATTATGTCAGTTGATGTCTACAAGCTAATAAAATAGGTCCAGTTATTATTGTTCCCATTGTATAGGTAAGGAAACTGAAGCTTAAATAGAGAGGTTCAGGACTTCCCCACCCCTAGATACTGAAGGTGCCAGGATTTAACCCTGGTGCGTCTGACTCCCAGACTGGTGTTCTTAATCACTCTGCAGAACTGGGTAGTAGATTCGAAACCAAATTCATTCCTTACAATTAAATCGGTTGTGTGCATGAATTCCAAATCCAGCGATAAGCCAATTAAAGTAGGAAAAAAAAACATCGATCAAATCAGTAGATTGTTTAATTTGGTCAATTACTTAACTAAGTTGACAGGTCATTTTATTTAAAATAATTGAGCTAATAATCATGAGTATCTATGATATCATTGCTTAGTTACAATGATTAACAGCTTTACTCAGTTTTATCACTTAAAAGTTGTATTTCTGAAAACCTGCTCTAAGGGAACAGAGTTATGCAAGTGTCACGTTATGGTCTGAGACTGGGAAAAGTGGAAATAAGCCATGTTTAGGGGTTCACTTTATTTCAAGTATCACATAGCCTTGAATAGGATCCCATACATTGTTAATCTCCCACAGGGGTCAGAAGTGCAAGGATTCCCCAAATCCTGTTCTATTCCCACGGACCCCTCTTTGGGGTGGGAACATACAGTTTACAACACATGCTAGAAAATACTGCCATATGCTTCTCATTTCCATGCTCCTTCTGGTTTCTCTCCTCCCAGAATTGGAGCATTTCTATTGCTTCCATCAGTCCACCTCAAATCAGCTCCCAGCTTCCCAGAGCCCCGTCTGCAGCACAGCAGACATCAATAGTATACCCAGGGGACAGGGACATGGACTTCACTTTGCATTACGTAGGCTCAGCCTAGTCACTATTGAGTACATCAGCGCAAAGAAATGATTTATAAAGGGTAATAGAACAAAAGAAATGCAAGTACACATACACATGCACACATGCACATGCCTGTAAATGTTATTCAGTTTCATCCATCAAGATGCCTTTGAACAGATATCATAAACATGAAAAAATGTTTATGATGGTGAACAATGCACTTTAATATCTCCTGAATAATTTGAGTTGTCAGAAGCACCCATTGCAATATTTCCTCATTTTTGTCTTCTCTGGCTACCGCTGACCGCTCCGAAAGAAATGAGCTTCCAACTGTATTAATAGCTTTTTCATCTTCCTGCCACTGTTCCCTCTAAGTGGCTCGCCGTTATCTATCCATGAAATAAATAACTGCCGCCTTTCATATCTCCCAAACTCTCCTTGTGCCTGGCAAGATTAGAGAAATCCAATCTCTCTAAGGGGCTCTCCAAGTTCCCATGTTTCAGGAGAACTTGGTAAGCCTGGCTCTGTGTGAAGCCAGTGAAAATTAAGTCTGGACATCACAGGGGAGTTTCCACAGGGCATCATTATAATGCACTTCACTTTGCAGGTATTGGTCAGTTGGGTGAAGACTTCACTGGGTTTGTAATCCTTTCCACCTGTTTCCTGTGAATTTTATAGTCACTTCTGTCTCTGGGAAGCCATGTAACATGGCAGGTAAACATTACATCCCCAGAATCTAATAGATGTGGGTTCAAATTGCAGCCCTGCTACTTACTAGCTGTGTGATCTTAGGCTAGTTGCTTTGCTTCTTGGAGCCTCAGTCTCTTCTATTTTATATAAACAATAAGAAAGCCATAAAACATTTTTAAATAATAATTTTACTATCTCCACTTCACATTTTTTTGAGCAAATGGATCCAGAGGAGTTTAGTGGTTTGTTCATGTTCACGCCTGAGTGTGAGCGGCAAGGGAAAGAGTTTAATACAGTTTTGTCTGATGCCAAAATTTGTGCTCATTCCAGCTTAGATGGTCAGCACCAGGAGGGCCAGACCTTGTCTGCCTGTTTCTGCTGTGTCCCAAATAACCAGAGTAGGGACAGGCCCATAGAAGTTACCCCAATATAAGTCCTAATGAGCTTTTACAATATGGAAGGCACTATTTTAAGCACTTCCTACATAAATCCTCATTTAATCCTTACAACAATAATATAAACTGGGTACTAGTATTATCCTCATTTTAAAATGAGGAAATGGATGGATAGATGGATAGATGAATGGATAATAGATTCCACTACGCTGTTTTCCAGATTAGCCTGATCATAGAAATCGCCTAGGTTCTTATTAAAAGTTAGACTTCTGAACTCCCCCAAGTTCCTCTAACTCTGGGGGTTCAGTTTTAGTAGGTTTTGGTGGGCTCTAACCCTGGGATATATATACAATAGAGACCACTCATGAGGTCTGATCAGTTTTTTGAGCTAAGCAAGGACCTAGTTCTCAAACAAAAATTTAGGTCCAAGGATAATAATTATGAATAGATGCCAAGAATGAAGCCCAGTCTTGTAATCTGACATGGGCTGGGGAAGGAGAGCAGGTCTTGGAGTGCAGCTGACATAGATATGACTCCCAACTCACCCCTTCATCACTGTCTGATGGGCACCAAATCATGTAACCTTGCTGAGTTTCATTTTCCTCTATTGCAAAGCCTGGATCATCATCCCTTCCATGAATGATTATGGTCAAATTTAGCATCATTGTATTTATGATGCCTCCACAATGCCTAGAACATAGTAACCATTTAACAAATGATAGCTGATTATAAAACATTTAGGGTGCGGTATAGTACAAAAGAGAAGGTTTTGAGCAAGGTAGACGTCATGCATTTATTCAGCAAATATTTATTGAGCATTTACTGTGTGTCAGGCACTGTGCTCAGACCAGTGAATACAGCAGTTAACAAAATGAAATTCTCTGCTCTGTAAGGCTTATAGTCGAATAGGAGTGAAACAGGCAACAAAATACATGCATAATAAATAAATAAATTATGTAGTAAGATAGTGTTTTAGAAGACACACTATCTTCTTTGCTTTGGAGAGAATAAAGCAGGGTAAGGGGAATAGATATACAGACAGAGGTTGAAATTTTAAAAGGATGGTCATGTTACATCTCACTTAGATAGAGATATCTGAATAAGACTGAGGAAGTGAGAGTATGTGTCTTCCATACCTAGCGTTTAAATTCTAGCTCTTTTACCTACTTTCGGCATGATGTTGGGAAAGCTATCTTATTTCTGAGTCTCCATTTCATGATCTGTAAAGTGGGAATAGCGGCACCCACCTTACAGTGTCATCAGATTTCAAAACAACATATATCGAGGGTTTTTTAAAGATATTTTTAAGAAAAATGAACAAATAATGACTAACATTTATTAGGTACTTCCTCTACCTACCAGGCCCCTTCCTAGACGTTTAATATGCAGTATCTCGTTTTAATCTTCATCATGGCTCAATGAAGTAGCATTCTATTCCCATTTTACAGATAAGGAAATTTAGGCTCAGAGATTCGAAGCGACTTACCTAACATCACTAAATGAAGAAGTGGTATAACTAGAACATGAATCTGACTCTCAAATCTACTAAACCCCTCCCTCACTTTACTGGCTGTGTGATCTTAGACAAATCATCCCTGTAAGGCTTCATTTCTCATTATTTAAGAATTTGTTTTTCCATCAGATGCTTGATTAGCATCTGAATCCAGTCTGGCTTGTATCTGACAGGTAAACACGGATGTCTAAATTTTAAAAGGATGTAAACAGCATCTAGACATACTTGGCAAATTGGTTTCACCTCTAAATCCAATTTTGATTGCCGGCAGAGGCTACCTGGTGCCCTCTACTGGGAATGATTTTAAGATCACAACTGATCTGAGCAGGTCACACACAGTGCCATAATCTGTTAGTGATGTCTGGCATGGATGAAGAAGTAGAAAGTAAAGGTCTATGTAATGCAAAAGTCACTAAATGGACGACCCAAGTATCCTTGCAAAATTAAAGCTTCCAATTTATCTTCTTTGGTCAAGGTAGAGAGCAACTTTACTTACTCGAAGCCAGTTACCAACTTTGATAATATGAATATGAACTTAGGAGTCATCCTCTCCCTTAAGTGGACATTATCTAGTTCTTGACCTCTATCCATCAATTCAAATGTTTTTGGCAACATAGTAAAGAAACAAAAAATTGTTTTCAACTACTTTTGAATTTAACATAGAGGGCAAACCAGAGACATTTTCTTGGTCAGAAAGGAATCTGGTTCTCTCTAGGATCTCCTAAAGAATGGCAGCCCAAGAAAGACAGAGAAGAGAGTGTTTTTCAGACAGCTGATGGAGGAACCCGTGTCCATCTCAACAAATTCCAAAAGCCCCCTGATTTATAACAGCACATCAAGGAGACCATAAAACAATATGCCAACCAGAAAATGCATCAAGGAAAGCAGACTACTTCTTACCTTAAGAGAAGAAGAATTTATGCAGGAACTTGCTAAAAATAGTTTCCAGGTATGACAGGCTGCATTGCATCAGCCACCTCTTAATTGTCATGGATGGAGGTGGCCTGGGACTCTGGTAAAGTGAAGTAAAAGAAAACTAGCAATCATTTCTATTTAGCCTTGTGGTTCAGTAAAAGGCTTGAGAGCTTCAGACCCACCTGAGTCTGAATTCAATTTGGGCACTTCCTGCTGCATAACCTTGGGGAAGTCATTTTACCTCTCAGAGCCTCAGATTCCTTATCTTGAAAGTGGAGATAGTGACAGATCTCCCAGCATGTATTAAATGAAATAAAGAACACACAGCACTCAGTAGAGTGCCTGCAACACAGTAAGCTCTCTATCGATGTGAGTTTGTTTACTGTTTTCAAGAGAGCATATTTTTATTTCTTAATGAGTGTTATTCAGAATGATATTAAAGTGAGTCAGAATCCCCATATTAAATTTGACAGATGTAGTGGGGAAAGTTGCTAATTAAGAAATCTAGTCCTCACTCTGTACTCACTTGCTATTGGGAATTTTACCCTACTTCTCTGAGACTTGATTGGCCAATTTGTCACATAGAAATGGGTAGCACAGGGTCTAAGACATGGATATAGGTTTCAAGTCCCAGCTCTACATGTTCTGTGTGACTGAGCTTTGGTTCTCTAGTCTATAAAATAAGGATGATAATAATAGCACCAGCCTCCCAATGAGAATTAACAAAATAAGCCCTGAAAAAATGTGAGCAATACTAATTCTTAGCTTCTTTAATAATAATAATAAAGTCATATCATAATTTTTTCTCGATCAGAATAAAAAAATTCTAAGTATATTTAAATATCTCTATATATCTATATCTATCTGTCTATCTATCTATCTATCTATCTATCTATCTATCTATCTATC
>NW_011889103.1:71124-86141 GCF_000151845.1 Pteropus vampyrus | reverse complement strand
ATCTATCTATCTATCTATCTATCTATCTATCTATCTATCTATCTATCAGGTTTTACCTTGCATCAAGAAGACAGTGGCAGCAGTAGAGTGGAAGGAAACCAAATCGTGGTGAACTATTTGCCTCTGATATGCCACATGTAGGGAGCTGAGAATCACCTAGACACTGGCCTCCAACACCTGCAGACTCTCTCTTCCTCAAACGTCCCATTCTCCTCTCCACTCTGAAAGCAACCAAGATTATTCGAAAAGTTTAAAAAATGTAAATATCTCTTTCTCAGTGCTCTGAAGTTCAAATTCTAAGAAAAAAACCAAGCTCCTATATCAGCATTAATTAAACTGCCAGCTAGTAACAGTCCCATTACTCAACCAAATAAATCCAATTCCTATCTGTTCGGCAGGAATCCCCAAGCCACATAAACCCAGGCTGGAGTTTTATGTAACCTTAAAGAACTCTTCATAGCTTCTGAAGTCTTTCTTCTCCCCACCCATCTTGCAGTATCGAGAAGGTCTACTCTGAGAGTTAATGGGAGAAATAGCTTCCCTCTGCACTTCCCTCATCTATCTTAATTTTTTAAATTATACTTTTATTAAACCCTTAAGGAAAATGGACTTGCAGAGTTCTCATTAAACAGGGAACTATGCACTGCATAAAACAGAGAGATGAATTTTTTTTAAAGCTACCCTCACAATTTGCCTTAATGAATTCTCCCTCTGCTGCTATATTACAGAGTGTGCAAATAAATAGAGCACTTGATGAGTGGTGGATGGGCAAATGGATATTTAAGCAGCCAATAATAGTTCTTGCAGTCTCCAATTGGGATCTTTCTTCCTAGGAACTCAAAGTATCTGGTACATCATGGAATAGTCTTTTCTTTCTGGAGGCTGACTTAATACTAGTGTGGGACGTTAACTCATCTTTGGAACTAGTCATGGAGGGAGAATTGCTCCCATACAACAGCCTCAGAGGGAGTCTGCTCTCTAAGAGCATACGCAATGTTCATTGAGCACCTATTCTCTCCAGGTGTGTTGTTAAGTGCTTTTCTTTGTATGATTGGTTATCAGCAGTGGTATATTGGATTATTGTTCCCAACTATATATCCTCTCTCAGTGGAATTATATATCCATGTTTTTTGCCTTGCGACTGGTGGGTGGAGTCTACTTCCTTGCCCCATTGGTATTGAGCTTAGTCATATGACTTGCCTTGGCCAATGAAATATGGGGGGAAGTGATAGTGATAGAGTTCTAAGCTGTTCTTCAAGAGGCATCACATGTTTCCAATCTCTTGCACTCCTGCCATCACCATCAGGGCATGCCCAAAGAGCTGCTGGTCCCAGAATGAGACACACAGCTAGAGTCACTTTCAGGTGAAATTGTTCAAACTTTAGCCCATCTGTAGACAGATGGTGAGCCCTTTAAACCTAAAGTTCAGAGATGAAAGAAGGTGAGCCCTTTAAACCTAAAGTTCAGAGATGAAAGAAGTCAGATCAAAATAGCAGAGATACACCCTCTTGGCCTTGAAGAGGAATGCAAGGGTGGCTTGACATAAGAAAAACTAATGTAATACAACGCAGTAATAGAATAAAGGAAAAATAACCCACACGATTATTTCAATGGATGCGGAAAAAGCATTTGACAAAATCCAACACCATTTCATGATAAAAGTGCTCAGAAAACTAGGAATAGAGGGAAAATTCCTCAATATGATAATATGTATTTATAAAAAATCCACAGATAATATACACAATGGTGATATTCTGAAAACTTTACCTCTAACATCAGGAAAAAGACTAGGATGCCACTTTCATTGCCAACATTTAACATTGTACTAGAAGTTCTACCAAGAACTATTAGACAAGAAAAAAAATAAAAGGCATTCGCATTGAAAGGAAAATATAAAACTATCTTTATTCACAGATGACATGATCCTATTATGTAGAAAATCCCAAAGAATTCATAAGATGGCTTCTAGACTTAGTGAGTAAAATCAGCAAAGTTTCAGAGTACAAGATTAACATGCAGAAATGAATTGTATTTCTATACATCAGCATAGAACAACATCAAAAGGAAATTAGGAAAGCAATTCCATTTACAAAAGCATCTACAAGAATTAAATACTTAGGAATAAATCTAACTAAGGGGGTGAAAGATTTGTATGCTAAAAGCTAATAAACATTGCTAAAAGAAATTAAAAAAGAGCTAAATAAATGGGAAGATATCTTGTGTTCATGGATAAAAAGACTTAATATTGTTAAGATGTCAATACTACATAAAGTAGTCCACAGTTTTAATACAATTCCTATCAAAATTCCAATAGCCTTTTTCAGAAATATGGAAATTTTGATCCTCAAATTCATGTGTAATTGCAGGGGGGCCCTGAATAGCCAAAATAGTCATGAAAAAAAAAGAGAGAACAAAATTATAGAAAGCGTATTTCCCAACTTTGAAACTTACTAAAAAGCTACAATAACTAGAACAATATGGTACTATCATCTAGCAGACATGTGGATCAAGGAGATAAAATAGAATGCACAAAATAAATCTTTATATATAGGTCAATCGATATTCAACAAGGTTGCCAAGACCATTCAGTGGGGAAAGACAAACTCTTCAACAAATGGTGCTGGGAAAACTGGATACTTATATACAAAAGAGTGCAGTTAGACTCCCATCATACACTGTATACAAAAATTAACTCAAAATGGATCAGAGACTGAATCTTCAATGTTAAAACTTTAAAACTCTTAGAAGAAAACATTGCAGAAAATCACGACATTGGGTCTGGCAACAACAGATGTATACAGAATATATGAAGAACTGCTAAAACTAATAACAATAAGACTCAAAACCCAAAAGACATTTTTTTCAAAGAAGATATACAAATGGTCAATACACATGAAAAGATGTCACCTGTCAAAGATGTCACATCATTAGTCCTTAAGAAAATGCTAATCAAAACCACTTCACACCTCCTAGAATGACTATAATTAAAAAAAAAGAGAAAATAGCAAGCGGTCGTGAGACGCAGAGAAACTAGGACCTTTGCGCAGTGCTGATGGGACTGTAAAATGGAACAGCTGCTCTGAAGAACAATTTGGTGGTTTCTCAAAAGGTTGACAACTATATGACTCAGCAATTTAACTCCTAGGTATATGGGCAAAAGAATTGAAAGCATGGACTCAAGCAGATACTTGTATCTCAATGTTCACAGCAGCATTATTCACAGTAGCCTAAAAGATAGAAGCAACCCAAGTGTCCACCAACAAACGGATGGATAAACAAAATGAGATATACACATATGATGAAATATTATTGAGCCATAAAAAGGAATGAAGTTTTGATATATGCTATGATGTGGATGGACCTTGAAAACATTATGCTAAGTGAAACAAGCCAGACACAGAAGGACAAATATTGTATGATTTCATTTATGTTAGATACCTGAAATAAGTGAATTCATAGACAGAAAGACTAGAGGTCACCAAGGTCTAGAGGGAGGGGGCAAGTGGGAGTTATTGTTTAATGAGTACAAAGTTTTTGTTGGGGATAATAAAAAGTTTTGGGTATAGTCAGTGCTGGTGGTTACATAACATTGTGAACACATTCAATGCTACTGTCGGTACACTTATGAGTAGTTAAATAATAAATATCGTGTTATGCTTATTTTACCATAAAAATAAAAGTGAAGGGGGAAAAAAGTAAATTTTCAGAGTTCTTAACAATTAGTGAAAAGCTCAAAATCTAACATCAGGAGAAAAGACTATGAGAAAAAATGTTAAAAATTAGTATTTTATCTGTTTAACCCTTTTGCCATTTGTCTTGAGAATACTCACTGGTGGCCCTCGCAGCTGCAGCATTGACTCCACGATAACTTGCAGATCCCAATCCTAACCTTACCGCCAAAGTTTGCTATGAAATATCTCACTTTTATTATTGTTTTCACATCACTCTAGTTTATCGATAGTCTTTGGGAATAAGGGACATCATTTTATTTATAGCATTCTGTTTTTAGTAGTTCAATGGCTGAAAATGCCAAATCCTAGAAAACGTAGCATTCCTACATGTGATGTTAAGTAAATGCTGGCAGCGAGCTGCACTTTTTTTCCTAAACGGGAAAAGGGTTGAAAGGAAACAAAACCAGACCTCAAAAAATTATTATTGAGTTACGTTTGAGTTTCTATCATTGTTGTTATTGTTGTTCTGGTATAAAGTTTACTTGTTTTTGAAATGAAATACTGATGACAGGTTGTTTTCAAAACAACATCACTGACAAGGCTTAAACCAGTGTGTTGCAAACTATCTGGGTTGAAGGGTCAGCTTTGTTTTTTTCCCACACATTGTAGACTGATATGTGGTCCTATTGTGTATGACGGCTTGCACCACCAGCAGCTCACCACTGAGTTTCAACAACACTGGGGTTGGTCTAAAACCTGTTCAATAAGACAAGTACTCTTGGACAGTGTGCAGGGCTGAATTACTATAGAATCTTCTAAAGGCCATTTCTCAGTGTCTGATTGACTTTATCCTGGATTGTTAAACACAGCTCAGATATCACACCTGGAGTGGCACTGCCTTAGAGTTAGGCAGGACCTTTATCCATCCCAGCTCTAGTCCTGGGGAGAGTCCAAAGTTGATGTTGAAACACTGAATACCTCCATATCAACTACATTGCGCTTCTTTCCATTCTCAGATTCCAGAAAGACTAACTGAGGCAGAAAAAGCCTTCTGATTGCTGGAGATTTAGCATTCAAAGTGAGATCCCAGAGGAGACTAGTGACCACGGTGGATTGACCGTGAAGTTCATGGAGTGTAAGTTTCAGAACTTCTCACCTGAATGCACCTGCTAAATAAATATGTGCTTTGTGCTTTCACACCTAAGTTTTATTAATATTGGTTTCTTTTAAGTCATCCAAATTGTATAAGTTCACTCTCCCAAAACTAAATCTGACCCTGTTGGGGACTTGGGACAAAATTCACCAAGTTATTAGTTTCGCTAGATGAACTTGCATATATCCTGCAAACTTTTCCCTGTACTCCACCTGCCTTCCCAAGGAAGAAGTCTCAGAGCTGTGGTCAGAGAATCCTGGCATGGAACCTCAGTAACATCAACTACTTGCTAAACTTGGATGAGTGGCTGTACTTCTTAGAGCCTCAGTTTCATTATCTGTACAATGTGGACAAGAACAGCATGCATAAAAGTTTAGTGAGGATACAGACTAATGTGCTCAGTGCAGATCTGGATGTTTAACAGAGGCAGCATGTAGTGACTTAGCTCTTGGCCTCTGGAAGCAGAACACTCAAGGTTAAAAAATAGCCCTGCCACTGACCAGCTGCCTAATTTTGCAAGTCCCAACATCTCCCAGTCTCAGTTTCTTCAGCTGTGAAATAGGGTCAATATTGTAATTCCATCTTGTGGTCACTCTGAAGATTAAGAAGATTATGCATGGAAAAGAGTGGCGGACTCCCTGGGGCAGGATGAGTGCTCATTAATGGCAACTATTATTATTTTGTAAACACAAGTGATGGCTTTTGTCTAAAGCATGTCGGGCGAATATCAGAAGGCCAAGATAAGGGCTGAAGGATCTCATGGCACTGGAGCTGAGTTATGCCAAGGCCACTGAGGGCTCAAACCCACAACCTTGCGTTTTTGGGCAGACGGAGTCTGCCCTCCACAAAGCCAGCCCCCCACAGGCCACCAAGCTTGTTTCCCTCTGCAGAGACCTGGCAGACATGTGCATCAGTTCTGGATTCATTCCCGTATCATTCTCCCTAATATCTCCCTGGGGGCTGATTGATGATGACAAGCGACAATCTATAGCTGTGTGACAGAATGTTTACTACCAGCCTTCTAGGAAATGATTACTTCGAGGTAATTTTGAACCTCCAGACTATGATGCAGTGTCTCATATATTAAACTGCAGTGAACAGTGTATAAAAGTCTTACAAGGAGACCTTGTATTTCACAGCGTACTGGGGAAGGAGCACTCAGAGGCAAATTGGTTTCAAGGGAAGGTAAGCATAGAGGATTCAAATTCTTTGTATCAGCCTTATGGAAGGAATAGAGAATTAAGCAATTCCCATTTTATATCCCTAGACTGCTCTAGGGGAGACCCTACAGCCAATGCTTCTGAGACCCCAAACCCTGTAATTCATATTACCAAGGCTTCGGGTCCCTGCCTCCAGGACCTAGATGGATTTCTTCCTGCCTCTCCCGCAATCATTACCAAAACTGGATTCCTTAGGGGTACCCCCTTCTTCGCCATCTCTCTTTCATATGAAATTTTCCTAAAGGTTAGACATGTAGACCAATGGAACAAAATAGAGAGTCTAGAAATAGATTCTCACATACGTAATCGCCTGACAGACAAAAAAGGTTCACTGAAGCAGAGGAGAAAGGATTTGTTTTCAAATACTGGTGCCGGGTCAATTAGATATCTATGTGAAAAAAATCATTCATCTTGAACCTTAACTCACATGATCCACAAAAATCAATTCCAGGTGAATTGTACAGCTGAATGTGAAAAGTAAAACAATAAAATGTTTAGGGAAGAACATGGGAAAATGTCTTCACGACCTTGAGGGAGGCAAAGATTTCTTAAATAGGTCTTAAAGAGCCAACTAAAGGAAAATACTGGTAAACTGGACTATAATTAAAATCACTGATAGTAATAAAAAGATACCATGAAGGGAATAAAAAGACAATCAGGATCAACCAGAGTGAAAATGAGTATTTGCAAATTCAAAAAGGACTTTTATCTAGACTATAAAAAGAACTCTTGCAAATTCATAAGAAAAAGACAACACAAAAGAAAAATGGGCAAAAGATCTGAACAGGAAGTTCACAAAAGACAATATCTAACTAGTCAATAAATACATGAAAAGGTCCTAAGATATCAGAAAAATGCAAGTTAAAACTACAGTGTAATGTCTCTCACTCTTCTCTGAATAGGTTAAAATTGAAAAGACAGTCAACACCTAGTGTTGGAGCAATTGAAATTCTTATACATTATTGGTGGTCATGTAAATTGGTGTAAACACTTATAAAATGATTTCACAGTATCTGCTAAAGACAACCATGTCCATCATCTGTGACTTAGCAATTCTACTCAAAAGAAATGCATACATATGTTCACTAATAAACATGCACAAGAATATTCTAGCAGCCCTACCTGTATTAGCTAAAAACTGGGAACAATCCAAATGTTCATCAATAATTGAATGAATAAATTAACTATGGTATAGTCACATGGTGGAATACTAAACTAAACTGAGAATGAATGAACTACAACTGTTTGCAACAATATGGATGAATCTTACAAAACGTTGAGTGAAAGAAGCCAGGTACAAAAGAATGTATGCTTTATGTATGCTTTATATAATTCTATTTCATTATTTTAATATTTTTTTAAATTTTATTTCATTAGTTTCAAGTATACAGTACATTGGTTAGACATTTATATCATTTATAAAACAATCCCTTTAATTGTTCTTTTTCTTCTCTGGCTCTCCATCTAGTCATTACATTAACGCTGACTGCATTCCCTATGCTGTACTCCCCATCCCCGTGACCATGTGTCAACTACTAATTTGTACTTCTTTAACCCTTCACCCCATTCTCTCAGTTCCCCGCAACCTCTTCCCTTCTGGTTGTCACCAGTTTGTCTTCTATATTTGTGAGTCTATTTTATTATTATTATTGTCCATTCCATTTTATATTTCCATTAATTCTATTAATGGAAATTTCATTAATTTCCATGTACATATAACTATATAATTCCATTTATATAAAGTTCAAAAATTAGCAAAACTAGCACATGCTTTAGAAATCAAGGTACTCAAGGAATAGTGGCTGGAACGGGGCTCAGTGGGATCTTCTGGGGAGCCAGTAATGTTCTGTTTCTTGTTTTAGTCATGGGTATAAGGATATGTTCAGTTTGTAAATATTTAACAAGCAGTATACCTATGCTTTGTGTGATTTTCTATATGCATGTTCTTCAATCAAATGTTTATAAAAAAATAATTCCAAGTCTTCCAGGATTGGGTCCCAGGATTGGGCCACATGTGCTTACAAGTGAACTTTTGGCTTTTTCCTTTGGGAGATGGGACTCTGAGCAAGGGAAAATGCATCCAATGAGGAAGAACATTATAATGATTCTAGCTTATCAAAAAGCACAAAAATATCCACTAGAGCAGATGGAAGGGGTAGGGAGAAGAACTTCCATTTTTAAGTGCCAAGCTCTGTACTCAGTATGTTCATTCAAGCCTCATCTCAGCTCATGAATTAAATGCTATACCATCCCATGATGTAAGTACTGAGGAAACTGAGGCACAAAGAGGGACCAGAACACACACCAAGTTCTCAATGACTAAAAACCCATGCTTCCAGCCTCATGGGTAACCCATAGCATGTAGTAGCTGCTTACTATATGGTAGCAACTGTCATTGTAGGGTCTTGTGACTTGGTGACTTCCCATTAGAAATATGGGCGCCAGGGCTGGCAAGAGAAGGCTGGGCTTCTCCAGGTGTTTAACGCACTGCCCTCCTGACAGCATCTGCACCTTTAATTGGCATGACCTTCTCAACAAGGGAAATGCTTATAGTGTTAATAAGGCAAACTGTTAATTAAGATAGCAGTACCTTCAGGGGATTTTAATTTGGGGTAGATGCCAACCAGGATAAAGAAGACATTTAAACTATTGGAATTGTGCAGTTTCTACACTCAACTGGCTACCATGCAGAATTTAATAAAAAATGACTTCTGCTATCTAATTATGACTTCCAAATGCCTGTAAATCAGGCCTTTGCTTTCTCATAGGGGTTCAGAGTCTGCACTTGGGGTGCCAATAATTTAAGAAAGGGAGGATATGTGGGCTTCCAGTCAAGATGGTGAAGTAGGTAAATGCTGTGCTTGCAGCCCCTCTTAACCACATCAAAATTACAAATAAACTACAAGACACCCAGAATTTGGAGTCACCTGAAGTCTAGCTGAACAGAAGTCCTCCAACTGGGAACATACATAAGAAGCCACCTTGAAACAGGTAGGAGAGGTGGAGATGCTGAGTGGGCTGGTCTCACACCCACGTATGGTGGTTGAGAATCAGAAAGGATATCTTGGTTGCAGAGGTCCCCCTGGAGGAGCAAGGGGTCCTGGCCCCACACCAGGATCCTTAGCCTAAGGTTCTAGTGCCAGGAAGAGAAGTTCCCATAATTTCTGGCTGTAAAAACTAGCAGGGGTTATGTCTGAGTGAGATGGAGGGCTGTGGGAGTCACAAGCATTCCTCTTAAGGGGCCCATATGTGGACTTACTCACTGATGGACTCACTTGCTCTGACCTCCAGCACTGGGGCAGCAGCTTGAAAGGCTCCGGAGACATATGAGGAGGACCAAGTTGTCTGGCTTCAGGACAAGGGCTGGAGGGGCAGCTTTCTCCTAGACAGAAGTGCTAGGAAAAAGAGGGAATTTTTCCTTTGTTGAGCCCTCTCCCCTCCTGGCATGCAGACTCAAGTGGCTTCTATATCTGAGTCCCCATCAACCTGCCTAACACTAGTTGTGCTGCCCTGGTGATTCCCTGAGACCCCACTCCTCCAACTTGGGGGGTTACCCAAGCCACTTCCAGTGGATTTTCCATACAAATAGCCTGTCTTGGCTCATGCTATGGACTTTCCTAAAATCTCTCAAAGGTTCTCAAAACCTACACAAGCAGCATCTGGCCTTGATGTATCCTGTACCTCTTAGTGAGCAGCCCCAAGCTTGGCACTAGTAGCAGCAAACCTTAGTTTGTGGCTTGGCCTCTCAAGACACATCCAAGCCTAGTGTGGGAGGCAGCCATCTGTAGATTGCTTGTTAACTCTTGCCAGGTAGCCCCAGGAAGGGCACAGGCTGCAGCTGACCTTGGCCTGTGGCAGGGCTCTTCAAGGAGGCCCCAGGACCAGCAAACCCAGTGGATGGCTTTGGTCTGAGCCAGAGCACAACCCAGGGTAACATCAAAAGATAACACACCCAAAGGGCAGACTTAGCAGGCACCAGAGCCCTGCTCTGTAGGATCAACCCCTGCACAACCAGCTGCTCCATTGTAGTCACTGGCCAGTCCTCACGACAAATTAGCCTGACGGTCAACCCCTCTCATTGACATGCAGATGACAACCAAGGCTCAACTACAATAGGAGGGCACACACAACCCATACAAGGGACACACCTAGAGCACCCAGCTCAGGTGACCAGGGAGACTGGTGCCCAGAGGGACACTATATAAGGCCACTCTACTAAGACTGGGAGACATAGCAGCCCTACCTAATACATAGAAACAAACACAAGAAGGCAGCCAAAATGGAGAGACAAAGAAACACATCCCAAATAAAAGAACAGAACAAAGCTCCAGAAAAAGAACAAAACAAAATAGAAACAATCTACTAGGTTATAACATTGGTTATAAAGATGCTCAATGAATTTAGGGTAAGAGTAGATAAACTCAGTGACAACTTGAACAAAGATGTAGAAAACATAAAAATAGAGATAGAAAACACAAAAAAAGAACCAGTCAGAAATGAAGAATACAATAACTGAAATGGAGAATACCTTAGGAGAAATTAACAGTAGATTAGAAGAAGCAGAGGATCAAATTGGTGATGTAGAAGGTAAGGTAGCAGAAAACAACCAATCAGAACAGCAACAAGAAAAAAAAAAGAATCCAAAAAAATGAGGAGAGTTTAGGGGGCCTCGAGGACATCATCAAGCATACACACATTCACATCCTAGGGATACCAGAAAGGAAGAGAGAGAGCAAGAGATTGAAAACCTTGAAAAAAAATGAAGGAAAAGTTCCCTAACGTGGTGAAGGAAGTAGATATACGAGCCCAGAAAGTGCAGAGAGATCCAAGCAAGATGAACCCAATGAGTCCCACACAAAGAAACATCATAATTAAAATTACAAAATTTAAAAACAAAGAAAGAATCTTAAAATCAGCACGAGAAGAGCAATTAGTTACCCATGAGGGAGCTCCCATAAAACTGTCATATGATTTTTCAACAGAAACTTTGCAGGCCAGAAGGGATTGGCAGGAAATAGTCAAAGTGATGAAAAGCAAGGACTTGCAATCAAGATTCCTCTACCCAGCAAAGCTATCATTTAGAATTGAAGGACAGATAAAGAACTTCCCATACAAGAAAAAGCTTAAAGAGTTCATCACCAAACTAGTATTACAGGAAATACTATGAGGAACTTCTTGAAGAAGAAAAAAGATAAAAGATAAAAAATATGAATAATAAAATGGCAATAACTACATATCTATCAAAAATTACTTTCAATGTAAATGGATTAAATGCTACAATTGAAAGATAGGTGGATGAATGAGTAAGAAAACAAGACCCTGCAAGAGACTCACTTTAGATCAAAAGACACAGATCTAAGTAAAGGAATAAAAAAAGATGTTTCATGAAAATAGAAGGAAACGAACAAAAAATTGGGGATAGCAATACTTATACCAGACAAAATAGACTATAAAACAAAGGCTAGAGACAAAGAAGAACCTAGTTATTCCACTTCTGGGTATTTCTTCAAAGAAACCCAAAACACTATTTCGAAGGGACATGAGAATCCATATGTTCATTGTAGCATTATTTACAAAGGTCAAGATATAAAGCCTACTTGGGTGTCTACCAATGGATGAATGGATAAGGAAGAAGATAAATATATACATATATATATATATACACAATGGAATATTACTCAGCCATAAAAAGAATGAAATCTTTCCATTTGCAACAATATGGATGGAACTAGAAGATACTGTGCTGATTGCAGTAAGTCAGACAAAGAAAGACATTAAATTAAATTAGAATATATGTGTACACACACACACACACACACACACACACACACACATCTTATTTAGCACAGTCCTGGGCATAAAGCAATACCATATGATTTCACTTAGATGTGGAATCTAAAGAACAAAATAAATGAACAAACAAAACAGAAAGAAACTCATAGATACAGAAATATTTTGATGGTTGCCAGATTGGAGGGGACTTGGGAGTGGATGAAAAAGGGGAAGAGGTTAAAAAGTACAAATTGGTAGTTATAAAATAGTTATGGGGATGTAAAGTACAGCATAAGGAAAATAGTCAATAATATTGTAATAACTATGTATGGTGTCAGGTGGGTACTAGAAGTGTCAGGGTGATCACTTTGTTAGTTATATAAATGTCTAATCACTATGCTGTTCACCTGAAACTAATATAATACTGTATTCCAACAGCAATTAAAATAGAAAATAATAATAAAAAGACCAAATGACCAGCAAAAAATGTCTTCTACAAAAACAGTTAAAATAAATTTAATTAGCTCAGGTCTTCTCTCATCGTTATTTTTCTTAAAATGATTTTAAACTAAATGTTATTACATTGGTATTATAAGACCTATAACCATTTCCTGTCATCTTATTTGTTATAAAACTATATTTTAAAAATTTTGCATGAACTTTATAAAACGTTACATTTAAAAATTATATTTGGCATACAGATTTGGTAAAAAAAAAAAAAAAGAATAAAAAAAAAAGGGATAATGTATGAGGCAATGAAGGAAATGGTGAACAGGTAAGTTTTCCCTGGTTCAAATCCTGTCTCCACCACTTACTAGCTGTGATGAGTTAACTCAGCTTTTCTGAGCCTCAGTTTTCTCATCTATAAAATAAGGACAATGGGATTTTTGAGATTATTAAATTAGAATATATATATACACATATATGTATGTGTATACATATACACACATCTCATTTAGCACAGTCCTGCGCATACAGCAAGTGGCCAATTATGGTTATTAATTATTAGTATTCTGCTCACAGCTCACTGTCCTGGGTTCTGCTTTGGGAAACAGATTTAGATGTAAAAATCTTGGCTTCAGTTTAGAGAAATTACCTAAATTACCAAAGGTCACAGAATTAGTAAGGTTTAGTACTTGGTCAAAGTAAGGTTAGGTACCAACTGTATTTGACTTACAAATCTCTCCTTTTTCACTCCACTCTATTCCAGATATGAGCTGAGTTTAGATCTTCTAGTACCAGCCCTGAAGGTCAGATGAGAGTAAATTGCATGGAGAGCCCAGTCAGGTACAGAACAAGAACCTCTCTTGTTTCAAAGCAGATCACCTTCACACTGTTGGTTCCCCTGTTGCATTGGAGCTTTTTACTCCGGCAGCTGTTCTTGGCCAAAGATGAAATAGGTTGTAGATTTCACAGCATCTGGAGTGTACATTAAAGTTTGAGGCATAAGAAGAAGTAGGAACAGATCAGAATTATCAGACTTCCTAAAAACAGCTGCAAAGGCTCCCCTTGGTTCGGTCATTCCCTTCCAATGCTTCTTGTGAATGATGTGGTGACCAGAAGAGATGGAGCCAGAGTATTCTAATTATAAGTTCCAAAATGAACAAGCCTGGGCCCTCTGATGTCTAGATTCCAGTGTCTTGAGGTGCATCCCTGCCCATCCCAGTCCTGCCTTCTCTGGATGATTTGATTCCAGCCAAGGGGCTTGGAACTCGGACATGGATTCCAGTTCATCTATACCTCCTAGAGAGTTAAAAAGACATGAGCATTTATCCTATCTCCTGTAACATTGATCTATTTATTGTTAAATCACATGCATAGTCCTGTACCAATATGTACATTATGATGATGTTTATAAAACATAGAGAAAATACATAAAGTATAAAAGAAAGAAATTGAAAGTAGATATAAATAGTCTAATGCTTTCTTCACACACTCCTGTACATATAGTCCACACTCTTGGTGCCCATCCCCATTCCCTTTTCCATGGGGTATGCCCATTCACAGAAGAGCTGAAGAATTGCCCTTGGCCAAGGGCACTGCCTCACTAGGAAGCTGACACCCTTCACCACCATAGGGTCAGGTGGCTGACAGAGGTATACCAAAAGTCAATCTCCTGTGGTATAATTCACCTTCCAGAGCTCCTAGTTGGATGAAGCTGAAGCTAGACTCCAGCAGATGCTACCTCCTTACTTAGCTTTTTTTGTCTACTCCATTTTGCTTTCCTTACTCTCCCATAGGTTTCTCCTGAGTATATTTCCTCATGTTTCCAAACCCTTGCCTCAGGCTCTGCTTCCAGGGAACCTGAACCAAGACAATATATTATGAAACATGAGCAGAAATATAACTTCAGAACAGATACCATAGAAAATAAACAGAGGTATAAGTTCATATACCTTCTTCCCATACCTGGGAGGATCATTCTGTATTGTCCCCAGTTTGTGGATGTCCCATTTCTATACTACTACTATAGGTAAGCTGAGCCTTGGCAGAGTTTAAAGCAGAGGAGAGGCTGGGTCAGATCTGTGGTTTGGAAATATTGTTCTGGTTGCCCTATAGAAAATGGAATGGGATGGGGGCCAGGCTGGAAGCAGGCAGAACAGGAAGGAGGTGGTTATAGGCATCCAAGCAACAGATGGTGGCAGCCTGGATTAGACTGGTGGGGGAAGGAGTGGTGGTGGAGACGAGTGGCTAAAGTGAAAATAATTAAAAGGTGAGACCTCTCCCCCGCCCCTCAGCACATGAGAGTGGAGTGACTGTCAGGGGACAGGGAGGGAAGAGAAGAGGAGGAATGCCCGGTGTCCTGTGTGAGCAGTGGATGAACTGTGCTATATTCACTGACACAGGAGCCTTGAGGAAGAGCAGGTGCTTGGGAGAAAGGCAAGTTATATTTTGGATACCCACTTGTCTCCTCCACTGAACCAGGTTCTCTATCCTTTCAGGAAACTAGTTTAGAAAAGCACCACATGTATTCTTCATCATGGGGGTAAATATTAGGGCACAAAGCACAAAGCATATTCAAGAAGGCTGCAAAACAGGATTCTATTTTTTTTTTCTTGGCCATTTGTTCAGCATTACTGTATACAAAGCTCCTTGCTAGTCCTGAGGCAGACACAGAATGAAGACACTATGGAGCCTGACCTCTAGAAGCTCACGGTCCTGAAGAAGAAACAAACACACTAAAAAAAAAAAAAAAAAAAA
>NW_011889103.1:62686-69964 GCF_000151845.1 Pteropus vampyrus | reverse complement strand
TTGTCTAAATCTCAGTTTCTACATTTGTGAAATGGGTATCGTACCTACCACTCAGAGTTGCTATGAATACTAGATGAGATTCTTCAGGCATAAGCCTTGCTTTATAATGATGAATTGTGTGACTCACAGGGGATGCAGCAAGGTCACTGCAGCAAAGCCCTGGTAGATCTGGAAGTCATTTAGGATTTTCCTTCTAAACCTCAATCCTTAGACACACTGTTCCCTAATCTGTTCTGTTCTCCACCACCTTCTGACCCCACTGCCCACCCATTAAAGACAATCATAGGGTGGCTTATTCTTAAGGAAGTTCTAGGGCCAGAAAAATCCTCTAAGAATTCACTACAAAATTGTCTTTTGGCAAAATCCATTCTGAACCAGGCAGTTGAAAACAAACACTACTTCTTCCTCTGGTGTCGGAAAACCATATATTGTGTTTTGAGGCCTCCTGGAGAGAGTTGAAAAATTATTTTTCTCATGGGAAATGAAAGTTGGCCTTGTACACTGCATTTGGGACTGTTTCCAACCCAAAATTCAGGATATTTTCTATTCTGATTGTAGAAGTCCAACTCAGGTACACACACTGGGGCTTCTGAATACATTTATAAGGAAATCAGCATAATGCAAAGTTAATATTCAGAATGTGATTAATCCAGAAGCCCTACTCCATATTCCAATTACATCCACTGTTCCCTATGTGGGCCGGGTTGTACTTAAATGCATATGGAGTCAATTGGAGCACCAGATTTATGGAGGCTGCCGAAAGTCTGGCGCTGCAACAGCAATAAGTTATATTCCTATTATGTGGTGGGCAATAAAAAATCTGATATTTATTCTGTTGGATTTTGAGAAACTCTTGGAAAGTTTGTAGGCTGCTGGAACACAGCGACATATTTCATGAACAAATGTCCACATTGTGATTTGACTCTTTAGAGGCGCTTGGGCTGCCTTACAAACTCTGTACCCAAGTACTCGAGGAGGTCAACCAGTGGCCCCACCATGTCTGGTAGTTTCTCCTACTCTACGATAGGTACCTGGCTCTGTCCTCCTGCAAAGGTACGTGGGCTCTGTGACCTAGAGCAAGACCCTCAGCCCTCTCTGAGCCTCCATTTTTTCCATCTGGAAAATGGAAATAGCAATACCAACCTCAAAGGTTTGTTTCAAGGATTAAATGAAATAATGAACATGAATATGCCTGGCATATGGCAAGCATGTAATAGATAATTTTAAAAGAGGAAATGAAATTTACAAATAAATAAGGGATCAAAGTTAATTTTTTCGACTCATGAGGCATTCGTTAGAACAGTGTGTCCTCCTCAAAATGTGGTAACCGTACCACTGGAGGCAAATATAGGGAATAGTTTTTAATGGTACATGGATAGTGATTTTTATTTTTAAAGTTGTGGACTTATTTTAATGTCTCGAAGGGAAATAACAAACACATTGCCCCCTTGATTTCATGAAGAGTATTACTTTTGCCACAGCTATAGAAGGCTGATTATTAGAACAAATCTTTAAAAAAATGTTATAACTAAAGATGGATTAAATTTTTTGAAGGAGTTTGAGAAGCATTGTTCTAAGAGAAGATAGTGACATAAAACCCCTTGGGGTTAGAAAAGACCTGTATAAACATTGAAAAAAAATTCAGGAATTGTGAAAGGTAAGATTGTGTCATGTGGGTATTCCAGGGTTATTCAGAATTCCCCGAGTGGGACCTACTGCCTAACGTCGGCCATGGCTCACCTGCAGAAAAACACATCAGAAAACAAGGCATTGAAAACAGCACCATTATAGAGAGAAACTTGAATACTCTCAAATTTATTTTTTCAAGCAAATAATTTACCAACTTTGGTAATTTGCTAATAGTTCAAATTATTTTCCAACATCCCTGACAACGGATGGCCATCCAGAAGTAATGCAATGCAGTGGTGGGGAACTGCTGGTCTCCAGAACTGTGACATGTAGTTGATTTAAACCACCCTGGGTATGGAGAACCTGAACTCAGAGTGAAGAGGGGAGAGAGATGGCTCTAGCTCTTTCCTCTAGCTTGTCAACAGCTAGAGAACTGCTAAGGCCATTGTCATCTGCTATCCTAATTACAGAGCTCCTCGTTCCCTGGAAGATAAAGCCATTTCAGGCTGGAAACTGTGCAGACAAGATTCTGAAGCAGCAAACATGGGGTTTGGTTGGTTGGTATGCATTTATTTTTATATAAATGAAGGTTTTTTCTGTGCACATGGAAAGAAGAGAAGCTCTTTGCCTTTGGCAAATGCTAGGGGAGCTAAAGGCATTTCAGATTACCAACAGCTAGGGTTTCACTTAGTAGGTGAGATTCGGGAGGTCTGCGGCCCCCCAGAAACGATGGGAAAACCAGTGAAACCAGTTTGTGCGTGTGTGTGTGCGCGTGCGTGTGCTTGTGCACGTGCACACACGCGTATGTGCACACACATGTACTTGAACATTTCTCTGGGAGAAAGGCATGGCTTTAATCAGACTGTCAAAGGGGTTGGTTTAGATTTTGTCAACAGTCTGAAGCTTCAGGGATGTGGAATCTTAGACCAAAGGCAAGAGGAGAAGGAAAAGAGGTGTCTCAGTTAAGAGTGAGGAAAGTGGTTTGCAGTGAGGCTGGGATAGAAGAGGAGGTTTAAAAAATATTTATGTGAACTATGAGTCCTTTTCACTGTGTTGGAGAATTACAATAAGTGAATGTGAGACATTTTGAAATTATTCCTGGGATTGTTAGGCTGTGTTCTTTTGCTCTCAATAGCTCTTTACACGGAGCCATATGGAACCCCGCATTATAAGTATAATATAGACACTTCTATCCAGGACTCACCTCATCGTCAGATGCTTATCTCCTAGAAGGCAGGAACTCTGGCTAATTACACATCATGTCCTCCTCCACCTCTGAAGCTGACGCCTGGTAAATACTTGCTGAAGGAATAATTGTGCCTATCTTCAGGAGTCATTGGTCAAAAGAGCATGAACTTTGCATCCAAGTGGTTGTGGACACAAACTGTTATCTCATCACAGTCATAAGGTTTTCTTAGGCAAGTTACTTAACCACTCCCACTCTCATTTTCCGTCTGAAAAATGGGGATGAACATTCCTAGTTTATATGGTTAAACGAGTTGGTGGATTTCATGTGCTTAACGCTGTTCCTAGCACACACAAGGCATACAGCCAACCGCCAACCATGGTTATTGCTCTAAAAATACATTCGTTTGTAAGACTTTAAAAATCGTTTAGGTTCAGCAGCCTAAATCCCAAATGGCCCATAACTTTAATAAAATATTATTTTATCAAATAAAATTTTGCTGAGAGCCTTCTACATGCTTCCTACGTGGGTGCTGCAGTAATGCAATTCTTGCCTTTATAGGGCTCACAGAGGTGAAGGGAAGGGTAGGTGAACTTTGCAAACTCAGTGGTTGCTGCTAAGGGAAAGAGGTAGAGGCCATGAGAACTCATTTTGACTTAGGGTCAGAGAAGGCTTCCTAGAGGAAAAAACATGAGAGAAGAGGATTTAGGATAAGAGTCGGAGAGTTAGCCAGAGAAAGGAGCTGCAAGAAGCTTGTAGCTGAGGGGTTGCCATGCGAGAAACCCTGAAGCAAAAAAGAGCTTGGTGAGTTCAAGGAACTGGCTAGGGTCTTAGTGTGGCCGGGGTGGGATGAAACAAGAAATATCCAGGACGTCCCGGGCTAGGACCACGGCAGGCTCTCCTACCTGTTCTCCACATTACCATACTCTCTTTGCCATTCTCCCCACAGCAATCAGAGAGATTGTTGAAAAATAAGCTTGGATCCTGCCGCTTCTTTTTATGGCTCCCTGCTGCCAGCAGGATAACGTATAGGTTCCTTTTCTTACCCTAAAGTGCTCTTCTGACTTCATTTCTAATCTCATGCTGCATCACACTCTTGTGTGTTTCACCTTGCATTGTGCTTCAGCTTCAGCTGCATCCTTTCTCTTCCTCATCTGGGCTGTGCTCCTTCTCACCCCAGGGCCTTTGCACCTGCTCTTCCGTGTGTCTGGAATGCTCTTCTTCCAGGTCCTGGCCTGGCTGCCTCCCTCTCTCCATTCACAACTGAGCTCTGCTGTTGTGTCCTCAGATAGGTCTTCTCTGGTTTCTCTACAAAGATCCCACTGTTGCTTTGTGCCACGTCCCCCTGTGCTTCCTTCACATCATTTATTATCTTCTCAAAACTATTTTATTGCTTGTTTTTCTTGCTTATTTCTTTCATCTTTATATTATAGTTCGAGCTCAATGAGAGCAGGGATTTTGTCTAATTCACTACTGAGATTCTTCTATTCACAGCAAGTGTGTCAGCTGTGGCAGAGGCTCAGATGAGTGTCCCCTCCCATGCCTTTCCCCGGCATTGCTTCTCCCAACAAACAACTCCCTTTACTTTCATACCTGGGGGCTTACCCTGTATATAATCACCTCTCAAAAACAACAAACGTGCACCTACAAACTGCTGGATCCTACTGTTGAGCATCCAAAATAATACATAAAAACACAGACTCTGGGGCCAGTCTGTATTCGATTTAAATCTGAGCCCTGTCTGACCTTGGCCAAATCTGCTTACCGCTCTAAGCCTCATGTTCTTCATCAAGAAAACGGGCCAATAATAGTGCCTGCCGTACAAAGGGACAGGACGGAAAAGATGAGATGATTCAAAGTGCTTAGCAGAGATGGGCAAGGCGCAGACCAGTCAGGCAGGGGCCACAAAAGCACCCTTGGACTACATCGGGAATGTGAGGCCAGTTACCACAGGTTTACACACACTTCAGAGCTGTCAAAATGCGCTCTCAAGCAGACAGAACACACATGAAACAAGAACACAAGTTTGAAAAACTCTGGTCACCAGCATCAACTCTGGTTTTGTCGAGTGTTTTTGCACTGCACTGGTGCATAGCACAGAGCTCTTTGCTGGAAATGAGAAGTATCTCTTGATCCAAATATTCCTTCCCTTCAGTATGTCTCCTAAGATGTTGCAAACTTCTATTAAAGAACAATGATTTAAAGAGTGTCGATTGTGAGTCTGCCCGGGGAACCAACATGTCTCAGGTAGATTCTGTGTCAGGCTCCAGAAAGGTCTGAATGACTGTCAGCTGCTATTATTATTTTGGTAGTATGGTGGCTATTTGATTGGTAGACCACTAGAGTCATTCTCTCCCTTTAAAAGGAATAAATCATATACACAGAGATGTAATTTTTTTAGTTCATGGGGTCCAATGGGGAGAAATAGAGCAGTGGCATCAAGTCAGATGGCTGATACTCAATAAGCAACTCCCATCACATTTTCAAAATGAAAACACTTAGATGTCTGAATCAGACCTTTTCTTAACACATAAAAGACTTTATTCCTCTCAACTCTATGGTCACTGAATTTCTCCAGCAGCATCAGGGCATTCATGGTATATGCTCCAATTGTCATGGAAAACTTGATTTCAAATCCAGAAAATCCCTGACTAATCATAAGGTCCAGGAATTAGAGATTCTGATTAATTGAATTTTCCAGTCAATTGAGTGCTAATCAGAAAATCGTTTGCATTTTAACCCCTTGGTTGGTTATCTTTCAGTACATATGGCGGTTCACTATTATTCTGAACCCTGGCTCTATCACTAAGGAGCTATGTGGACTTGGACAAGTTACTTAATATCTTAGCTATCTATTGCCACATCACAAATTACCTCAAATTTAACGGCTTAAAATAACACACAATATCTCCTGATTTTCTTGAGTCAGTAGTGTAGGCACAGCTCAGCTGAGTCTTCTCCTCAAGGTCCCACACACTACATCAGGGTGTTGACAGGCTCTTTTCTGGAGTTCAGGGTCTCTTCCCAAGCTCACATGGTTGTTGGAAGAATTTAGTCAGTTCTTTGCAGTTTTGGTGAGGTTCCCATTGTCTTGCTGATTGTCAGCTGGGGCTACTCCTAGTTCCTAGAGGAGGTCTGCAGTTCTTTGCTATGTGACCCTCTCATAACATGTTAACTCACTTGACATTAACTTGTTTAGTGTTCACCATGATCTTCTGAGGTAGATGCAATTGTTATTCTTGCTGAACAGATGAGGAAGCAGAGTCTTGATGAAGTATTGTGGTTGGTACAAAGACATCCATCTAGCAAGTGATAGAGCCCAAATCAAAGACAAGTTGGTCAGGCTCCAAAGCCTACGTGCATAACTACTACAAGGTGTTGCCTCCTGTATCTCATGTCTTATCAAAAATTAGTTGAGTTTTGTTTTGTGTTTTTGTTTTTTATTTTATAGTATATCTCTTGCACACTGGATAGAGAGGTTCTTGGAAAAAGAAGCCATGTCTTAGTAATACGTGTTCCAGGTCAATATTACAAGTCCTGGAACATAATGAGTAATTAATAAATGTTTGCTAAATGGATGAATGGATAGGGTGGGTGAGTGGTGGATATCTGGATAGATGGATGGATGAATGAATGGAATAAATGGATGGATAGATGAATGGCTAGGATGATGGAATAGGTGGATGGGTGGTGAGTGAATGGATGGTAGATAGATGGATGGATGGATGTCTGTGGTTAGAGGATGGATGTGGTGAATGGGTGGGTTTGAAAGGGGATGGGGTGGGAGAAATGGATGGATGAAGAATGGGATGGGATATGGAGTAGGTGGTGGGTGGAGGGATGAGTGTATTGCTGGGTTGGTGGTGAATGGGGGTGGGCGTGAGGGTAGGATTGGTGAGTGGAAACAGACAACAACTTCTCTCCCACTTATTCATATTCATAGCTTCCTAGATAGCATCTACTTTTCCTCTATAATCATCTTATGTTGTACATATAATTTTTCTACAAGATTCAGGCTGGCCTAAATTAATCATTGAATTGATACCCATGAAAGTATATTCAAATTTAAGAATTCTTAAATCCCAGGATATCACATGGATTGGCAGGTACCTATTTATCTAGAATGGAGTGAACTGAATGGCTGCTAATAGGTGGATGGCATCAGACCACCAACAGGCTGATCCTAGGAGAAATCCCCTGCCCAGTGCAGCCCAGAGCCCTGGAAGGCTGAGGGATGCATCAGTTCCAACCTGCCTGGAAAGGAGAGGAATCTGGCTATTCCAAGAGGTAATGGAATCTTGCTGACAGAAAAACTGTGCATAGCCTTCTCAATACCGGGGGTGGGTAACCAAGTGTTATGCCATGAAATAGAGCATTCTGTGTCACCCCAGCCTGATTCCAGAGTCACAGTCTCTACTCTGATGTCATTTAGGAAGAGCACAGTAACAGTAATAGTTTAATGA
>NW_011889103.1:59121-61246 GCF_000151845.1 Pteropus vampyrus | reverse complement strand
TAAGCAAGTCACATGGCCAGGCCCTAATAAACAGAGAGAGGTTGTTCATTCTTCCTATGTTACGGGGAGGCACTATAAGATCACACGGCTCAGGAAGAGAAGTGCTGAAACAATCATCTTGGCTATTTCAGGATGGTAATGGCTCCTTACTGGTGTAGCCCTGTCTTATAGCACTATCTCATATTGGCTTTCCAATGCCCTGCCCACACATGTGTAAATAGTGCAGGTATATATAATTTTAATAGCTATTTTATTTAAATATTTTTTAGTGTCATTAATTTCTTTTTTACTAGACTCTTCTCAAATTACCCAGTTTGAGAATGCCATCTGTTTCCTGAAGAATCCATCATGCAATTGAGCCAATGTTCACTGAGATCCTCTGTGCCCAGCTTGGGATGGGTAAGAATCAGATGAACAAAAATAATTCCCTCTTCTTGCTGAGCTCACGCTCTCTATGCAGGGTGCCAATTTATCTTTTTGTGCATTGTGTAATATAATGATCGCAACTGCATTGGGCAGGGGATTCTATTATTAGTCCAATACAAGGAAACTAAGGATTCAAGCGGTCGAGCGACTTAGCCAAGGTTACTCAGCTTGAAGGTAAAAGAGGCAGGATTTGACCCCAGCTCTACCTGATTACACAGCTTCTTAATGACTGAACTTGATAGCTTCACATTGCAGTAAAACAAGGTTTTTGCAAATATAGACTCATTACATTTTCATTTGAGCAATAGGTTCAGTTTACTGCCCATTTTACATATGAGAAAAACCAAGTATCAGGGAATGGAGTCCAATTTCCCATGGTACCATAGATAGAAAATCACACAGCAGAAATGCAAATCCTGTTCTCCCCAATCCAAAACTTGTTCTCTTTCTAACATGCCTCACTGCCAATCAAATCCACTCTCTCAACAAGACTCTGTCCTGAGCAGGTCCCAGTGGGAACTCCAGCCAGCTCTGACCAAGGCTTACTGGACAGAGGTTGGCCTTCTCCACTCTCTACTTTGTCTCTCTAGTAGCCTGGCCCCCTCCTGGCCCCAGCAAGCTCTTCACTCTCGTGTCAACCCCTTTTGGGGGCCATCTGTCATCCATGCTTTACAGCCCACTCAATGAAGAGCAAATCTGTATTGATTTCGGAATAACTTGAGCTGTAAATTGCAGGCCATGATTTGCTTGGTCACCTCCAGATGAGACTCTATCAACTGTACTAGGGGTCTCAATCTAATTATGATCCCAGGAAACCCAGTGGCAGTGTGGCCCAATGCCTATGTAAAAAAGAACTGTTAATTCAGCCAAGAGTTATCTGCAAAAATGTATACCACATAATATGAGCTGGCCCTGGTCTTTGACAGATCAAAATCTAGCAGCTTACTTTGGCCACCAAATTAAGTGTGAGAACTGATCTTGAACAATTTGTGTTGGTAATAATGACAAAGGCAAAATAATAACTAATATTCACTGACCACTTTGCATGCATTATTTCATTGTAAAGCCTCACAATAGCCCTGCCACTTACTAGCTGTGGAATTCTGGTCAAGTTATTTAGCTTCTCTGTATCTCTGTTTTCCTCATGTGAAAAATGAGGGATAATAGTAATATCTCCTTGAGGGAAATATTAAATAAAGTAATTTATGTAAGCTGCTAAGATCAGGATCTGAGTGTAGTCTTACCCTCATTATTCATGAAGAAAGGGAAGCCCAGAGATGTTAAGAGACTTGCCCAAAGTCACACAGCTAACAAAGGGTTTTGTCTGGATCACGATGCATTGTTTTTAGAATGTTGTTTAATTGCCAATATTGAAAAACGTAGCTGATTTCTTGTTTCTCTTGAACATTTGGGAAAAAACTGGACCTCTATTTCTTGCTGCCATACTTCACTGCTAACAATTTATTATGTCAGATCAGCTAAACCCAACAGTGCCAAAGCCTACTCACAAACTCAAGCAAAAAAAAAAAAAAAATCAGATTCTGGGATTTTGAGGTTGTCTGTAATGCTCTGGATCAGATGATGCTGATAAGCAGCTGTCCCTGTTACATGGGGTTTGTGCTCCTGGTTTACTTCAGTCCCCATGACTCCCTGCTGCCCCTGCACTTGGCCCACTTTTCTCATTCACGATGCCTGCCTG
>NW_011889103.1:56457-57976 GCF_000151845.1 Pteropus vampyrus | reverse complement strand
AATCTACACACCAGTAGCAGTTTTCTGTAGCAAAATGTCAGTGTAGGGACAACAACTGTCTCTGCCTGGGAAGGACTATGATTATTTTTTTCTGAAGTTATATCTTTCTTATCATTTAAGTTTTAAGGTGGTCTTTCTTTTATGAAATTATAGGACAATTGGATGTGTGTTGTTATTGTTTGTCTTTAATAATAGAAATTAAAAATTTTTCTATCTTATGTCCTTCTCCCTCCTCAGAACCCACCCTGCCAGTCTCCAGGCCCTAAAATCCAAGATTTAGGATGAAGGAGTTTCCTCTGACTTGGGACCATGTCTCCTGAAAACCAAGCTATTGTGCTGAGATAGGAGGAAATTTGAGCTCTTAGTGATTCAACAAGAATTATGTTGGTAACATTCCTATCAATATTTTACCCCATCCCCCAGAATTTCTCAGACATATATTGAATAATTACTATTCATCATTTATTCCAATAACAAGTATTTATTGAGCATCTACTTTATACTAGGGCTGGTGGTAGTGCTGGAAATACAATGCCATTAGAAAGAGATATAATCAGTCTACAGAGATGAGTGAATCAGATATATGTGCACACACACACACACACACACACACAAATGTGCATGTTAGGGGCCTGGAGAGTATTCCAAGCAGAGGGACGAAGAGCATGAGCAAAAGTCCTGTGGCCCAAGGATAATGATGGGCGTGAAGCCAGTGAGAATGCCAGTGAAGCTGGAGAAGAATGAGTGGAGGATGCATGGCATAAGATGTGGGTAAGAAGCAGACAGAGGCTATGCCGTGTCATGTGGGACTTGCCAGGGTTTTATTCTTTGACCTAGAGCTTTATCCCGATAATTCACATAAAAGCAGATTCTTTACCATTCTAGATCATATTCCTCTTGCTGTGACTTTAAATAATTTGGCCCTTGGTTCAAATGTTGGTCTTAGTTGATGTGACTGATTATGTCTGATCGTGTCTGATGGTTGATGTGTCTGATTGGTACCATCTAATGGATTGGTAAATAGAATACTGGAGAATTGTTGAAGGGTTTTCAGTCCTTGGCACTGGAGGAGAGAGTCTTGACATCACATTTGATTTAAAAAATCCCCTTGGCGATAGCATAGGTAAGAGGCTAGAGGGCCTGCAGCTGGTTGGGAGAGATAGATGAGGAGTCCATTGGATATTGCTGACCAGACAGTCACATCAATGAGGACCAACATTTGAACCAAGGACCTAATGATTCAGAGTCCTGACAGGAGGAAGATCATCTGGAATGGGAAAGAATCACTTCTTGCATGCACTATCAGGTGAGCCTGTGGGCAAGCTCTATCCCATTTGCAAGAGTTTGAACAGTCTGTCTGTACCAATTTAAGTAGGAAGATCAGCTATTGTCCAGTTTGCCCAGGAGTTTAGCACTGAAAGTCCCAAGTTAAAGGAAATTCCTCCATCCAGGCAAACTGGGACCACTGGTCACCCTAATTTCAAGACCAGATCTCCAATCAGGAGTGATGTCAGAAACA
>NW_011889103.1:55949-56407 GCF_000151845.1 Pteropus vampyrus | reverse complement strand
CAAGTTAAAGGAAATTCCTCCATCCAGGCAAACTGGGACCACTGGTCACCCTAATTTCAAGACCAGATCTCCAATCAGGAGTGATGTCAGAAACACGGCAGAGTGAGAAACGTCCCCGGATCTCTCCCCTTGAAACAACAATAAGCTGAACATCTAAAACTCAACAAAAACACCTAAACTGCACACCAGCATGTCTGAGCATGGGATCTGCACATAAGAGCTACCAAAGTCAGAACCTGGGTGTTGGGCAGTAGACATGGAGAAATAAGCTGCCTTTCGCAGCTGCTGGAGGAGGAGAATGGGAGAAGGTGTGGTAAGTTCCCTGAACAGCCCAGCCTGGGAGTCCTGTGAGCTCCACGCAGCCAGCAGCAGGGCCCAGTCATCAGGGCAAAAAGCAGATAAGTGGGTCGGCAGAGAAACAATAGTTGATTTTTACCAGCTGCAGTTGCAAAACTGAG
>NW_011889103.1:51490-53459 GCF_000151845.1 Pteropus vampyrus | reverse complement strand
AACAAAAGGACAAGGAAGCAGTGGAAACACCGAGCTACCAAGAAGCAAAAGATAAAATGGCTATAAGAAGACCTCATATTTTAATAATCATCCTAAATGTAAATGCACTGAACTCACCAATAAAAAGGCACAGAGTTGCAGATTGGATCAAAAAACAAAACCCAACCATACACTACCTCCAGGAGACACATCTTAGCTCAAAAGACAAATATAGAATCAAAGTGAAAGAGTGGAAAATTATATGTCATTCAGAGAAAAGTGGGAGTATCGGTATTAATATTGGATGAAATAGACTTCAAAATAAAAAAATGTAGAGAAAGACACTGAGGGACACTTCATAATTATAAAGGGAATCATGCACCAAGAAGACATAACACTTATTAATATCTATGCTCCCAATCAGGGAGCCCCAAAATATGTAAAGCAATTACTAACAAAACTAAAGAGAAAAACAGACCAAAACACTATCATAGTAGGGACCTAAATACCCCACTGTTGGATATGGACAGATCATCTAAACAGAAAGTCAATAAGGAAATCATATCTTTAAATGACACGTTAGACCAACTGGACATAATTGACATTTACAGAGCCTTCATTCCAAAACAGCTGCTTATACATTCTTCTCTAGTGCACATGGAACATTCTCAAGAATCGACCACATACTGGGACACAGAGATAGCCTCAATAAATATAAGAGGAATGAAACCATACCAACCATATTCTGTGATCACAATGCTTTGAAACTAGAGATCAACTACAAAAAGAAATCAGGAAGAACCACAGATACATGGAGACTAAACAACTTACTACTGAAGAATAACTGGGTCAGACAAGAAATAAAAAGAGAGATCTAGAGATACATAGAAACAAATGATAATGATAGTACAACATATCAAAACTTTTGGGACACAGCAAAAGCGGTCATAAGAGGAAAGTTCACATCATTACAGGCCTGCCAACCAAAAACAAGAACGAAGCCAAATAAACAACCTAACGCTTCATCTTTAAAAACTTTCTAGAAAAGGAAGAACAAATGAAGCCTAAAGTCAGCAGAAGGAAAGAAATCATCAAAATTAGAACAGAAATAAATGAAATTGAAAAAGAAAAAAGAAATGCAAGAAAGAGCTGGTTCTTTAAGAAGGTTAATAAAATTGACAAACCCTTGGCTAGACTCACTACAGAGAAATGAGAAAGGACACAAATAAACAAAATCAGGGATGAAAGAAGGGAAATTATGACTGACATCGCAGAAAGACAAAGGATCATACAAGAATACTATGAAAAAGTATATAACAACACCAAATTTAATAACCTAGAAGAAATGAACTAGTACTTAAGAGAAATACAATCTTCCTAGACTGAATCAAGAAGAACTAGAAAATCTAAATAGACTAATTGGCACTATGGAAATTGAAACAATCATCAAAACCTACCCAACAGTCAAAGTCCGGGATCAGATGGCTTAACCAGTGAATTCTACCAAACATTCAAAGAAGATTTAATACCTATTCTCCTCAAACTCTTCTAAAAATCAGAAGAGGAGGCAATACTTCCCAACTTATTTTATGAGGCCAGTATTACTCTGATACCAAAACCTGGTAAAGATAACACAAGAAAGAAAACTACAGACCAATTTCTCTCACAGATGCAAAAATCCTAAAAAAAGGTGCTAGCAAACCAAATACAGCAACATATTAAAAAGATTGTACACCAAGATCAAGTAGGCTTCATCCCAGAGGCACAGGGATGGTTCAACATACACAAATCAATTAATCTGATACACCACATAAACAAATTAAAAAATAAGAATCATATGGTCATATCAATAGATGCAGGAAAAGCCTTCGACAAGATACAGCATCCATTTATGATCAAAACACTTCACAAAATTGGTATAGAAGGAAAGTACCTTAACATAAAAAAGGCCAACTATGACAAACCTTCAGCCAACATTATACTTAATGGT
>NW_011889103.1:36283-51440 GCF_000151845.1 Pteropus vampyrus | reverse complement strand
AGAAGAGGAGGCAATACTTCCCAACTTATTTTATGAGGCCAGTATTACTCTGATACCAAAACCTGGTAAAGATAACACAAGAAAGAAAACTACAGACCAATTTCTCTCATGAACACAGATGCAAAAATCCTAAAAAAAAGGTGCTAGCAAACCAAATACAGCAACATATTAAAAAGATTGTACACCAAGATCAAGTAGGCTTCATCCCAGAGGCACAGGGATGGTTCAACATACACAAATCAATTAATCTGATACATCACATAAACAAATTAAAAAATAAGAATCATATGGTCATATCAATAGATGCAGGAAAAGCCTTCGACAAGATACAGCATCCATTTATGATCAAAACACTTCACAAAATTGGTATAGAAGGAAAGTACCTTAACATAAAAAAGGCCAACTATGACAAACCTTCAGCCAACATTATACTTAATGGTTAAAAATTAAAAACCTTTCCTCTAAGATCAGGAACAAAGTAAGGCTGTCCACTATGGCCACTCTTAATCAATATAATATTGGAGGTCCTAGCGATTGCAATCAGGCAAGATAAATCTATGAAAGGCATTCAAATAGGAAAGGAAGAAGTCTAACTGTCACTATTTGTGGATGACATGATTATATAGAAAACCCCAAAGACTCCACAAGAACACTACTAGAAACAATAAGCAAATACAGTAGTTTCTGGATATAATATCAATGTTCAAAAATCCATAGCATTCCTATCTATAGTCTAATAATGAAGTGTCAGAAAAGGAAGTGGAAAAAATGATTTATTTTGTAATTGCAACAAGAAAAATAAAATACCTAGGAATAAATCTAATGAGACATATGAATGATCTATATAATGAAAACTATAAAACCCTGTTGAAAGAAATCGAAGAAGATACAAAGAAATGGAAACGTATTCCGTGCTCTTGGGTTGGAAGAATCACCATTGTTAAAATGACCTTATTACCTAAAGCATTATACAGTTTTAATGCAATCTCCATCAAAATCCCATTGGCATTTTTTAAAGAAATGGAATAAAATATCATCAGATTTGTATGGAAGCACAAAAGACCCCAAATTGCCAAAGATTTCCTGAGAATAAAGAATGAGCCTGGAGGCATCACTCTGCCTGACTTCAAATTATACTACAAAGCGACAGCAATCAAAACGCCATGGTATTGGCAGAAAGGCAGACACATGAACCAATGGAACAGAATCGAGAGTCCAGAAGTAAACCCATATTTATAGGCGCAAATAATTTTCAACAAAAAAGCCAAAAATGTACAGTGGAGAAAGGAAAGCCTCTTCAATAAATGGTGCTGGGAAAAATGGAAAGCCACCTGCAAAAGAATGAAACTAGACTGTTGTCTATCACCACACACCAAAATTAACTAAAAACGGGTTAAGGACCTGAATATAAGACCTGAAACAATAAAATGCATAGAAGAAAACATAGGAACTAAACTCAAGTACTTGGACTGAAAGAGGATTTTATGAATTTGACCTCAAAGGCAAAGGAAGTAAAAGCTAAAATCAAGAAATGGGACCACATCAAAATAAAAAGCTAACCCTCATACACTGCTGGTGGGACTGCAAATTGGTACAGTCACTATGGAAAACAGTATGGAGGTTACTCAAAAACTCAGAATTGATCTACCATATGATCCAGCAATCCCTCCAGATATACTAGGTATTTACTTCAAAGATTTGAAAACCCATATCGGAAAATATATTTGCACACCAATGCTCATAGTAGCATTATTCACAGTGGCCAGGACATGGAAGTAATCAAAGTGTCCTACGATAGATGATTGATTAAGAAGCTGTGATACATATATACAATGGAATATTACTTGGTTATAAGAAGAGATGAAATATTGCCATTTGCGACAACCTCAATGGACCTTGAGATAATCATGCTAAGCAAAATAAGCCAGACAGAAAAAGTTGAAAATCTCATGATATCACTTATATGTGGGATATAAACCTAAAAGCAACAAATGAATAAGACAAGCAAATGGAGGCTCATGGACATGGACAATGGACTAGTAGTTACCAGAGGGGAGGGGTAGGGTGTAGAGGAGAGGTAGGCGGGGGAAAAGTTTAAATCATTTCTTCAATTAAAAAGTGAATAAATAAATTAATTAATTTAAAAAAAGACCGGGTCTGTTTTGTCAGTAGGGGTACAGATGCACCTTGCTCTGTGTGTCATTTCAGTAGAATGTGCCAGGCAACTCTAATTAGCTGAACCCGAGATTTTGCCTTTATTGTGTACTGTAGCATTTATTAAACTTCATTCTCTGTGTAATGACAGTGATAAGTAATAAGTAGTATAAGCAAGAGCTTTGTGACCAATAGGTTTTTCTGTAAGCTGGGAATAGAATGTTTGGATTAGCCAAATATTTTGCTGAATATTATGTCATGTTTTTAAAGGAATCCTACATGTTAAAGTATTATATTACAATAAAAATGCACTGTTATTTTTTTAAGTACTTGACAAGGCCTTATGGTTACATGCTTGAGCTGGAATGTCAGACAGCCTGGGTTCAAATTCTATCTCTGTCATTTGTAAGTCTTGTGACCTTGAGCTTGTTACTTAGCTTCTCCGTGTCTTAGTTTTCTTATATATAAAATAGCAATAACAATCTACCTCAGAGTTTAGATGAGAAAAGGCATGTAAAGTTCTGGGTACCATGCCTGGCATACACTTAATAATGGTCTCAAAGCACGAGAGTAGTGTTGCTGGCAATTCAAATATGCGAAAGAGAAACTATAAACTTTATCATAGGTATGTATATATAGGAAAAAATCAATATCTCTAGGGTTCGGTACTATCCACAGTTTCAGACTTCCACTGGGGGTTTTGGAATGTCTACCATGCAGATAAGGGGGGACTACTGTATCTGGCAAAGAGTAAGTACTCTTTGGAGTCTGATTTCATTTACTCTGTGAGCTTCGTCCACATTGTTGCATGCAAATATAGTTTGTTTATTCTCGGTGCTATGTATTCCCTACTATGTGAGTATATGACACTTCATCTAGTCTACCACCGATGGGCATTTAGTTTCATGTCTAAGACTCTTAGAAATAGAGATGCTATGGACATTTCAGTTTGTGTGTATTTGTGAACACAAGTCCAAATCCATGTTGGGACTATAGAGGGGAAACTGCAGAGTCCTCGGGTATGAATGTATTCAGTTTTAGGAGATATGAACATAGTTTTTCAGTGTCGCATCAACTTATCCAACCATCAACACTGAATGAAGTTCTAGTTCCTCCACATTGTCAGCAACAATTTTCATTTTAGACATTCTGCTGAATGTGTGGTAATGTCACATTGCATTTCACTGAAGACTAATGAGGTTGACCACATTTTCATTTGAATTTTGGCAATGAATATATCCTCTTGTGAAGTGTCTATGCTCGTCTTTTGACCATTTTCTCTTCTCTTCTTTTCTTCTTCTTCTTCTTCTTCTTCTTCTTCTTCTTGTTCTTCTTCTTCTTCTTCTTCCTCTTCTTCCTCTTCTTCTTCTTCTTCTTCTTCTTGTTCTTGTTCTTCTTCTTCCTCTTCTTCCTCTTCTTCTTCTTTCTGTAGATACAAGTCCTTTGTTGGACGTGTGAATGCAAAAAGCCTTTCCACTCTATGGCTTATGTTTTCATTCTTCTTAATATGTTTTCATTCTTCTTAATCTATTGATGAACAGAAGTTCTTCATTTTAAAGTAGTTAATTTTTTTCTTCAAGATTAGTACTGTTTATCCTAGTTATGTAATCTTTGCCTCCCCACATCCCTAGTGTCATGGAAACATTCTCTTTTGTTTTATTCTAAAAGTTTATTGTTCTATCTTGCATAATTAGATCCATAATAAATCTGGAACTGATTTTTGGATAGAAGTTTGAGGTCAGGTTAAAGATGTCCACATGGAAAATTGACCCAGCATTATTTACTGAAAAGGATAGCTAAATTTTTGTTTTCATTTCCAAGAGTAAGATATTTTAGCTGCAGTCATCTTAAATGCTTGTCGTATAACCAGTTGACATTCATTTATTCAGCCAGCATTAACTGAGGTTGTGCTCTGTGCCAACTTCTGTGCTAGGGACACGTGGGCACTGCCCTCCAGGTTCCTAGGGGCATGGACATATGACAAACCCCTCCCCGAATGGATGTCTTATCTCTGTATTCCCAAGCCTCACACAGTGCCCAGCACTTGGTAGGAGCTCAATAATTAGCAGCCGCTATCGGCAACAGGACAATATTATGTCTCTGGCATTTGGACTTACACAAAAACATTGTCAAATAACATCCTGTCCACTTCTGTGCTGTGTGACTCTGGGCAGGTCTCATCGTGTCTCTGAAACTCAATCTCTTCTTGTGTGCAATGGGAGCTCACATCACACGTCCTGTGGGATTTCAAGGAGCTAGTTCGTGAAAAGAGTCTGGCACACGCTGAGTGTTTGGTAAGTTATAGTTGCTATTGGAGTTCATACTGTTACCGTGAAGTCAATTGGCCCTGGTAAATGTTCAGGTCTTCATTGACATTCTAGAAAATGAGGAAGACGGACATCATCTCTCTGTCCAGTTCACATTGGGACTTGGGAATCAGGGATGTGATTGTCTTAGGTGGGTGTAGAGCAGCATCTAGTGGAGGAGAAGGAAAATGACAGTGTCATGGGGACATTTTGAAGAGAGTTTTAAAGGCGAGACAAAAGTTGGCAAAGAAGCAGGAAGATGACTCACATGTGCTGGTGCCCCAGCAGGGGAGGTGAAACAATGACCCTTTCCTCTGAATTCTACCAAATATTTAAGATAGAAATAATGCTAATCTTGAACACATATTTCCAGAGAACAGATACAGAGGGAACACACCCACTCAGCTTTCACAGAGTTGTGAGAATCTTGATACAATCCCAGCAATAGACACGACAGGAAAAGGGAATTCTAGGTCGACTCTTTTGAATGTTAGTGCTAAAATTTGATACCCATTAGCAATCTCAATTCAGAGATGTTAGAAAGGAAGGAAATTGGGATTTCATGGGGAGATGTCCATGGGTTGATGTGGACAAGATTACTAGGTGTTTGGGTGCTGCCTGAGAGAGTGATGAGAAGTGACAGTGCCATCGGGTAGGTGGAATGAACATTTGGTGACAACGATTAGAGGGTTCTGGTGATCCTCAAGGAGTGTCCTGGGGTGAGGTCACAGGTTGTGGGTCACATTAATGGGTTCTGTTCTTATGTAATGAGTATGGAGGGTATCCTTCTCACAGGACATAGGACTCTGTCCCCTGACACTACAGTGTCTAGGTATGGATGAGGAGTTTGTAGAGCCTGGACTGTGGTGAGGGAGGACTTGGGCAGAGAAGAGACATGACTCAGAGCCAGGGTAGCCATTGCCTGCTTTCAGCCAGGCCTGAGTCCAGGCTGTTCAGATGGTTGCTCGGATCAATAGTCAGTGAGACATTGAGGGTCACAGACTTAATTCATTAAATAGAAGCACCAGCCCAAATGGCCACTTTCTTGGTCAATTCATATTAACTGTTCATCCAGGGTTGGTCAGTTGAAGAGAAGCTAACAGTGTGAGACAGCTGACAGTGTGAAGAAGGTAGGCAAGGATGACAGCAAGTTTGGATTTCCCTGGTCCTTCAGAAGAACTTTGTTTGGGGAAAATGGCATCATATTTTGTGGTAGGCATCGAAATGGAGAGAAAAGGCCTTTGGGTCATGACTTGGGCCCTTTTCTTAGGTGCCCAGGTATCTCCTCAAGGCATCAGCTCTCCTGCAGAAACCTAGGGGCAGGAGAATTTGAGAAATGGAGTGAGGGAAGCACTTGGTTAAGGGGTCCAAGGCATGATCTGGAGGACTTGGCGGTTCAGGGATCTCTGTTCCCAGGGAACCAACTACATTCCTGTCCCAGATCCATCACTCACTAATGACTCTAGAAAAGCTACTTAACACTCTAAATTTCAATGCCCTGAACTGTACACATAGGTACAGCCTCTGCTGTTCATACCACAGCTCTGACATGGGGTGACAGGAGATGATAACAGGTATTGTTTATGAGCTATAAAGCATCACATCCATGTAAAGTCTAAAGAGTAAACTTGTACCCTCCCCTGACCTGTAGCCACCCAAGTCCCTTCTCTGGAGGCAGCCACTACCAAGTTTCTAGAGACACTTAATAAGAGAACACTTGTAGAGCACTTACGAAGTAAGTTACTTTCTTAAGTCTTTACCTATATTTAATCATTAGCCTCATACCGTAATACTAAAAAATAGGTTTCATTAAAGTTTTCAGAGGACGGTGTAGAGAACTGAAGCACAGAAGGGTTACATAACCTTCTCAGGTCATCAGGCACCAGCACCCATGTTCTCAGTCACGGTGCTCAGGTGATTTTCTATATTGTCCAATCTGTCTTTAGGTGTTGTAAGTGCATGCCAAACTGCAAGATCTCCCTAAAGCCCAACTTTGATTTAGGTGACTCTTATAGGCAGCTGGTGAATAATGAGATCAAAAGCTTGAACTGTGAATAAGTTATTACTAATTTCCCTGTGGTGTTCTGCCAGCGAGATGTCAACAGCTCTCTTTATTGTGAATGCATTTTCCAGGATCTTGTCTGGGTGTAGAGAGCAAACTTATTGCTCATTTAAGAAGATATGCAGCCTGCCCTCAGAATCACGTCAGAAAAATGGGCATCCAGCCACATCCCAGGGTGCACCCTGCCAGCAAATCAATTGAAGGTATGGAAATTTACTTATTAAGAAGATTCAAGAATGATGATTAAAGTTTATCCGATGTGCCATGTGCAAGAGAAAACTATGGAAATGCTAAGCCATGTGTGAAAGTTTTAATTTACTACATCAACCAGTAGTGCTATGAGCATAGAAGTAAAGATTCATTTACCACTAAAGTTTGGTTCACATTTAACAGTAAAAAATGTTCCAAGCCAATGGATATTAGCTGATTGCTGAATGTTAGTGAAGATAGACCTTTCCTTGAAACAGTGCTGCCAGATTATTTTTTAGTTAATACACCAATATTTAGAAGAGCTTGGCATTAACGTAAAAACTGAACAGGTAATAAAGAAACTTCTCATATACCCACTTCCAATCCTTGGTTTCCCCTATTAACATATGTGTCATACATTTGTTACTATTAATGAACCAATATTGATCCATACCTAACAGTAAGGTTCACTCGTTGCATTGTACATTTCTATAATTTTTGAAAAATATATAATCTTGTATCAACCAACCAGAATAGTTTCACTACCTTAGCAACCCCCTATGCTTCATCTCTTAATCCCTCTCCCCTTTCCCTGAAACCCCTAATAATCACTGATATTTTTTCTGGCTATTTTTGCCTTTTCCAGAATGTAGATGGAATCATAATGTGTAGCTTTTTCAGACTGACTTTTTTTTTTTTTTTTTGACCAGCAATATACATTTAAGGTTCTTCCATGTTTTTCTGTGGCTTAATAGCTCGATTATTTTTATCACTGAATAACATTCCATTGTATAGATGTAACGGAGTGGTTTGGTCTGTTCACCTCTTGAAGCACATTTTAGTTGCTCCCAGTTTTTGGCAATTATGAATAAAGCCACCATAACTCTGTTTTGTGTCAGTCTTGGCTTATTGATAGTTTTGCTATTGGCTAGGAATCCCTGGGGCCACTCACCTGGGCCCACACTACTTGCTGTGAGCCCTGGCAGATATTACCCTGACCAGAGCCCATGTTTTGGCTGGACAAGTTCTTGTGGTTCTTATTATGATTGCAAGATGCACCTCAGCAATCATCATTAGGGAACTTTGGAAAATAACCCAACAAGGTTTATTATTCACAGGCACTGGAGGGTACATGGCATGCCCAGAGCCACACAGCGAGGTCAAGGGGGAATAGTTAGTGGGGGAGAGGAAACTGCAGTTCTGCCTTTACTAGGGTCAAGGGTGGGGTGCCTAGGGTTTCACAGGTTCACTCTTTAATAGTGAATTTAAAACATAAGAGCAGGAATTAGGGCACAGGAAGGGATAAGTGGGGTCGCTCATGTGGTTAGTTATCTAGGTTGTTCTGTAGCTGTGTTGTATAGCTGCCAATGTGTTTATTCGAGATGGGCGTCTTTGAAATGGATACATCAACCATAGAAGCTTTAAATTAATTTTACTTGGAGTTGGTTAACTTCTTGGAGGTGTAGACTCATATCTTGCCTAAAATTTGGGACGTTTTGGGTCATCATTATTCTAGTATTCTTTCTACTCCTCTCTCACTTCTGGGACTTGAAAAATATTTGGTTTGCTTGATGGCTTTCCATAGTTCCCTTAGGCTTTGTTCACTTTTCTTCAATCTTTTTTCTTTCTGTTCCTCAGACTTGATAATTTCAATTGTCCTTGCTTCATTTTCAGTGATTCTTTAACCTGCTGAAATCTTCTTTTAAATCTCTCCATTGGTAAATTTTTCATTTCAGTGTTATACTTTTAACTCCAGAATTTGTTTTTAGCTTCTTTTTTATGTTTTCTAACTCTTTGTCGATCATCCAGTTTCATTCGTACATAGGTTTTCTGATTCTCCTTTTTTTTCTGATTCTCCTTTTTTTATGTTTTCTAACTCTTTGTCGATCATCCAGTTTCATTCGTACATAGGTTTTCTGTCTTCCTTTAGCTCTTTGAAATCTTTAATAAGGTAGTTATAAATTCATCATCTAGCAAGAGTATCAGTCTTCCCCAGAGATGCTTTCTGTCAATTAATTTTTTCCTTTGAATGAGCTGTACTTTTTTTTCTTTATAGGCCTTGTAATTTTTAAAATTACACTGGACATTTGAATCTTATGATGTGACTCTAGAAATAAGATTCTCCCACTTTCACAGAATTTGTAGGGTGGGTCTGTCCTGGGGATCAACCTGTGGTGTAAGCTTTAGATCTTCTTAGGTCTTTTATGAAGTTGTGTCTCCCTGGGCATGTTCAATGACTTTCTAAATCCCTATGTGTATGTAGTTACTTTTGAATGTCCTAATCATGAAATATCTGGCTCTCAAAAGGATGGAGGGAGGATAAAAAATGAGAAAAAAAGGTGATTTCTCTTTAAATATACTGGAAGCCACTCAGCCAGTGAGAGATGCAACAATGGTAGCCTGCCTTTGTGTCTATGCTTCCACAATTGAAAGCAGTAATCTGCAGTTAGAACACAGATCCCCAGTATTTAGAGGATAAGGTTCTTATTGCCCATTGTGGCCCCTAGGAATGCTGGTACGGCTTTCTGTCACTAGAGTGGGGATCATGTGTTGGGGATGAATGCCTTAACAAACTATTCCACAGTTGCCTGGCTAGTGCAAGCATGTACAACCACCAACCAATGAATGCATGCACATGGTATAGAATAAGAAGACCGGAAGCAAAAATATCATATATCAATAGTGGTTATTGTTAAATGGTAGGATATCTGTATTTTCAAAACTTCCATAATTGATTATATTTATGACAAAGGATTAATGAATAAATGTAAAAAACATTCTGCCTGAAATAGAATGTAGTCCCTTAGTAAAAGTTTACTTTTAATCAGCTGTAAAATTCTATGCAACAGATGATAAATGTAGTAGCAGTATATGTGGATCCGTGGAGACTGAAATGATCTCGGAAGAAGAGGTCAAGAAGTTAGTGGCAATTTAGCTGGACTTCACATTGGGAAAGAGGAGTGATGAGACTCTGTCATGGAATCAGAGCATGTAGTTTAGTACCACTTACAGATCGAATATTTCACATTGATTTAGATTGCTTTTAGCTGCAAAGCCAAGGACTCTGTTTCTCATTTCCCTTCTGTTCTCCTCCTTTGTCATCCTTCTTCCGGCAAGGCAGATGGCCCAACAGCAGCTCAGTTCATGGTTAACTAATAACATCCATAACTCTAGCTCTTTGCCTAAGTCAACCAAACCTCCCTAAGTACTTCCTATGTAACACCGCCAATGACTCGCAGTTACTCTGTGTCCTCCTAGATCCCCCTGAGGGCTTATTGGAGGAGCTTTCTAATGACAGAGAAGAGGAAGAGGCCCCATCTAATGTCAAGGAAGAGGCCCCATCTAATGTCAGGGTAAGGTCACCTGTTTTTGTCTGAGATCATTATGTTGCTCTGTTGCTTTATTTCACGTTCCATTGAATTCATGTATGAAAGTCTGACAATGTATATTATAGACAATATATACAATTTCTGTAGTTGGAAGAGCGACAATTGGGAGTTTCTCACCAAATGACATCTGATTGAAGAGGGCACTCAAAAATGATAGCAGCAGTTACAAACTGTATGGTAGTGGGCGTTTTCCTCAGCAGCAATTTCTCCTCCTTAAGAAAAAAGTTTGTAATTGCCAACCAAAATGGATTTGATTGATATGCCCTCCAGATCAAGCTGGTGCCTTTTGGCACAAATATGTTTGCTCCATTCTTCCTGTTGGGTTCCCATGAGTCATTAGTATTTCCCATTTGGTTTTCTAGACTCATTGAAAGAACAAAAGTGTTGTGCAAACAGGATACAATGTGATTTGATCCTCATGGTGTTGTTTTTGCTATGATTGGAGGCGTCCTTAGGTGTAAGTGAAAACAGTATGCACTCTGGAATCACCCAATTGCTGGGAGAAAATGTAGATGATTAAGAAAGTCAGAGCTTGTTTGCTGGTTTCTATTTAGACAGCCACCCTGATTCTGGGCTTTGGTTGGGGATGAGGGCTGGGGATGTGCTGAAAGAAGTTGATTTTCCAGGTAAAGAACCATGGTCACTTTTTAACAAGCAGTTTTGTTTTGTTTAGGTGGTGAGGATTTGAGGGCAGAACAATGGGTTTTTCCCTATAAGAATCTGTGTGGTGTGATTCTGTGTGTGTGTGTCCTTAGACCGATGTCCCCTCTGACAGCACAATTTCCAATGTCAACTTAAATGAAAAATCCCATCACCATAGTTTCATGTGATTATATCTATTTTTCAAAATTTATCAAATTATACACTTTAAATGTGTGTAGTTCATTGTGTGCTAGGTACACCTCAGTATACTTGGTGGGGGGGGAATCCCATCGCCAACTAGGAGAATGTTCACAGGGTTCTAAATGGACAAAACTTAGTGTTTCAGAATCACTGTTGTTGGGTCAATAACAACTTCAATTTATAATAAATCTCACCTCTGTCCAGGCCTTTAAATTCCCTTCAAGGCTGTTTGATTGACAGTGATCAATGAAAAGCAGCTATCACGGTCTATTTCACATAAGAGAAAACAAAGGATAGGGCAGGTAGATGAATTATGGGGAACGGGGGTCATGCAGCCTGTGAATCGGGGAACCAGGTAGTGCATTTTAGACCCTTTGATTCCAGAGCCTATGCACTTTCTCTCATACCTCTACTGCCTGGGATAGACATTGAACTTCTCTTGTGATTTTGGCATCAGTTATGTTTTTATCCTTGTTCTCAATGCTCTTTGTGTGGGGCTCCTGCCAGGCCTGAGAGGACAGTTATCTCAGTGCTTCTCTCTTAGACATATTAGCACTAAAGGGATATTTCCCCCAGTGGTACTTGACTTTGGCTCTTCCCTCATTCCCAAACCCTGTGGATTATTGGAGGTCTCACAGTGACTCTTCCCAGACCTTAACTGAGTGCTGGGCAGGGCTCCATCTTTTGCAGGTAGTCCCTGTGTTAGTAGCATATCACACCCATTTCTGGAAGAATCAGAGACTGGGGGTGGGAGTAGGTGGGGGCTCCAGATAGAGTTGGGGAAAATTCAGTCCAACTTTCACCAACTTAGGTCTAATATTTTGTTTCAGAAAATGTTGCTCAAAATAGAAAATGCCATTGTTGGGTGGGAATCAGACACATCACTTGCATAACCATAGTCCCCTGTGCTGGGCAAGGAGCCATGTGCACAGTGAGGAGAGAACCAAGAGGTCTTCTTCAGGACTGAGAATCAGGGGCCACCTGAGCTCCCTTCCTAGGAGGACGAAGGGGGATTGTGCACTGCAAGGGGGGAAAGGGGAGGTTCGGGGTTTTGCCAGGACCTTCCCCCTTCTTTTTTTTTTCAAACTTCCCGGGGGAATTGGATTTTGGTTTCTTCTGGAGGCCAGTTTAATCAATACAAATATAAAATGAGCCAAATTATGGTTTGAGTTTCTTTTTGGATCATAAATCTTATGTGAGATAGATTTTATTTTAATAAAATTTGATTGTCCTGTAGGTGTCAACATTTTTCTCTACAAAACAAAAAGATAAGACTGCTCAATTAAAAAATGTCACTTGTTTATATTAGAAACTAGTTTCTCTTGACAATATTGCCCCAGAAATCTTTAATCTCTAGATTATAAATTGTCAGTGATGCTAAAGGGACCCTTATTGTGTGTGATCAAAGGTAAAAATCAGTGAGGCTCTAAGAATTCATTTACTGTCATCCAGTGGAATCTATGGGTGAGGGCATGACAGAGACTTGGGCTGGAACTTCAGCGGGAAGGATTGTGGGAGACAGAAGGGAGACACGAAGAACACAGACCAAGTTAGGAGGGGGTGGATTCCAAGGTTACAAGATCAGGTGAAACGGTATAGCATTGTTACCTGGGCCAGCACTGCCCACACTTAGGATGACATTTGGGCTCCTTCTGAGTGGGAGTAAGGCAGGATGCAGCTGTCATGGTGGCGTGAGCACTGCGTGGACATTTTCTTAAAAGACTAGAGAGAGAAAGTTTCTTTCTTTTCTAACACCTTCTCCGTCTATGTATGTGACAAAAAAGGCAGTTTCCTTCATGCACATTGGTGAGAGGCAGAGAATGGAGTCAAGTCTCCAGTTCTCCAGCCCAAGAAATGTTACCAGGGATGAAATACAGAGTCAGAGAGAAGGAAGTTCCCAGGCCTGTTCCACCTAGGGAAGGAAGGACCAGTTTTTACTTTTCACCTGTTTCTGGAAGTTGCTTGACAAATAGTCCTTGCCTACACAGTGTTGGCCAAGGGTTGTCTGGCCCAGAAACACACTTAAGCTGAGGAGATCTCACACTTTGTGGCCAGGGCAGCTGTAGAACATTCTAGTTGTGCAGGAGGTAGGAGGCGCACAGACTCCAGTGCTTGTCAAGCTGAGAAAAAGATGGGGCGGGTTTTGGAGTTGGGGTGGTCCTTGCTGCTCCCTTGCGTGGCTTGGAGGTCATTAGTTTTAGATTTCTCTGAAAGCTCTTAGAATTATCAACACCAAACTCTATCTGCGTGCTTCCACTTGTGGGGACAGGAACATTGGCTGTGGGTGTGTGATCCCTACAAGGGCACCACCTGTGTCTTCCTCGTCTCTTCTCAGCCCAGTGCTTAGCACTAGGCAGCCTCTCTTAGGCCCCATAAATGTATGATGTGCATACCCCTGGGCTGGGGTCTAGTTCATGGTTGGAAAGATTTCCCCCTCAGCTTTTGGTTCCCAAACTAAGCTAGGTGCCTGCCCAGGCTCTAGTCCAGGCCAGGGATGAGGAGGGTGCACTCCCCAATGCAGTGAGAGGTCCCTGCTCTTTTGCCCCTGCTGCTCTGCTTATGTCTGTTACGGGTGTGCTGGCCATTCCCTTTTACTCTGCTCACATGTGAGCCTCCTGCTGGGAATTTGGTAGGACCTGGTGTTGATCTTGTTGTCTGAGTGTCCCCAGGACCTCAGGTATGTGTGCATGGAGCCAGGAAGTACCTACAAGTGAGTGATCAGATAAGGCCAGAGAACTGCTCTGCAGGAACAAGCGGGGAGGGAGAGTGTATCTTCCTCATCGTTGTATTCTAGAGCTACACTCTCCAGTGAGGCAGCTGCTGGCCAGATGTGCCTGCTCAGTTATAAATTAACTAAAGTTCAGCCCCTCAACACACTAGCCATATTTCAAGTGCCCGATAGTCCATGTTTCCAACACAGAACTTTTTCACCCTCACAGAACATTCTCGTGGACAGCTGCTCTAATCCTGGCACAGAGTCTGTTCATTGAGCTCATCTAACTTAGAGCATGAGCATCCCAATTGGAATTCCAGGTTTATCACATTGGGGCTACCGCTGTAGTGATTGGTGGAATGGGATATTGAGACGATGAAGGGGCTTCTCTCTGTCATTTAAAGGGTAGGACTGTGATCAATGTCTGGTTGAAGGGCTGTGACTCCATAGAGCCCAAGGAGCATCTGGGAACCTGGAGAAAGGGCAGGTGATGCTATGTGAGTCAGCAGAGCCTCAAGAGGAATCAGAAGAAGGGCGGATCCCTCTCTCCAATCACTAACTTGCTCATATTTGTGTCTCTACAGATTGGGCGGTGGAGAGCATATGTGACTGGAGCAGTGAGGTTGAAGTCTCTCTGGATTAGTAACACCATTCCAGGTCACGTTTAACAGGAGAGGGATACTGGGAACAGTCAGCTTATGCCTGCTTCTGTGGAAGTGGGTGGGCTGTGAAATCAGGAAGAAAAAAGAAACGAGTGTTCTTTTCATAATTTTAAGACATAAGAATAAGACCTTTAACATCTATTGGCTTTTGGGTGTACTCTTCGTAATCCTCTTTTCTTGCTTTGCTATTTAAAGTTCATCTTTCTTCCCAACACCTGCTTTTTTTCTGCTTCTGTCTCTGGCAAAAGACTTTGGTTATGTCTGGTTGGCCCATCCTGGGAACTGAGCGCAGGAGTTATCGAGTTGGGATTTGGGCTGAGTTGTGATGGAGGGAGTCTGGTGGGATTGGACTCTCTGATGGGCACGTGACCCTGGAGACAACGTTCTCTTGTGTGAGCCAGATGGTGGATGGGAACTAGACACCCTCTGCACTTTCTTATCTGGTGGCAGCACCTTCCTGTGCTGTCCTATGTTTACTCCTGGTTTAAGGCACTCTCATTCCTGGGTTTGCAGCATAGAGAGCATTTCCTCTCAGCATCCTGCACGTGCTCCTGGCTCATTCTGAAGAGGTGAAGTGGGACCACGTCCTAGAGCACATTTTTCACCTCCAGTGCTCACCCAAATCCCAAAGCCTGGGATATCAATAAGACCCGCATTTACCTCCATCTGAGAGATGCCCATGTCTAGCTGCCCCCCGAGCCTCCACCATAGCCAGCAGGAGTTCCAGAGGACTGTGTGAAGGGTGGGGGCCTGCTTCACACATTGTTCTCTCGGTCTTGCTATTCTAGTCCCCGGGGATTGAGCAGATTTAGGTGAGGGTCTCTGAGCAGCAGGGGATC
>NW_011889103.1:33714-36233 GCF_000151845.1 Pteropus vampyrus | reverse complement strand
TCCCTTTTACTCTGCTCACATGTGAGCCTCCTGCTGGGAATTTGGTAGGACCTGGTGTTGATCTTGTTGTCTGAGTGTCCCCAGGACCTCAGGTATGTATGCATGGAGCCAGGAAGTACATACAAGTGAGTGATCAGATCAGGCCAGAGAACTCCTCTGCAGGAACAAGCAGGGAGGGAGAGTGTATCTTCCTCATCATTGTATTCTAGAGCTACACTCTCCAGTGAGGCAGCTGCTGGCCAGATGTGCCTGCTCAGTTATAAATTAACTAAAGTAAATAAAGTTAAACGTTCAGCCCCTCAACACACTAGCCATATTTCAAGTGCCCGATAGTCCATGTTTCCAACACAGAGCTTTTTCACCCTCACAGAACATTCTCATGGACAGCTGCTCTAATCCTGGCACAGGGTCTGTTCATTGAGCTCATCTGACTTAGAGCATGAGCATCCCAATTGGAATTCCAGGTTTATCACATTGGGGCTACCGCTGTAGTGATTGGTGGAATGGGATATTGAGACGATGAAGGGGCTTCTCTCTGTCATTTAAAGGGTAGGACTGTGATCAATGTCTGGTTGAAGGGCTGTGACTCCAAAGAGCCCAAGGAGCATCTGAGAACCTGGAGAAAGGGCAGGTGATGCTATGTGAGTCAGCAGAGCCTCAAGAGGAATCAGAAGAAGGGCTGAGCCCTCTCTCCAATCACTAACTTGCTCATATTTGTGTCTCTACAGATTGGGCGGTGGAGAGCATATGTGACTGGAGCAGTGAGGATGAAGTCTCTCTGGGTTAGTAACACCATTCCAGGTCACATTTAACAGGAGAGGGATACTGGGAACAGTCAGCTTATGCTTGCTTCTGTGCAGACTGAGGAAGTGGGTGGGCTGTGAAATCAGGAAGAAAAAGGAAACGAGTGTTCTTTTCATAATTTTAAGACATAAGAATAAGACCTTTAACATCTATTGGCTTTTGGGTGTACTCTTCATAATCAATCCTCTTCTCTTGCTTTGCTATTTAAAGTTCATCTTTCTTCCCAACAAATGCTTTTTTCTGCTTCTGTCTCTGGCAAAAGACTTTGGTTATGTCTGGTTGGCCCATCCTGGGAACTGAGCGCGGGAGTTATCGGGTTGGGATTTGGGCTGAGTTGTGATGGAGGGAGTCTGGTGGGATTGGACTCTCTGATGGGCACGTGACCCTGGAGACAACGTTCTCTTGTGTGAGCCAGATGGTGGATGGGAACTAGACACCCTCTGCACTTTCTGGTCTGGTGGCAGCACCTTCCTGTGCTGTCCTATGTTTACTCCAGGTTTAAGGCACTCTCACTCCTGGGTTTGCAGCATAGAGAGCATTTCCTCTCAGTTTCCTGCATGTGCTCCTGGCTCATTCTGAAGAGGTGAGGTGGGACCACGTCCTAGAGCACATTTTTCACCTCCAGTGCTCACCCAAATCCCAAATCTTGGGATATCAATAAGACCCGCATTTGCCTCCATCTGAGAGATGCCCATGTCTAGCTGCCCCCCGAGCCTCCACCATAGCCAGCAGGAGTTCCAGAGGACTGTGTGAAGGGTGGGGGCCTGCTTCACACATTGTTCTCTTGGTCTTGCTGTTCTAGTCTCTGGGGATTGAGCAGGTTTAGGTGAGGGTCTCTGAGCAGCAAGGGGTCACTGCTCTCCTCCAAACACACTGCTCTCACCAACAGTGCTGCCCCTGCCCCCCAACACCCAGTTATGCCCGCCTTGTGACTTTGCCTTGGGCCTGCCCAGGGGCCGGCTCTGCCAGTCCTTCCACAACACCTAGCCAGCCCTGGCAGGTACCATGTGTTTATGTGGCCACACCTACTGTATAAACTCCTCAGCTTCACTTACAGGCCTAGAGAACCTGAGCAAGTGACTTTACCTTAGATTTCAAGTGGACCCTCTCTGAGGGGCTAAAAAACTAATGAGTCTGTGGCAAGAATTACATATTGCCCACGTAATTAAGGTCACCCCAGATACAGGACAGTCGCTTGTTATGTGGAGTTGGTTGTCGCTTTCTCCCACAGAACCCAGCACAACCCAGACTCATGACAGGTGCTCTTTGGGTCTGGATGGGTTGATTCCTTGATCCATTGATTGATTAGTGATGGTGTTGGTAAACCCATGGTCATCACTTTAATGGTCCCATAATGGAGAACCTTATAGTTGGTGGAGGTGGACAAGGAGAAAGGAAATGGACTTGAACTAGGAGAGAGAGAAGAGGAAGGGAAGGAGTGAGGGAGATAAGGCAATGTCACACACAGTTCCTCGTGGAAAATGTGACTGTCTTCTTAGAGGAACAAGGTGACACAGGCATGATTTCCTTACAGAACTTGAAGGCTGACAGGGGCCGCATAGGCCTGAGAGCCACTCTTCATTGCAGAAGTGAATTGATCGAGGCCCTGAGGAGGAGCACAGAGATGAGGACAGAGTGTGTCTTAAGTTCAGGCTTTGTTTATCCTGCTGGGAGCCGCAGGGCCCAGAGTTTTCAACTCAGCTCATAATTCTCTA
>NW_011889103.1:29863-32851 GCF_000151845.1 Pteropus vampyrus | reverse complement strand
CCATATTGGAGAACCATATAGTTGATGGAGGTGGACAAGGAGAAAGGAAATGGACTCGAATTAGGAGAGAGAGAAGAGGAAGGGAAGGAGTGAGGGAGATAAGGTAATGTCACACACAGTTCTTCGTGGAAAATGTGACTGTCTTCTTAGAGGAACAAGGTGACACAGGCATGGTTTCCTTATAGAACTTGAAGGCTGACAGGGGCCGCATAGGCCTGAGAGCCACTCTTCATTGCAGAAGTGAGTTGATCGAGGCCCTGGGGAGGAGCACAGAGATGAGGACAGAGTGTGTGTCTTAAGTTCAGGCTTTGTTTATCCTGCTGGGAACCGCAGGGCCCAGAGTTTTCAACTCAGCTCATAATTCTCTACTTTCCATTCCCACAGCCACCCAGACATCGTTACTGCCCTTGTAACTCAAAGATGCTGTGCAGATTTTAAGATCCCCTACACAGAGAGCAGTACCTACATGTGATTTATTTCCTCTTTCTATCTTTTTTATTCTTTTTCTTATGTGTTTGTTCTTTTTTGTGACTCTTCCCCAGCGCGCCCTTCTCTCTTTTTATGATTCTCATCCCAAGAGGCCTGGACTCATCCAGGCCTGGAAACATCCGTGTCTGTAACATCTCCCTCCAGTTCTCCACGTCCTCTCTCTTGGCATTGCCCTGGCTCCTGACTCCTTTCTGAAACTTTGCATTGTGTTGAGCCACCCTGCGTGGCCCGAGCAGGGAGCTGGGCTGGGAGTCAGAAGGGCTGGGCCCACCCTGCTGGAGGGGCCTGTGAAGGTCTGATTCTGCCCTGGGCACCCTCTGCCCCACGATGACTCTGGATATGCACATTTGTTCCCTTCCATGTAGCTTTCTAGATATTCCCCTAGCAGGTGCTTCAGAAAGAGCAGAGGAAGCAATTCAGGTAGAAGAAGAACCTGAAGAATAACTGTGACTTGGAATGCTTGGGATTGAAAGAGTAAGGCAATATATATCCATGGTCTTCATTGCTTTCTACCTTTTTTGGGAAAGGGGACATTTTGTGAAAAGCAACCAAACTGAGGAGACTTCTGGGGTGGTCTCTGTTGTGTGTGACCATGCTAGGGAGACAAGGAGATGGTAAAACTCAGCGAAGGCAAGTGAAAAATGTCCTGAGTCTTCGAGGAGGTGAAGTTTGAGTGTCAGGATGCTTGAGTCAGTCCAAGGAACAGGGGCCTCCTCCTTGCTCCTCCTCTCAGCCTCAGCTCAGTTACTGGATGGTTAATTAGTGTCTCTATTCCATAGATTTAGAATTGGATTTAGATATATATTTTATGTTTACTGTTGAAGATTTTTCCATGAAACGACTTATCTACTACAGGTTTCATTTTAAATATATTTGTATAAAATAAAGCACGCAAATAGAAAAGCACCCTGAACAAGTTAGGACTCAATGAATTATTATAGACACTCACCCCAGTCACCACCATCAGGTCACCCCTTCTCTTCTGTAAAGCTCTCCTGGTGTTATTTGAGAAAAATAACTGCAAATTTAATTCTTTCCAGATTTCCATAGGCCAGTGTCTTTCTAGGAATTTTATTTTGTGAGTTTTTTTTTTACTCCTCTGGAAGAGGGTCGTAGGAACAGCAGTATCGGAGATTGTGCCTGATGATGTGGATGTCAGCACATTTTATACCCGTGAGTTACATGATTGAATATAAAATCAAGGCTCACTGTTCTTCACGTAACTGTAGTACTCCATTTTCTTCTTCCATTAATTATTATGAGGAGGTTAATGAGACTCTATTTTTCTTTCTCTTATACGTCATTTGCTTTGTACTTTTTTTTAGACAGACGAACAACTTTTTTTGCTTGAAAGCCTAGTAATGTGAGTATCATAGACTCTGCCATTAGCAAATGCACATTCAATGCTCAGGGTATTCTTTGAATACGCAGGTTTAAAGCATTTTCCCCAAGTCTCGACATCTAAGAGATCATCACGTAGTCTTTGGTTTCTTTATTGAGTTCCTAGTTGACAGGCATATATGCTGTATCCCCGCCTAAATGACTTGGACTCTGGTGGGATGATACTAAATCTTGGATCGCCTGGGCCAGTGTTTCTGCAGGAAACCGTCCTAGGTGTGAAATCGCTGGGCCCAAGGGGGTGTGCATGTTCAGTGCTGACACACGGGGACTTCATGGAGGCTGGTGGCTCTGAAGCTCATTCAGGCAGGGCATTTGTCACCACAGCAGCTGAGCCCTGTCAGTGCACTCTGCAGAGAGAGGAGGGGCTTCGGTTCAGAGCACCTCCTGCAGGGTCTTTTCCTGCATCACCTCTCCTTCATTCCTGTGTGCACTTCTGCATCCCCATCCTCCATCCCTCGCTCCAGCTGGTCCCCACTCCCTCCTGCCTGCATTATTTCAATGTTCCCTGACTGACTCCCTGGTTCCATTTGCCTGCCCTTCAGGATCAGCCATATTTTTACTCCATGTGGGACCAGCTTCTGGTTTATGGATCTTCCAGCTCTTGCTACCACCTTCAACATCTTCAGTTGCCCCATGTGAAGGGTGGACTCTGCATCAATGTAGGTAGACCTGTGTTCAATATTCCCAAACTCTCCGATAAGGTTCCCTAAGTGTTTGTGTTTACTTGTCAAAGAGCTCATGGTGGTGGAGGCAGGAGTTTACCCCACATGCTTATTACACTTGGCTCCAGAACAAAAGCCACCATTTCCTGTATCCCATGTTTTGCGGGGCTACTTCTGCTACTGAGTATTTTTAAGACTATTCTATGCATGTGAAAGTTTCAAACATGTTTGCAATTTCTTTGATATTTTCCCAAAAAGAAGTGAGGTCTTGGCTCCTCCTTATAACCAGAGGTGCTACTAGTGTTCCTTGTCACTGACAGATGCCTTGGAAACAACACTGTGTCACGTGTGAGTTTATGCTTGACATGGCCCTGAGCCTCTGCCTAGTCACTCAGTTCACTGCCCTATGGAGCCCTCAGCCACCAAGTACTAGATC
>NW_011889103.1:21859-28828 GCF_000151845.1 Pteropus vampyrus | reverse complement strand
TTTTGTTTTAAATATGGCTAATCTCTCATCTATATCCTAAAATTGTCACTTACTCCATAGTTGGAGGCCTGGTTCCTTATATTCCTATGGCAAATGTTTACCACGTTATCATAAGAATGGGTGTGATTGGTCCACACATGAGCCAGAACACACATTGAATTCTAGAGTCTCTGGTCATCTAAAATTTTCATTTACAAAAGCATCGATTATATATTTTAACTGAACCCACTATTAAAATATAGTGATTCTTTGTTCTTATTTGCTCAATGAATAACCAGTCTCTAATATACACATTGACATAAAATTGTTCCATGAATTCGCAGAAACTGAGCAATAATTAAGTATAGATTTAATTAGGTATATAGATTAGTAATATAGATTTAGAGAATGATAGGATTTATGTAACATAGTTATATGCTTAGAGAGAAATACAACTTTTAAAACTGATTTCTACTAATGTTGCTTTTTAATTGATGTGGAACACATTTCCAGTTGTTTGTTCTAGAAATGTCTGGTAACTCAGGAATAGTAGAAATGGGTGGAGATCATACTGTAATAAAAAATAGAACCACTTTATACAGTCAACTTGTTAGATTTGACGTATTTACTCTGAAATTCTCACTGTCAACTATATGTGCATGGAAAAGTCACTTTCTCTCATATATCATGTTTTTAGAAAGAGAATAACAATGTGGGGGCCTGGTGTTCAATTTTGGAAAGAAACCACGTTTTATGTTTTAATTCTCTTAACTGCCACTCTTGTCCATGTAAACACACACGTGTCTCGAAAGCAGCAGTTAGCCCCACAGTGTGCAGCGTGTGTTCACGCTGAAAGTTCTGTGACATGACCCGTCACCGTGGTAATGTGATGATGCGCTTCTTGCTTTCAGTTACAACTGTCACTCTGTGAGTTGAGAGGGAGAAGGCGAGAAGGTCTCAAATACTCACTGCTCGAGACCTTGAGATGGGAAATCTCAACTGTTGTGAAGGTACGTTCATATCGATCTTCTGAATGCTGCTCCTTCAAAGGGGCCGGTTATACTTGACTGAAAATATATTCATCATTTTTAAAACCATTGCCAACACTCTCTCATTTTGACCACAGGGTTGTAAGTGTCTTTATAGTTTTATAGTATTACTCAGTTTATATTTCTGATTCTTCTCTCAAGTGGGCTGTCTTAACTATTTTCCTAAATTTAGAACAATGTAAGATTCCCTAGTGAATACTTTGTCCTCATCTCCAGAGAACAGATCCAGAGGAAAAACATCTACACTGCTTCAGGTTGCGAGCTTTATTTCATAAATTCACAGAGATTGAGATCCCACCCCAGCAGTAGACATGACAGGGAAGGGGAATTACAGGCCAACTCCTCAGAATGTGGGTGCCAAAATATGAGCCAAATATATGTAGTCTAAATCCAGAGATTTTAGAAAGGAGAGAAACTGGGATTTCATGGGGCATGTCCGTGGGTTGATGCCGAGAGGATCACTGGGAGTTTGGGTGCTGTCTGAGAGACTGGTGAGATGGGATAGAGCCTTTGAGTAGGTGGAATAAACACTGGGTGACATAGATTAGGAGGGCTTGGTGGTTCTCTTTGAGGGTCCTGGTGTGGGGTCACAGGCTGTCTAAGAAGAGATCCCTCTCAGAGGAAATGAGACTCTGTTCACTGCCACCATGTGGTCTAGGGTTGGAGGAGGCAGTAGCAGAGACTGAATTTTGTTGAAGTAGGACTTGGGCAAGGAAGGTGCACACTCAGAGTCAGAGCAGTCAGAGTGTGCTCTCAGCCAGGCCTTAGCTCAGGCTGCTAAGAAGGTTGCTCAGAGCATAGTCAGCAATATGGAGCCTTTCAGCTTAATTCATAATTCAAAAAGCACATCCTGGGTCATGGCATCCACTCCTCATTCAAGGTAGTTCATGGAAGGAGAAGTTAAGTTTTAGAATGTTGTCCTGTGGCAGTTGGTCCAGAATGTTCTGAGTTGGCTTAGGAGTCGCCCAGTCCACTGTTGACTTGGGGTGGTCCTCTGGTCATGGGGAAGTCTCAGAGTGAGATAGTTGACAGTGGACAGCCACTGGGGGAGGATGGCCACAAGTTGGGACTTCCCTGGTTCTTCAAGGTGCCATGATTGGAGGAGGTGTGGTGTGTGGTATTGGAGACCGAAAGGTAGGAGCTGGAGACTGCGTGGTAAATTTGAACTCCTCGTGGCTTAGCCTCCTCCTCCAGGGAATCACCTCTCTCCACAGAAAACTGGGGTAGGAGAATTTGAGAAAGTCAATGGAGGGGAGCTCTTGCTTCAGGCATCCAGGGATGAAGTCAGATGTCAGAGGGGAACCGGATCTCTGTCCTGAGGACACCACACATGCTCTTACCCCAATCCCATCACTCATCATTCTTGTGACTCTGGGAAAGTCACTTAATCTCTCTAAATTTCTGTGATCTTCACTATAAAGTATGAGTTTCAGCTCCGGCTTTACTTCTCCTGCTGTAGGGTTGTTGTGAGTATCCAGGAAACAATAGTTACTCCCCATGAGGTAGAAAGCATCACTGCTATGAAAACAATGAAAAGTAACCTTCCACCCTCCCTTGCTGTGGAGTCACCCAAGTCCCCTCTCTGTATGTAACCACTACTGAATGTCTACCTTATACTCGCAGTCACACGATGATTGGACACTTACAGAGTAATGACTTGGCACCAGTTACTTATTGTTCTGAGGGTTTACTTATATTCAATAATTTTTAACCTCATCTTGTAATAGTAATAAGTACACCATGTTAACATTTGCTCATCACAGAAGAGGGCACTGAGGCCCCGAGGGGGTCTGCAGGACTTTCTCAGGGAGATGAAGCTTCTAAATGCCATTGGAACCTAGGCAACTGGACATGGTCACGGTGCTTTGCTGTGTTTCTATAATGTCTCATTTAAATTAAGGTATTTGCCCACAAAATATGTCTGGTGGGCGTTTTATGCGCACAACAAACTGCATGATCTTCCTAAGTCTAACTTGGCTTCAGGAAGGTCTTCTGGGCAGCTGTGAATAAGTTATTCCTAATTTCCCTGTGATCTTCTGCCAGCAAGATGTCCACAGTTCTCTGTATTGTCATGCATTTCCCAGGTTGCTGCGATGAAGAGGATATTATAAGAGAACAGTATGGTCCTCATGGTCATTTAGAAAGAATGAGGCAGGATGCCAGAAGAGTCCGCTTTTCACAAGATATTACGGTGCATTTATTCGACACAGAAAAAGGTACTGTGGAAATAACCCTCACTGAGTTATTTCAAGAAAAATTCTTCAGTGTCTCATATTTAAGTGACCCATATTTTGTAAAAGGGCCAAGCCATGTTTTTCTTTTACTTTATGCATGCAAATACACGTATATTCAGTCCATCAGTGGTGCTGTCACCATGGAGATCAGGATGCTCTGACAACTCACAATCTGGCTCATGTTCAATAGTAAACAAGATCTCTAGTTCATATTCACACATTAGCTGATTTTGCAACATTATCTGAATAGATCTCTCTAAGATACAGTGTCTCAGATTTGTAAATATTAATAGGCATTACTTAGAACAGGTTTAGATTAACATGAAATTTGACTAGATAATACACAAAGTTCTCACATCCCACCCTAAATGTTTCCCCTATAAAAAAAATCTTACATTTATGAGATGTTTATTTTACTGAGTGAAAAAATCAATACATTTTTATTAATTAAAAGTGCATACATTCCATTAAAATTCACTTCTTGTGCTCTGACATTCTGTGAGTTTCGACAAGATCATAACATCATGTATCACCAGTAGTGTATCATACACTCATGTTCATAACGGCATTATTCACAATAGTCAGATGGTGGAAAGAACCCCTAAGTCCATCAAGTGATGAGTGGATAAAATGTGATATATACACCTAGTGGGATACTATTCTGCCATAAAAGTATTCAGATTTTAAAATAGGCTACAACATGGACAGAACTTGGAAAAATGTTTGGCTTAATTACTTCAAGAACAATAATTTATGATCCCAATAATATGAGGATTCTGAAAAAGCCCAATTCTAGAATTTTCTTTCTAGACACAGAAAAATAGAAATTGGAAGGGCTAGAAAGAGGGTGAAGGCAGAGTGACTTATTTCTGGAAGATGTTTTGAGTTTAGACAGCTGTGATGTGTCCACAGCACTGTGAATGTAATCAATGCTACTGACTGATATAGTCACAAATGTTTAAAGCAGCATAAATATGATGTAAAGTTCATCACAATAAGAAAGTAAAATATCCAATATTATACATGCTGAATAAACTAGTGTCATGTATGAATGCATGGATGTTGTAACATTAGAAGTGGGCATTTGGCCAGGCTTTAAGAAGGGCAGGAGGAATCAGAACTCTGTCATTAAAATATAGCATGCATTTTAAATATTAGATGGATTAGATTCCCTTTAGCTATACTGTCAAAGACTCTATTTCTCGTTCTTGGCTGCTTCTTTCATTGGCCTTCTTTCATCCACCGAGAATGTCTCAGCAGAAGCTCAGTCCATACTGTTCACCATCCACATCCACATTTTCTAGCCACATATCTATCTAAAGCAGACCTCTCTGAGACCTGAGCAGCACCTCCAATGACTGATGTGACTCTGTGACCCCCTAGGTTCCTGTGACACCATGGTAGTGGAGATTTCTAACACCATCGTGGAGGAGGTTCTTGACACCTTGGCAGAGGAGGTCCCTGACACTGTGGTGGAGGAAGTTCCTGAAACCGTGCCAAAGGAGCTTCCTGACACCATGGTGGAGGAGCTTGATAGAGGGAGGTCTGGTGAGGAGGTCTCATCTGTTTCCAAGGTAAGAACGCCTTCCACTCTCAGAAATGGAAATGTTGTTTTATTTTTATTATTTTTTTATTATTATTTTTTAAGTTCTTGGGGTAACATTGGTTAATACAATGATATAATTTTCAGATGTACATTATAATTTGAAACCATATATTCTATTGTGTGATTACCACCCAGAGCCCAGTTTCCTTCAGCTACGATATATTTGGTATATTTGGTATATATGTTTCCTATTCAGATGCCTTTTATGCAATTCACTCTCCTCCCTATATTTGACAACCCCCTTTACCCTGTCTACCCTTCTGCCCCACACCCTACCCTCTGATAACCACTAGTCCATTGTCCATGTCCCTGAGTCTCTGTTTGTCCTGTTCATTTGTTGCTTTTAGGTTTATATCCTACATATAAGTGATATCATGTGATTTTCAACTTTTTCTGTCTGGCTTATTTTGCTTAGCATGATTATCTCGAGGTCCATCCAGGTTGTCGCAAATGGCAATATTTCATCTCTTCTTATGGCCGAGTAATATTCCATTGTATATATGTATCACAGTTTCTTAATTAATCATCTATCATAGGACACTTTGATTACTTCCATGTCCTGGCCACTGTGAATAATGCTGCTATGAGCATTGATGTGCAAATATATTTTCGGATATGGATTTTCAAATCTTTGGGGTAAATACCTAGTATATCTGGAGGGATTGCTGGATCATATGGTAGATCAATTCTTAATTTTTTTGAGGAACCTCCACACTGTTTTCCGTAGTGGCTGTACCAATTTGCAGTCCCACCAGCAGTGTATGAGGGTTCCTTTTTCTACACATCCTCTCCAACATTTGTTATTATTTGTCCTGTTGATTATAGCTATTCTAACAGGTGTGAGATGGTATCTCATTGTGGTTTTGATTTGCATTTCCTAATAGCTAGTGATGTTGAGCATCTTTTCATATATCTGTTGGCCATTTGTATGTCCTCTAGGGAGAAGTGTCTGTTCAGATCCTCTGCCCATTGTTTGATTGGATTATTTGTTGTTGTTGTTGTTGTTGTTGTTGTTGAGTTGTATGAGTTCATTGTATATTTTGGATATTAGGTCCTTATCAGAGACGTTGCTTGTGAATATATTTTCCCATTCGGATGGTTGTCTCTTTACCTTGTTGACTTTTGCTGAGCAGAAGCTTTTTAGTTTGATATAATCCCATTTGTTGATTTTAGCTTTTACTTCCCTTGCCTTTGAGGTCAAATTCATAAAATCCTCTTTCAGTCCAAGGTACTTGAGTTTAGTTCCTATGTTTTCTTCTATGCATTTTATTGTTTCAGGTCTTATATTCAGGTCCTTAATCTATTTTGAGTTAATTTTGGTGTGTGGTGATAGACAACAGTCTAGTTTCATTCTTTTGCAGGTGGCTTTCCAGTTTTCGCAGCACCATTTATTGAAGAGGCTTTCCTTTCTCCACTGTATGTTTTTGGCTTTTTGTCGAAAATTATTTGCCCCTATAAATATAGGTTTACTTCTGGACTCTCGGTTCTGTTCCATTGGTTCATATGTCTGTTTTTCTGCCAATACCATGGCGTTTTGATTGCTGTCACTTTGTAGTATAATTTGAAGTCAGGCAGAGTGATGCCTCCAGGCTCATTCTTTATTCTCAGGATATCTTTGGCAATTCGGGGTCTTTTGTGCTTCCATGCAAATCTGATGATTTTTTTTCTGTTTATTTTTCTATTTATTTAAAAAAAGTGATTTTGATGGGAATCGAATAAAATCTGTATAATGCTTTAAGTAATAAGATCATTTTAACTATGTTGATTCTTCCAATCCAGGAACACAGAATATCTTTCCATTTCTTTGTATTTTCTTCAATTTCTTTTAATAGTCTTGTAGTTTTTATTATATAGGTCCTTCACTTGTTTCGTTAAATTTATTCCTAGGTATTTTATTCTTTTTGTTGCAATTGCAAAAGGAATTATTTTTCTACTTATTTTTCTGATGCTTCATTATTAGAGTATAGGAATGCTATGGATTTTTGAACGTTGATTTTGTATCCAGAGACTTTACTGTATTTGCTTATTGTTTCTAGTAGTGTTCTTGTGGAGTGTTCAGGGTTTTCTATATAGAGAATCCTATCATCCGCAAATAGTGACA
>NW_011889103.1:17784-18949 GCF_000151845.1 Pteropus vampyrus | reverse complement strand
ACACACACACACACACACACACACACACACACACACACACAGTCATCCCTTTTCTTCTGCATGTGTCTTATCTCTATTACTCTTTGCTAATTTGGATCTTTGAATCCTCCCCTTTTCAGTCATTGTTATCTCAATTTGTCCCTATGTATGCTGAACATTCATTTCTATCTTGCTATAGCAAATCTCTTCTTATTTTTAAGCTTATAATGCCCTGTTCCTAGTAAGGGTTGCACTCCTCTGCTTCTCTCAGCCTGCTAGTCACCTTATTCCTAATTATGTATTTTTTGTCATTTTGTTTTAGGTGAGCTGTCCTTTTCAGTATTTCCTGTGTGCAGGTCTAGTAGTGGAAAATTCCCTCAATGTTTGTATGTCCGGAAGGTCTTTATTTCTCCTTCATATCTAAAAGAGAGCTTAGCTGGATACAATATTCTAGGCTGGTAGTTTCTTTCACTTAGTAGTTTAAATATTTGATTCCATTCCTTTCTGGCTTGTAAGGTCTGTGCTGCAAAGTCCAATGATAATCTAATGGGTTTTCCTTTATAAGTTACCATTTTCTTTTCCCAGGCTGCCCTGAGAATTCTGCCTTTGTTGTTGATTTTTGATAACTTTAATACAATGTGTCTTGGTGAAGGCCTTTTGGGTTGAGATATTGGGTATTCTGTTGATTTCTTGAATTCCAAGCTCCAGCTCATTCCTTAGATTTAGGAAATTCTCGTCAACTATTTGTCCGAAAATGCTTTCTAGTCTCTGCTCCTTTTCCTCCCCTTCGATAATGCCAATTATTTTTCTTTCCTGTCCTGATGGTATCAGCTAGTTCTTGTATTTCTCTTTCATTATTTTTCATTCTTCGGTTTTTCTCTTCTTCTTTTTGATTTATTTTTAGATTTCTGTCTTCAATATCACTGATCTTTTCCTCCATTTGGTGAACTCTATTTCCCAAGCTTGTTATTTCATTTTTCAACTCTTGCAGTGTTGTTTGTTTGTTTGTTTTATCTACAGAAGTTCTATTCATTTCTTGCTGAGGGTTTCAATCGCCTTGCTCTGCTCATCTACTTGTTTTTTCAATTCCTGAAATTGTTGTTTTAAGTTGTTTTGGATCTCATTGAGTTTTTTCAGAAGTACCATCTTGAATTCTTTGTCATTTAAGTTGCATATTTCTATGTGT
>NW_011889103.1:16019-17734 GCF_000151845.1 Pteropus vampyrus | reverse complement strand
GCTAGCACCTCCACTACTATATTGAATAAGAGTGGTGATAGTGGACAGCCTTGTTCCTGCTCTTAGAGGGAAGGTTTTTTGTTTTTCACCATTAAGTATAATGTTGGCTGACGGCTTGTCATATATGACCTTTATTATGTTAAGGTATTTTCTATACCGATTTTGTGAAGTGTTTTGATCATAAATGGTGCTGTATCTTGTTGAAGGCTTTTTCTGCATCTATTGATATGATCATATGATTCTTATTGTTTAATTTATTTATGTGGTGTATCACATTAATTGATTTGCGTGTGTTGGACCATCCCTGTGCCTCTGGGATGAAGCCCACTTGATTGTGGTGTATAATCTTTTTAATATGTTGCTGTGTTCGGTTTGCTAGTATTTTATTTAGGATTTTTGCATCTGTGTTCATAAGAGATATTGGTCTATAGTTTTCTTTTTTTGTATTATCTTTACCAGGTTTTGGTATCAGAGTAATACTGGCCTCATAAAATATGTTGGGAAGTATTGCTTCTTTTTCAATTTTTTTTTTGAAGAGTTTGAAGAGATTAGGCATTAAATCTTTGAATGTTTGGTAGAATTCACTGGTGAAGCCATCTGGTCCAGGACTTTTCCTATTTGGTAAGTTTTTGATGATTGTTTCAATTTCCATAGTGCTGATTTGTCTATTTAGATTTTCCAGTTCTTCTTGATTCAGTCTGGGAAGATTATATTTCTCTAAGTACTAGTTCATTTCTTCTAGGTTATTAAATTTGATGTTACATACTTTTTCATAGTATTCTTACATGATCCTTTGTATTTCTGCGATGTCGGTGCTAATTTCCTCTCTTTCATCCCTGATTTTGTTTATTTGTATTCTTTCTCTTTTTTCTTTAGTGAGTCTAGCCAGAGGTTTGTCAATTTTATAAACGCTTTCAAAGAACCAACTCTTTGTTGTATTTATTTTTTCTATCGTTTTTCTTTTGTTTGTTTTCAATTTATTTATTTCTGCTCTAATTTTGATGATTTCTTTCCTTCTGCTGACTTTAAGCTTTATTTCTTCTTCTTTTTCTGGTTTATTAAGATGAAGCATTGGTTGTTTATTTGGGTTCATTCTTGTTTTTGGAGCTAGGCCTGCAATGATATGAACCTTTCTTTCATGACTGCTTATGCCATGTCTCAAAAATTTTGATATGTTGTATTATCATTATCATTCATTTCTGTGTATTTCTTGATCTCTCTTTTTATTTCTTGTCTGACTCAGTTGTTCTTCAGTAGTATGTTGTTTAGTTTCCATGTATGTGTGGTTCTTCCTGATTTCTTTTTGTAGTTGATCTCTAGTTTCAAAGCATTATGATCACAGAATATGGTTAGTATGGTTTCAACCCTCTTATATTTGTTGACGCTATTTCTGTGTCCCAGTATGTGTTCGATTCTTGAGAATGTTCCATGTGCACTAGAGAAGAATGTATAAGCAGCTGTTTTGGGATAGAAGGCTCTGTAAATGTCAATTATGTCCAGTTGGTCTAATGTGTCATTTAAGCATGTTACTTCCTTATTGATTTTCTGTTTGGATGATCTGTCCATATCCGACAGTGGGGTATTTAGGTCCCCTATTATTATAGTGTTTTGGTCTGTTTCTCCCTTTAGTTCTGTTAGTAATAGATTTATATATTTCGGGGCTCCCTGATTGAGAGCATAGATATTAATAAGTGTTATGTCTTCATGGTGCATGA
>NW_011889103.1:14281-15969 GCF_000151845.1 Pteropus vampyrus | reverse complement strand
AATGGAAAAATCTGACAAGTTGTTTTGGACCATTGCTCGATTTTGCCCCAAGGAGGTCACATGCTGTGGCCGTGCAAAAGGGCTTCTTAATCACAGCACGTACCATGCGCTGGGGCAGGGAATATTAGGTGAATTAATATCCTGATCATTTTAAAGCCAGTTCAGCATGGCTTGTGTGCAAAGCACATCACCTGCTTCTTCTGGGATGGCCTACTTGGCGTTTAGAGGGGGGCTTAAGATAGTCCCCCTTCTCAGAATAAACAGCCTCTACTGTGCCTTTTCTGCAGTGCACAGGTTAGCTGCTCCCTCAGGAACAGCCCGTGCTGTGTCGGGATCATGCATAGCCATCTGTCATTGTTACAGAGTGAGATGTGATTACTGTGTCGATTCACATGCTCTTCTACTCTTCATCATTGAAATCCAAAGACATTGTCCCCAATTAGTCACTCCCACAATCCATTTTAGGAAGGGGTCTCAGTAAGCTGATGATACCAATCCACAAAATAGGAAACTTTTTCATCCTGTACTTTCCAGTTTTAGCAACATCCTGATTTTGCCTTTCCCCCTACCTAGACTACTTTTAGGTGACCAGAGGTCTTAGATATAATCTCTGTTGTCCAACATAATTTTATTTCTTTGGAGGAAACTTTGAAGCTAGTGGCCATAACTCAGACCAATCAAAATTTGAGGTTGGTTGGTGTCCAGATATTACCCAGCACTCTCTTTTAAATTCATTGTAGATATTCCAGATAACAATAACCAAGGGACCACATTCTTCACTCTTTTCTTGTTATTTCATTCTCCTTCTGCATCCAGTAGTCAGCTGCCCATGAGTTGGGTCCATCATCTTTGAATTTTATTGGTTACTTTTACTTGAACAAATGATTGCAACAGAGCTGCTGTTTCTTACCATGAATGTCCCTGTGGCCAGTCAAGAATCAAAAATCCTCAACCCCTACCCTTTCTTCCTTTCTCTTACCAATGCAGATGTCTCAGAGAGTCAGGATCCCTCTAATGAATCCTATGTTTCTGATACCAACTGTGCCATTTCTGCTGAACTGGGCTGTACTGCAGTATGATTCTGATGCTAGCTACCCAGTGATAGCACCAGATCCCACAAGTTCAGGGCAAAGTCCCACTAGACAGTCCTGACATCCACCCACACTGATGACATCTGGGCTGTACATTCAGGGGTTCCCACCACCTCTCATGTTCAATGATTTCTTGGACACGATTCCTTTTTTGTATGGAAAGCACTATCCTTACCATTCCAGTTTATTATAAAAGTGGCACATAGGTGAGGCCTGTGAGGATTCTGGATGCAGAGCGTCCATGCCCTCTCACTGTGGGCCCTAGCTTGTCACTCTCGCGGGGTGTCTGTGTGTTCACCGACCTAAATGGTCCACTGGCCACTGGGGTGTCTTTATGTAGGCATGATTAGTAATAGCACTGGCCATGTGACTGAAGGCAGTGTCCAGCTCCCTCCCCTGCATAGAGGTCAGTTAGGCTCTAATGTCACCAACATCTGATCATTCAGCTGGCCTTTGGCTTCCATCTTGTAGCCACTCAGGATCCCTCTGTGAGCCACCTTGTGGAATAACAAAGTCAATTTCATCACTCAGGAAGTTCCACAGATATTTTAAGCCCTGTGCCAGGAACCAGAAACAGAACATATATATATACATATA
>NW_011889103.1:12175-14231 GCF_000151845.1 Pteropus vampyrus | reverse complement strand
ACCTCCTATGTGGAGGAGACAACATGTGAACCCAGGCGTGGGTCCTTATGTTGATGTTCTGGACCACTGACCAACAATCACCACTCAGCCACAGGGTCGTTAGTCACAGAGCAAGGGAGTTCTAACAAACATGGGCACGGCAGAAAGCACTAGTGTCTACACAGCTCCCAAATGTTGCCTATCAAGAGCAGATGTCCTCACTAGTCACATTGACCAGGGCAGCTGTCGGTGCCTTTAACAGCAGACTTTGACATAGTCATTGTCGTTAAAGGCACATATATAAGGTTCACATGATGCAGGTCAGTACAGAAATTCTAAGAGGTGTGAGGCCCCACAAAGAACTATCTGAATTGGCATTTGTCAGTTCTGGGATCATCCCTCAGCCTCTGTCCCAAGGAGACTGCATCACAGTAAACCATAGAAACACGCAAACCCTGTCATCGCATATCCAAGGGACGGTGGCAAGTGAGAACTCAGAATAAACCTGGGGGAGTCTCCCGTGTTACAAACCTCCTGCACAGCTGGGATAGACAGAGACTGTGCTCCCCATGACTTTCCCATGTAAATAACTGTCCCACTGTCCATGACCTGTTCAAGTGTGGACAGACACTGACTCAATGACACAAACACACTGTATAGAAAAAAATGACAGGGAGGAGAATATCACAGATAATGGCATCAATTCTACATAATGGGACTTCACTGTTTTCAAATCTTCTGTATTTTTTTCAGTTCATGAAAAAGGATTAGTTGATAAATAAAATAGGATTGTTTGCATAGAAGTGAGTTATATGCCCATTAAGTTTGCTTTTCATCAAGTAAGAAACCTTACAGAATTGTTTTGATGAATATTGCAATAGCATGTGTGGATTATGCAGGAAAAAATGATCTTGGAGGAAATCAATAAGACACTGGCAATTTAGCTGAATTTCAAAACCAGGTAGAAGGAGTCAGGCCTCTGTCTTTGAAATAGCATGATTGTCATATTTACACTTTGTTAGATTATTTACCACCGATTAAATTCCTTTCAGAAAACCAAAGGCACATTTTTTTCTTTTCTTTTCTGCTCTTTTCCTTGGCCATTCTTTCTTGAGCAAGGAGAAGGCCCGGCAGCAGCTCAGTTCATACTTACCCACCACCCTCATCAGTACACTCTCGCCCCTGTCAGCACTCAGCAGAGCTCCCTAATCCTTCATCATCAGCAGCACCAAGGACTGACAGTCACTCTATGTCCTCGCAGATCCCCCCGAGGACCTGCGGGAGGAGCCTCCCAGTGAGAGGGCAGATCCTGAGGTGACATCCATCACCAAGGTATGCTCACCCTGCTTCCCTTGCAATAGAAATGGGGATTTACTACTTTATCCATAAAATTAAGGTATAAAAATGTGAGCACGTACATTCCAGATGATACAGACATTTACTTGGTGGCAAGAGTGTCAAGAGTGAGCCTATCACCAATTGATAACTGATTCAAAAGGATCTTCAAAAATGACAGCAGAAGTTACAAACCGTACAGGAGGGAGCTGTTTTGTCTTAGCAATTTTTCCTCCTTGGAAGAGAAGTTTGTAATTGTCCACCCAAAATGGCCTCAAGATGTAGTTCCTCCAGGACAGTTCGTGCCCTTCGACCTGAGTAGTTTTGTCCTGTTCTTGCTGGTGGGTTCCGTTGATGCCTCCAGTGTTTCCCATCTGGTTTTGCAAAATAACTGATTTAAGCAAAGACCTGTGCACACAGGACCCTGCAGGTTGTGACTCTCATAGTATGTTCTATCATTTCAGGTGGTTCCACTTGCCCACGGAGATGGTATGTATTCTAGAATCCCTTATTTGCTGAGCAAAAATCAGGAAACTGAGAAATGGGGGGCATTCTTGCTGGCTGTAGTGTGGGGAGTCACTTCGATTCTAGCTTCCTGCTGGCAATGAGAATCGGGGACGTGGTGATAGAAACTGATTTTCTAGGTAAAGGACTATGGCCATGATTTCCAGTTCCAGTGAGGTGGTGTAGGTTTGTGTGCATGGATGTGAGTGTGTATCCGTGTGGTGTGATTCTGAGTGTG
>NW_011889103.1:9833-10141 GCF_000151845.1 Pteropus vampyrus | reverse complement strand
TATTTTTACTCCATGTGGGACCAGCTTCTGGTTTATGGATCTTCCAGCTCTTGCTACCACCTTCAACATCTTCAGTTGCCCCATGTGAAGGGTGGGCTCTGCATCAATGTAGGTAGACCTGTGTTCAATATTCCCAAACTCTCCGATAAGGTTCCCTAAATGTTTGTGTTTACTTGTCAAAGAGCTCATGGTGGTGGAGGCAGGAGTTTACCTCACATGCTTATTACACTTGGCTCCAGAACAAAAGGCACCATTTCCTGTATCCCATGTTTTGCGGGGCTACTTCTGCTACTGAGTATTTTTAAAAC
>NW_011889103.1:8049-9075 GCF_000151845.1 Pteropus vampyrus | reverse complement strand
TGTACCCGTTCTCCATTGTTTCCTAACTTACTTACGTCAGTTCAGATAAAACCACAATAAAAAATACTGGCATTTCTCCTACTGCTTGCGACTCTAAAAGTAGAAACAAAAGGATGGTAACACTCTGAGCAAGCCAATGAAAGGCGCCATGAGCACACCTTCCCAGAGAACAAATACACATTCCTCTTGCGGCCACAGCAGGAGAATGGTGGTGGATTCCGTGGAACCCGGGAGGGAAGTAAGAAGAAGCCCAAGAAGCCTATTTGTGGATTCATGGCGGGGAGATGTGCCTGCTGATTCCAGATTGGGTTCTTCATTATAATTTATGCCTCTTGGCCTTTAGAGTTCTTCCCCACTGGGTTAAATAGGGTGGCCAGACTCGATTGGGGAACTTTACTGTTGAGAGATCCTCACGTGGTCCCATTGCGTCCCAAATCACTTGATAGTGTTCGCTGAGGTCCTTGTTTGAACCCCATGAGTGTATGATTAATTCAGCCCACTGCAGGGTTTAGAAAGGTATGAGGAGTTTGTAGACACTGGACTGTGATGAGGAAGGAATGAACAAGGAGGCGGCACACTGAGCACTAATGAAGTCACTGCCCGCTGTCCATCAGTCATAGCACAGGCTGCTCAGACCAAAAGTTGGCAGACAGTGGAGGTTGCAGCCTTATTTCAGGGAATTATCAAAGCACCAACACGAAAGGCCAGTATCCGTCTTCATGGACATTAAGTGCTCATGCAGGGTTTTTCAATGATAGAGAAGCTAGTTTTTGGTAAATCTGTCATGTAGCAGTAGATGTAGAATATTCTGCATTGCGTTGAGCATCGCCCAGACCAGTAGTGATTCAGGGTGGTCACCTGGTCATGGGGAAGGCTCAGTGTGAGACAGCTGACAGTGGACAAACGCTGGGGGAGGATGGCCACAAGCTGAGCCTTCCCTGGTCCTTATGAGGGTCTTTGCTCAGAAGAAACTGTTGTTTCTGGGGTCAGAGCCAGAAAAGTATAAGCGGAGTCTGCATTATAAAG
>NW_011889103.1:7506-7863 GCF_000151845.1 Pteropus vampyrus | reverse complement strand
TACTTGATGACATGAGGCAGTCAAGAGAAAGACAAATAGAGTATGATTCCAGTTAAGTAAGGTCCCTGGAGAAAGCAAATTCATTGTGAGAGAAAGTAGAGATGATCAAGGGATGAAATGGGGAGTGGTGGGGTGATTTTTTAATGCGATGAGAGCGTATGTGGGATAGGATGACACGTTTGGGTAGAGATAGTAGAGATGGTCCACATATAATGAATGTCACTGAAGCTACTGACCTATATACCCACAATAAATATACATATTAAGTATACTTCCTTAAAAAACAAAGTTAAAAGACAGTATTAAAGATGAAGACAGTAGCAGCACATATGAATGCATGTGCTGAGATGGTCTTGT
>NW_011889103.1:3585-4176 GCF_000151845.1 Pteropus vampyrus | reverse complement strand
TGAGCAACCCTAAGTGGCCCAGGCTGGAAGCTGGGCTGGGAGTCAGAAGGGCTTTTCTCTTTGTGCAGTGGTTTAGGGGCCCTGTTCTGCCCTGAGCTCCACCCCACATGGTGAATGGCTCTGATATGCATAATTGTTCTCTTTCCTCCAGGTTTCAACAAATTTCATCGTAGATGCTCCAGAAGAAAGAGTAGGGGAAATCATTTGGAAGGAAGAAGAAATAGAAGAACTGTGAATTTGCCTTGCCTGGGCTGCAAGGGTAAGGCACATAAGTGTGTTGTTCTCCATTGCTTCCTAACTTACTTAGTGGCAAATTCAGAGATTCCCACAAAAAGCTGTGGTTTCTGCTATTTCATTTGACACCCAAAATGGAGATAAAATGGTGGTAAAACTCAGGGGAGGCCCGTGAAGGACGCCCTGGGTACCTCTAGCTAGAGATGGCTACCCATTCCATTATAGCCCAGGAATTGCTAGCCTGCGTCCTGCAGCAGTGGCTTACACTGTGAGTATAGGGCTCTAGGTGTCTATAGGCCACCATGTTTATGACTTGAGGACGTGCTGGTCACTGTGTTTTCTGTGAAGAGAGCACCT
>NW_011889103.1:3094-3535 GCF_000151845.1 Pteropus vampyrus | reverse complement strand
AAGTGCTTTACACAATATCTCAGTCAAGTCTCATCTCATTCCCATGAGTTAATCATATTAAACCCATTATAAAGATGGAAAACTGAGGCTCAGAGAGTGTGCCACCATCACAAGCCACTTCCTCGAGCCCTGCACATAGCAGACATTGAACAAATGATGTTTTCTTTCTATCCCCCATATAAGTTGGTGGGACATAAGGCTTTGGGCAGGAGCACGGGGAGTCCTCTAGGAGGCCCAGCCACTGCAGGTGTAGGAACAAGGGTGTGCATCTGGTGGGGAGAATCTTCGTGCTGAGGCACCTGGGTGTCCCAGTGGCCGCTTTCAGAAGTGGCGGCACCCCGCTCCCGGGCAGTTTTTGCCTCGCTTGGCACCAGGCCACAGCCTGCTGCAGCGGCAGCCCCAGAGCTGAGCTACCTACAGCCTCTGCAGCCAGGGATGCAG
>NW_011889103.1:0-863 GCF_000151845.1 Pteropus vampyrus | reverse complement strand
TCAGGTGTTTCCGAGACTTATCTGAGTGATTACGTTGTAAGGTATACAAATGTCTAATCCTTATGTTGTCCACCTGAAACGAATATAATGTAGTATGCAACTATACTTGAAAATTTTAAACCATTTTTTTAAATAGTACGGTTTGACCACGGGCATGGAATTATGAGTGCTTAACCTAAAGGTTTGAGAACACCCATTTCAGCCTGAACTTTCTATGCAAAGTAAAGATATATCATGGAACTAGGGCCCCTGCTCTTTTGTTCTAGCGAAATTAGTCATGGAGTTCAAGATTGAGAAAAGGACATTAGTGGACATTGAATTCAACTTTCTCTTTTCCAGGTATAAAAATCGAGGCCACAGCTATGAGAAACATAGCTTTGTGCTCATAATTATGAAAGCTCTGATTCCTATTTCTTTCTCTTTACACCGTACCAGTCCGCAGTGACATCCTGATGCTAGTCCATCAGTTTGTTTATGGGGTATAACAATTGCACTCTTCTGACAGGTTAATGTGTGGTCTCAAAAAGGTTCACCTCGCATCACATGAAAGAAATATCAGATTAAGGCATCCATACATACATGACCACAGAGTTTATCACCTGCACTCCTTGAGACATTAGTCATGGAAAAAGCAAAACAGACTCAGAATGGACTAACTCCCAGAGTTGACATGGAGAGAGATATCTGTCTAGTGGGCCCTGAGCAGCCCGGGAGACATGAGGTCAGTGAACTATAAAGAAACAGACTGAAAGGACATAGTACATCTTCTTCTTCTTCCCCTTCACAATTTTCCAACAGGTCCTATGTTATCATACCAATTAGTAAAACATTTCATTATTAAACCAAAACACAGCTACGGAAAG
>NW_011889102.1:1938952-1942214 GCF_000151845.1 Pteropus vampyrus | reverse complement strand
GCAAAGTGAATCATACATTAGAAACATGATATAATGCCTTCTTGTGACAGTAATCTCTTCCTTACAATAGCTATTTTGCCCCTTCTGATTATTGGCAATTATTCTTACATCCAAAATGCATTAGTTTATAAGCAACAGTGGCTCCAACCATATATCATCTCACAGTGATACTAGTTTAATAGCCAATGGGCAAATTCCTTTCCACTCCCAGGGAATTGATGGTGATACATATTGCCTCTTTCTTCCAAACATTTTTCAAGTAAACATTTTGATACAGCCTAATAGTATCAAAGACAGAAATGGTTATGTTTACTATATAGGTAGTACTATTTCGAGAATAAACCATTTTCATAACATATTGGAGATGCCAAGGATAAAAATGTTTCCATTATAGCATATCACTCTAAATTCCAGATTGCATGGATAAAGAAATGAAACATCACAAGTGAAATTTAGATACCTACTTTTGCAGTCATCTTGGCCAAAAGCTCTTGTAAATCCATTATTCCTTGCACCAGGCTTAAGAAATCACTACAAGTTGGGCAAGCTCAATAAAGAAAATACAAAATAAATGTTGATACAGTGCTAATAAAAGAAAGAAATTTTTTAAACGCTAGCTGTTTGGCTATGTAGAAGGGATTTTGCTTTTCTGGTTAAGTATTGCTTTGAAATTGGTGTGAAATCACAGAGGATTTCAGGTCTAGATCTTTCCCTTTTATTAATAAACAAGAAAGAAACGGAAAAAAAAAAAGACTGTTAACTGAAAGGCAATATAACAATTTTAAAATAAAATTAAATCCTCATTTTTATTTAGAAGTGACTGAAAAAAATGCAAATTATCATAAAAGAGGAAAAAGTAAACTCACATCCAGGTCAAGCAATTTAAAGAATAGTTTTTTAAGTACATATAATTATATGAAAGATATCTTTCTCTACCAATCTACAGAATGCAAACTGCTAATGTAATCTTTTTCTTACCTTCACATTTTAATTCTACAAGTAACATATAAGCTTTTTAAAAATTCAAAGACACAGAAGTACGTATTATGGATAAGTTCTCTTCCACTCTCCTTACCACTATCTTTACCACCTCATCAGGCAACACTGTAAATAGTGTGTGCCATATCCTTCCTCGCCTGTTTCTCTGATATTCTCAAGTTATAGAATATTTAAAGTTCACAAATGCTTTAAGTTGCTACTTACTGCGATTCAAGTTCGGACATTGCGTTATGTATCCGTTCGGCATAAAGATGATTTTCCCATCTTGGATGATCCCCTTGATAACAGAAGAGAGAGGCAGCGATCAAGATTACAGTTACCAGTTCCAATGGCCCTGCCACGCGTTCTCTGCAGGGTGGGTTATTTTTAAACAGGACTGATACCCATTTTCAAAAGGTGAGATGGCATTAGTCCACACTGAAATACTCCACACCATCCCCTTCTAGAAATGTTGAAATGTGCATCCATCCTGAGAAAGCTACAATTAGTAACCACTGGTTGATGCAAATGACATCATAGTCCTATGGCGAGCCAGCCAGGAGGTAAGCCCCCTTTCAGGGGGATCTTTTCCTCTTCGTCTTGGGGGTTCTACTCTTATGGCATTATGTCTCTGTGTTGCTTTGATTTCACTTTTCCGGCTCTTTTCCACCATCTGGCTATGTTCCTCTGGGGACCTCAGGCTTAGCTTCTCCTTAATCTGTTTTTCCACTGCAATTCGCCCTGTACCATCTGCTCTACCTCTTATCTTGAGTATAGTTTCCCCCAGAAGAGGAACTCTCGCTGACCCTCTTTTCTGGACCATTCATTTCCAACATCTGGTTTTTGCCGACCTCAGTGGCCCTCAGAGACTTCCTCTTGCCCCCATTTTAAGGTATTCTCTGATCTGGTAAATCTTAGGACTCTCTTTAGGGTCGAAAGCAAGGCTGCGTTCTGCACCTTCCTTGACTGCCCTTGCCCTACGAACTTTGGTTAAGGTTATAACATTCCAGGGTGCAGTAGTAGAACAATGGTTTCTCAATTGGTAGTATACCAAAAGCCGAGGGGTAGACCCAGGGGTGCCCAGAGTTATCATAGGCCATAATTAATGGAAAAAGCCTGAGCCTAAGCCCATGCCAAAAGCTAAGTCTAAATTTGAGTCCAAGCATCAGAAAAGTAGCACCAGTGCTTATGCAAGGCTGGAGACATCCGGCATCCTAAATTAGGGACTTCACAGGGTGACGACCCAGAAGACCCTCCCCTGGACCTCACCACCACCTTGAGGGACACCTCATGGAGGGGCCTTGTCCTTCCTAGTGAAACTCTTCTTAGACTCTCCCTTCTATTTACAGACCACCATGGGAAATAAGCCGTCGACTCACCTCTCAGTTGTATCCTTAACCGTTGGGACAAGTTCAATCCCGATAACTTAAAAAGGAATCACCTTGTCTTTTATTGTAATGTAGCTTGGCCACAATATAAACTAGGAGGTCAAGAGCAATGGCCCCTAATGGAAGTCTTAATTATAATATCATCCTTCAACTAGACTTATTTTGAAAAAGGGAGGGCAAATGCTTGGAAGTTCCATATGTTCAGGCCTTTATAGCCCTCTACCAAGATCCATTTTTATGCCCAGACTACCAGAAGCCTCATGGCAAGGACAAATAAAAACCAGAGCCAGATATCATAGATGACTCATTACTTAATACCCAACCTGGCCCTCAGAGGGAAGCTCAGCCACCAGTGTATAATTCTCCTTCTCCAAAGGCTCTACCATGGGAGTCAGAAGCTATTCTTAGCCCTCCTCATACTCTAAGTAGTGCTCTATATACTGCACTTTCTTCTACCCTCCTGCCTCTGGCTGGGGTGGAAGGTACCATTAGGATGCAAGCACCTTTTTCCATCACTGATATTCAACAATGTGAAGAAAATTAGGAAGATATTCTAAGATCTAAACAAGTTTGCAGACGGATTTCAAACCCTGACTCTGGCCTTTGATCTTTCCTGAAAAGACATCCAATTTAGTTTAACCACCTGCTGTACAACCATTGAAAAGGACGGCATTCTAACGGGGCCTGTCAGGAGGCAGATAAGGCCTTTGATAGGAACCCCGGGGCAATGCCCCCAGGTCAGATGTAGTACCTTTAGCTGATCCTGATTAGAACTATAATACCCAAGAGAGAATGGCCAGATGTGCCAGATTTTTAGAGGTCCTCACTGGGGGAATGAAAAAAAGTATACAAAAGTCAGTGAACTATGAGAAGCTTAGGACCATTATTCGAGAAAG
>NW_011889102.1:1927109-1934862 GCF_000151845.1 Pteropus vampyrus | reverse complement strand
CCTTGACCAATTTTCTGAGGCTTTTAGAGAATACTAACACTGACTCAAAGTCTGAGGGCCAGACACCCCTGGCTATACATTTCACAACTCAGGCTGTGCCCAATATTCAAAAGGAAGCTCCAAAAGTTAGGGCCTGGACCCCAAACCCCGCAGGCCGCCTTGGTGCCAGAGGTCTTTAAGGTGTCCAATAAATAGGACTGGACAGTAAGGGAAGCAGAGTACAAAAAGGTGCACATTTTAGCTGTCATAACACAGGGACCCTGTTGAGGTGACCCTAGGCAATAAAAACCTTTCAAGCCTGGAGGGCCCTGCCCTTGGTTGGCCTTGACTGGCATCAACCAGACTGGGGCATAACTGACGCACAAGCCACAGGAAGGATAGGGTTATGCTTTCTTTAAAAGTTTCTGTTATAACGCCAGTGGAAACATGCATAAAATTTACTAGTTGCACTAAACAATGTTTTAACATCTCAGATAATATGACCTTGAACTGCAGCTCCACTACTTCTGTAAGCTATGCAATGTACACGTTAAATTACCTACTGAATAGTTTCTTATTTGTAGAAGGATTGTTTACTCTTATGTTCCCGCTAATAGTACTGTGGGACCTTGTTCCCTGTGAAGACTGTTTTATGTCTCAAAAGTTTCCAACTAGGCACTGCAGGGAACTAACTAACTCTTGACCTCAGTTGTACAAGTGACCTACACTTAGATTTAGTCCAGCTGAATATACTGCTTTATGTTTGCTTACTGTACCAGCTATGACATGCCCTGAATATAGAAGTCACCAGAATAGCCTGCTCCATGGCAAAAGCCTTAAATGCAACCTCTCAAGCCATCCATGCCATGGGAAAAGCATTAGGACAGGTCAGAGAAGCTATTCTGGAAAACAGGGCCACTATAGAATACCTGTTACTCAGACATAACCATGGAAGTGAAGAATTTTAAAAACTATGTTGTTTTAAGCCTCTCTGACAACTCACAATTAATTGAAGAAATGTTTAAACAAATTTATGATGTCATGTCCAATATTAAGCAGAAGACAGGAGATTTTGGTCTTAATCTCTCCTCCCTCACTTCCTGGCTACCCAGTCTCACTGCATTTAAAGAAGCATTTTGTTTATCTTTGTAGGAGTTATTTCTTTGTATTGCATCCTGCCTGGTAGTCAGTTGCCAGTTGGGTACCTAAGGCCAAACCAAAACCGAAGGGAAGAATTTTCTTAAAGTGACAAAGCAATCGACTTCATCTTAAGCTAGTCTCATAGATATGAGACCAATATTAAAAGAGGGGTGAAATGATACAGGTCATCATTTGCAAAATTCTTAATTTTTTTTTTTTTTTTTTTTTTTTAGTAAGCCTAGTTAAATCTTTTCTTTCCTCCTTTCTTAGGAGAAAGATCCTGTCCTTCAGACTTAATTACCTTGAAACTGGTGACTCAAGTCCTCTGGCTATTGATAAGGATCATTGAAACTCAGCATTTTCCTTGGCCCATTATAAGGCAGGAATGGCTTGAGGCCAAAACAAGGTCCTTAGAGTGCTAAAAGGGAGGAGACCTTTAACCCAAGTTTTTTTTTTCTCTTTTAAGAAATGTATTAACCAAGCCTATTTTCCTTTACTCGCTTAATAGGCAAATTAATGATAGAAACATAACTAGATATATGATTCAAAGAACAAGTTTGTATCTTTTTCCTTGTCTAGGGACAGAAGGGGCACTTCAGCAGGATACCCAAGACCCTGTTCTGACTGAGACAGATAGGGAAAGAGCTCCATGAAACCCCAATAAGCAGGGACTACGACCCTCCTCAGCAGGAAGCAGATTCAGAAGAGACCTCCCAACCCTCAACATCCATACTAACAAAAAGGGGGTTCATGGCTCTTGGAAAAAGGTTAGGCAAGAAAGTTAGATGAGGGGTTTCAGGTCCACCTACAAAGACACTGAAGTCATCCTATTCTAGAAAGGGTCCTCTCTAGTCCGCTCACAATTAAGCAAGCCAGGAGGCGTTTTTGGATGAAAAGTAACTCATAAAAGGAAACAAGCAGAAAATTGAGTACTAGTTTCAGCCAGTCACTCACACCTGCTCAATGAAGATCCCAACCTTCAACTCACCCAAGTCTCATTATACCATCATTATAATAGGATGCATATGCCCAGAAGTTCATTAATATCATTATAACCAATTGAATTCTGAGAACAAACACGTGCAGAAAGCAAATGATAAGTCACTGAGTCTTGTCAATGTTAGCTGTCAATCAAGAAAACCCAGTCCTCTAAGAAATGTAACCACCCACAGCAAATAAGGATAAAAACTCCAAAGACTCTGTTATTGTGTCCTTGAGCCCTTGAGACTCTGAGCCACCCTTCTCTTGCTCGGGCCACTTCCACATCTGGAAGTGTACTGTTGCTGTACTTTCCCTTTTAATAAAGCTATTCTTTTCTCCTGTATTTTGGTGTCTTGCTCAATTCTTTGTTCAAGACGTCAAGAGCGTGGACAACGTGCTGAGAGGGAAGCCCACTCTCTGGTAACAATAGCACTAAGGATCCAACAGTAAATATTCTTCAGCTATCAGACTAAAAAGTCATTGATGCGATAAAAATCATTAAATGTTCCTGATTTACATGATTTTTTTTTTTAAGTGGGATCAAAAAGAAAATAGAAGCATAGTAAACTAGTCATGGAAATAAAATTAGACATGGGGAAAATTCCCTAACAATCTTTGCTCTCAGCTAATTAAGTAACATGAGTCTTGGCTGGTGAATATCTTAAGGCTTGCTCAATATCTCATTGAGTAAAAGGTGGTCTTTAAATTCTGTAACTTAGTCTAGAAGTAGAGCGCTAATTCAAGAAACTCATCAGGGCTGCCACCTCCCAATAAAAATATTGACTTGGCATTTAGAGCTTTCAAGTTGAATTCCAAAATCCTGTTTTTAGGGGTTTTTTTTTTCCTGATTTGATAGAAGAGATATTACAGAACAGATGGAAAATGTAGAAGCTGATTTAGAATATTGAGCTTAATCTATAAATAAAATACAAGCTTAAGATAGTGTGCAAGTCTTTCAGAGGAAATAACATTTACGTGCTCATCTTCCAAACAGCAGAAGATAATCAGCAAATGCTGTCTTCTGCTTATTATTTCGAGATAAAATATTAATTGGAAATATTAATAGAAGTAACAGGATAACAAGACCTTTTCCTCAGAATTAGATACATTTACTAACCTTTTCCTCAGAATTAGATACATTTACTAACCTATTCCTCTTCAAGGATGTTGCAGTGTTTATGATTACCAGAGCAGATAGCCTCACCATGGGAAGGAAGTCCCTGACACTGCTCCCCAGTATGAATTCATAATCTCTTGCAGGGGACTTCCAGGGAGCAATTAATGGAGTGCAATCTAAGTGCATCAGCTTCTTCCTGGTATAAAGTTGCTCAGTTTTACAAAGTAAATTAACTCCTTTAAGAGGACAGGGTACCTTTCAAGCACATCCAGGAACTTTGAGAAAACCATAGGATTGGAACTCAGGGGACCTGGGTCCAAGTTTTGGATCTATCTCTGGCTAACTGGGTGAATTTAGACAAGAGTCAACCACCTTCTCCAAGCTTCAGTTGATTAACCTGCCAAAGAAAGTGCTGTATGCAGAAGCTAAATGTCCTACCAGCACTCAAGTGCTAGGTCAGCGAAACAGGTGTACAAACTGAATTTGTTACAATTTAGATCTCTGCGCATTTGCTATCTTTCCAGTTAAAAGAAAAAAAAAATGAATTAAAGACAGAAAGCTATAGATTTCCATCAAAGAATAGGCCATCACAGAACACTGAATATCACATTAGAAAATATCTGTCTTATCAGGCTGAATACAGATGAATTTAGAGTGACCAACTACCTGGGTTTTCCTAGGATTTAGGGCTTTCAGTGCTAAACTGAGAGACTCCCATGCGAAGAAATACAGTTGGTCACCTGAGGTGATACGGAAATGGTGAAAGCACATGTACCAGGTTAGAGTCGATCATCTACAACCCACTTGTCAGAAGATCCTAAATCATTCTTATTTTTATCAACTATGGAAAGAGCACTTAGAAACCTGGAGTACATCTGTCATCGTATTAATTACCTTTCCAAAAACAAATGGAAAATTCACCTGAAAAGGGTATTCCATCCATTCCTCCTATAGCAACACAATACAGTATAGGGCATTTCTGTTTTTTGTTGTTTTTTTTTTTTTTAAGTGACTACTGATTTTGTAACATTATAAATTACAAATTGCCTCTTTCATATCTTTCTTCTACATGCCTCCCTCCTCACTTGTCTTTCCACTTTTAATCTCTGGCACACACTTGTGTGTTACACAGATCATTACATAAAGGTCAGTGATGTCAACTTTGAACAAAAACAGAAATAAGGGCTGACAGCTTCTCAGTGTCCATTAATACAAAAACTCAAACACTTGGAATTTTTTCCGCAGAAAGGTCATGAGGCTCGGACCACATAATGGCATGAAAACGTGTTCTTGCCAAATGAGTCAAGCTGGGAATGAATGTTCATTTATATGAATGAATGTGATTCCATGCTGGATTAAAAGAAGGGTAGCAATATCTGTATAAATACCAACTGCGACATAAAGAGTGTGTATGTGTGTGTGTATGCATGTAAAGACATACAAGTGTATTTATTCCAGCACTTCCCCAGAACAAGAACCATCAGGTCTTGCATTGAATTGCCATATGGGCTATTTAGTGCCTGGACATTTATCAATAAGAAAAGCATTTGTTAAGCATGTAGTTTTCTTTAGAAAACCACAAAAAAAAAAAGGAGTTTTAAAAAGTATCAAACTGCAAAGTAGCTCAATCAACCTATTTCTCCCAGAAAAAATCATCTATGAGGATTTCTATAGATGAAACTTTGCCTTCAAATACTGCAACTTCTCCCAAAAAAGATGAAATAAGGGATCAAAAGATAGAATTTCTATTATTTCTTTTTACTTAACTTTAAATACATCTACACTTAACTGAAAAATGCAACTCTAGCTGGGCATATATTAGCTGACCTCATTAATCTCATTTTTTCAGACCTATGCTTTATTTCATATCATTCATTGTGGCAATGCTTCTCAAACGTTGAGTTTATGAATCACTTTGAATACGTGTTTAACATCCTGATTCCTGGGCCAACCCCCAGATTCTGTTTCAGTGGGATTGGAGTGGGCCCGGGAATCTACATTTTTAAAAGCTGTCCCAGACAATTTAATGAAAGGTCACTCTGAAAAACCCCGCTCTATTGCCAATCATGTGTTTCTTTTGGAGAAAGAGGGTTTACTCATTAAAAGTTCAGTGGTGAAAATAGCATCCGAAACCAACATATGAAGAGAGCAAAATCTCCCTGATTTGGAACTGAATGGCAACCAGCAGAAAATTATCAACACTATGAAAGCAAAAAGCATGTTTCATATCAGTATCCCCTGCAGGTCCAATTATAGTATATTTCACATAGTAGGCACAATAAATACCTAAGAAGCATCAAATTCCTGAAAACTATGAATTATACAATATTGAAAACAATTTTCAGAGCCATTAGAGTCTATGAAAATCATGTAGGATATTAGTTTTTAAACTAGAGGTTTAGAATTTTAGAGGCGGTTGAGAGAGGACAGTCATGCATATTTTGAAAAAACTTTCAAGGTGATTTTGATACACCTAGTGAGGACTACAGATCTAGGGCCTGATCTAGGACCAGATCACCTGGTCACCTGACCCACAAAACCTAGGGCTTTGATATTTTAGTAGCTTTCCTAAAGGATACCTTAATCCTAGGCCATAAACTACAGGCCTACTAACTCCAAAACCAGTGCTGGGCCACTATAACATGGTATAAGTAAAAATATGTCATTTGAGAAAGTCTCATAGTTACATGAGCAAACAAGATGTTGCTGCAATGAGGTCCTGTTATCAACATGAGGCCCTATCTTAAGTGCCTAAATCGTAGATACTATTTAATTGTCCATAACGAATTATTTACATTAGATGCTGACAGTTTGGTAAAACAGTTTTTCAGTGTTGGAGAACAGAAGTCTTTTTAGGTAACCTAATATCACCCCTGCGATCTTATTTACACTATTAATTTGCTAAACAATCTGTTTTCTCATTGTTCGTGCAATGCTAAACCTCAGCCAATCTGAGGAGCTAAATAAATTCCTAATTGCAGAGCCCAAATTAATAAACTTTTACTATTAGTACTGATGTAAGGGAGAAAACTGGATTTTTCCTCCTTTGATACATCCACCTGTTGCCACTATTTCCTGCACTCAGCTCACCAGGCACTGAAAAATAAATTTGCACCAGACAGGTTGTACATTATTGGATTTTTGTTTGGAGAACTAATGCCCATTATTTCCATTTTTCCAAGAACATTTCTCATTTCACAGGAAGAAATACAGAAAGATGCAATAAAAAAAAGATTAGAAAAAATTAGGCCATTATTACCCTCTTATGGAATAACTAAGATTAGGCAAACCCTTCTAAGACTCAGGGCTTTCTGATACAAATGAAAGCAGCTTTGCCTCCAAACAAATGCTAATTCTTTTTTAACGCTCTTATTTCCCTGCAGATCTCTGTTTACAATGAAGAAAAAGGTTCTATTTTTCTGCACGCTAAAACACAAACAAATTGCTTTGAAAGGGAAAAGGGGTGGGGAGAGTTTCTGTAGGGCATGTAAATATATGGATGAAGATATGTTCTGTTTATAATCTGGCAGAGACCCAAGCTTTGGCAACAGGCTAACAAAAAGTAAGACTGGGGAAACTCACAAGGAGGATTTTCAAAAATGCAGCAAATTATGTATTTCTGTCCCGAAGACAGTTAATAAAATATTCCAGTTTGCACAAAAGCCAAGAAAGACACTTGTCGACTTCCATTACGATCAATAAAAACTGTCAGCTCATTAGCATATCATTAGCTGTCCTGCTGTTTCCAAAGTCTTAATGCATAGAAACATTAATTCAAAATGTATAAGATTCCCCAGCTCAGAGGCTTTGACTTTCTACATGAAAAGAAAAATAAGAATGAGAGATGGGAGGAATCCAATATAGCTGATTTTTCTATGTGCCTATAAACATATGTTTACCATCTGTGGAATTATGGGAACCAGCTGAGGTAAAAAACAACAGCTGTGGCATAAAAAAAATTGTAATCAATTTTACTTCCCAGTGACAGCTCAGCTGTTAGGGAGATAGTGATGCCCAGGTAAGGGAAAGGTTTCAGATCGAAATTCACCCAACAGACAGAGAGAGACAGTGAGAGAGCTATGGCCTCTGTGAAAAGCTTTGGGATGTGAATTCTTCCTGAGATCTCAACTATTTGGAAACTGCCAGAAGACCCAAGCCACTGAAGCATCCTATAATGCACTGCCATTCACCTAGGCTTGTTCTTTATTTCTCTATCCTCTGAAGTAGTAACAGCATAATCAGCTTAGAATGCATCAAAGGGAAATTGAGCGGTAGTCAACCATCTTGATAATGAAAATCTATGACAATCAGAAGATTCAGATAAGCCTATCACTGCTGGCCAGCTATTTTCCCAAATGGATGCTGTTTTGCAGTGAAGAAATCCACAGCTTGTGTTCTGTATCTCGGATAGAAATTACCTAACGTTAGAGGCTTATGTGCCAGGCCCCATCTTCTGCTCTTTAATCAGCAGCACTTTTATTGCACTATGCATAAGGATCCACCAGGGCCCAGAAATTGGGTTTGACAAGTGAGGAG
>NW_011889102.1:1912903-1926584 GCF_000151845.1 Pteropus vampyrus | reverse complement strand
AATTTATTTATTTAAATTAGTTTCAAGCATACAGTACATTGGTTAGACATCTATTTAGTTCAGAAAACGATCCCCCCAATTGCTCTCTCCCTCCCCGGCCCTCCACTTAGCCATCATATTAATGCTAACTGCATTCCCTCTGCTGTGCTCCCCATCCCTGTGATGAACTATCAACTACTAATTTGTACTTCTTTAACCCTTCACTCCGTTTTCCCAGCCCCCTCAACCCATCTCCTCTCTGTCCGTCACCAAATTGTCCACTATATTTGTGAATCTGCTTTTGATTAGTTTGTTCTTTTTGATCTTTAGATTCTGCATATAACTCTTAATTTAAAACTCCCTAAAAAGCAGGAAAAGTGCCTATCATTTCTCTATAGTATAGTGTTAAGCATAGAGGGAGCAATAAATCCTAAGAAAAGGATGCATATTGAAAACTTAAAATTTGCCACGTGCTTTTAATGTATATTCTTATATAATCAGCAGGACTTTTATGAGAGATATCATTGCCACTCTACAGATAAGAAAACTGACTTAGAGCTGGTTTATTCATTCATTTTAAGAATACACTGTCTGCCAACCCTGTTTCTGTTACTATCGTAAGCACTTTACAAATAAAATAGGCACGGCTCTGACCTGAGTAAAGTTTCCAATCTAGAAAAAGTAAACAATAGTAAACAAGTAGACACCCACATAAATTATACTCAGTTACAGCTATATAACTTGCAGAGTCCCTTGTTCACAAATTACTATAACCTTGAAGATGGCAACAGCAGAACATTAAACCAGTCATGAGGCCTTTCTAAGCACAGCACTTTATTGAAATGCACAGATCAACTGCCCATGAACCCAACCCTGTCTATACATTCAAACTGTAATAAGAATGATGAAAGAAATGCAAAAGTTCCAGTAAGAAGTATGTGGCAGAATGAATGCAAACTGACTCCCCTTCCTATACACACATGCTTTGAACTTCATTCGTTTTTCTCTGTGCGTCTCACTCAGACAGGTTAACTTTAATTGCCTTATCTTCAAGTTCAATGATTTTCTTTGACATGCTAAAATTTACTAGTGAATTCTTATAGTGAATTTTTCCTTCCAGTTGTACTTCTTAGATGCAGGATAACTGTTTGGTTCATTTTTTACAATTTCTATCTCTATTGGTATTCTCATTTGTTCATACATACTTTTCCTGACTTCCTTTAGTTTTTTGTCCATGTTTTCCTTTAGTTCTTTGAACACACTTAAGACAGTTGTTTTAAAGTCTTTGTCTAGTAAGTCCAATATCTGGGCTTCCTCACAGATGGTTTCTGTCCATTTATTTTGTCCCTCTGAATAGTAATACCTTCCTTTTTTATTCATTTGCTTTGTGATCATTTTAATATGGCCATTTGAATATCACAGTGACTCTGGAAATGATTGTCTCCATTCTCCAGGATTTCTTGAGCTTGTGTTTTATTGTTGAATGCTGTAGTCATCTATTTATTTTATGACCTTCCCAATTATTTTTTGCAGAGACTGTATTCCTTATTATGTCAAATCACTGATATCTCTGTTCCTTAGATTATATTCAGATGGTATTTAGACAGATTTACTTGAAAGTAAAGAGTGGAGAGGGACAGAGAGTGATGAGAGCAGTGTGGCGGGGAGGGAAGGAGAGGAAGAGAGAGAACAGGGAAGGAGGAAGAGGGAGACGTGGAGACATTAATATATAGATGTATGCTGGAACCTTCCTTCGACACTTAGCCATGCCTGCACTTAACCATAGAAATCATATCAAAGTGAAAGCCTAGATCTTTCTCATGTCTTTTCTGAATATGCATCTTGCTCTGGGCATGCACATGGCTTTCTATTACATGGGTGATTTTGAATGCCCTAATTGCCCAATGAATCTTCTCCCCAGCTTTTCCTCCTTGCTTTAGGTGGGCTACTGTGTGTGTGTACTCTAATCTTTTGCCCCTGGTAGCTGCAGAATATTTGTTAGTTTTGTAATATGTTCATGCAATACATGCACTTTTCTAGCCTGAGGAAGTTCTGAGTTAAGCAAAACAGAAATGAGTGCCTTCCATCAGTCCTTCAGGCAGTCCCAGACAAAACAGACATGCAAAACAATTTGTAACTACGGTTTGCTCTGCTCCCTTTAGAACCAGGGACCTTTGTCCCACACGGGAAACATGAACTGACATCTTCAAGGCTGCCCTTGAGCTGTGATTGGTGTGGAGCAAGGGCAAGTAAAAATGCCACAAAGCTTTCCTATTTTGATGTTGCCTTTTTCTTTATTAAAAATTCAATTAGTTGGTATAAACTTTTGAATGTTTTCCAAAAATTTGCTAAAACTGGTTCTGATCATTTTTGTTTTGTTTTGTTTTGTTTTTGATGTTTCTGTGAATAAAACAAGAGACAGAAGCTCAGACCTGCCTGCTCTACCATTTTGCTAAAATCCAACTACCTATATCTTAACAAGCCCTTCAGGAGATGATAATGCACTATAAAGTTGGAGAGCCAATAATCTAAACAGTCACTAAAGCAGAAGCCAATTATTGACCACATCTCATATTGTGTGGGATTGTTCTAGAGACCAAGGCAAAATTCTAATCTAGACCATCAACACATGTTACCTATGTCAGTGAACTCAAATTTGAGCCTGCAAAAACCTACTAGACCAAAATCAATGAGAAAGTCTTTTAAAAATATACAAATTTCTAAACCCTACAGTGTAGATTCTCAACATTAATCAAGATGGGCACGGGAATTGGAATTTTAAAGTCTTGCCCTGTGATTTTGATTTCTTTCCAGAGCTGGGAACTAGTTGCTGCCTTTCATTACAGACCCAAAGCCCCTAAAAAGTGTAACTTCACCAGGAATAACTAGCTAAAAAACAAGAAACAGCATTAAATGTGAGTCAGCTTGGAACTGAGACATACAAATTTCTATTGAGTCTTAGAAATATGGAAGAATCAGATATATAAATACATATATATGTGTACATGTGTGTTTATATATATACATATACATATACATAGATATATGCACACATATATATGATTTATCATCGTGAAAAATTATGACATACTTTTTTATTTTGAATATTTATGGTGTATAAAAGGGTTGAAAGCAAAGAACTGTAAATGCACCACCCAGCTGAAGAAATACAATATTATCATTATAATTGAAGCATTCTGGATACCCACCCCTAATAAATTTCCATTCCTTCCTCTCAGAAGTAAACTATTCTAAATTTATGCTAATCATTCCCATTCATTTATCTTTTTACATATGTGGGTATATAAATAAACAATATATTGGATTGTTTTGCATTTATAAACGAATTATTTGATGCCATAATTTTCCCGATACTTGCTTTTTCACTCAATATTAGGTTAGCAATTCAATTTTTATTTAATTTCAATGATTTCAGTATTTATTTGTATAATTCTATTATAATTTTATTAAATACTATCCTATTGACAATTTTTTTCAAGTTTTTAAAATTATAAAAAATAATATATGCTCCTGTAATAATGATTGTACATATCTCCTTGGGTACATGACCAAGAGTTTCTTCAATGAGTATAGAAGCTGGATTCCTGTGTCATAAGGTATGCACATTTTCAGTTTTATACAGAAACTCCCAAATTGCTCTCCTTAGTAGTTCTACCAATTCAAGTTCCACCACAATGGCTCAGCTGCCTCCCCCACACTTAACACTGTCAAATTTATTTTTTTTCATTTTTACCAGACTAATGAGTAAGAAATAGTATTTCATATGGTTTAATTTGCATTCCTAAGATAACTATTGAAACTGAATTGCTTTCAATTCATTGGTTATTCATGTTTCCGCATTAGAGAACTTACCTTTCATATCTTTTGTCTGATTTTTTATTGAATAATGAGAATCTTCCTTATTGATTTGTAGCATTTTAATTGGATATTATTTCTTTTCTAATTGATTTTCTTACCAAGATATTCTCTGATGAACAGATGTTTTATTTTATACACTCGACTTATATTTTCTTTAATAATTTTACAGTTTTTAATCTTGCTTAAGAAATTCTCCACTCTGAGATCATGAAGCTATGCTCCCATGTTGTCTTCTAAAACTTCCAAATTTTGCCTTCACATTTAGGTATTTAATTTAATTGTAATCAATTTTTTTGTATGGTATCCAAATATGTATTTTAAACTTTTGTTGACACAATGTATAAGAATCAATTATATCAATTAACATAGCATATATAAAATATTTAAATAACTGTTTTTCCTAACCATTTACTGATGAACACAGTCTTTTTCCATTGATCAAGAATGTTACTTTAGTTATGTATCAAGTTTCTAAGTTTTCACATGTAATGTAAAAGTTTCCTTCTGGTCTCTGCATTCTCTTGGTTCATGTGCCAATCCTTGTACTGATTATCACACTCTCTCTATTGATTGCTATAACCATATAAGTTATATCTTATTATAGTAAGTTATATCTGAAATAGAAAGTCCCTCCTTTTCTTCTTCAGAAATGTCTTCATTATTCTAAAGTCTCCCACGTGAATTTTAGAATCAGCCTATAGGTTCCATCAGAAAAAAAATCCTGTTGAGAATTTATTACAAGTTCAATGAATCCAGAGATCAATTTCGGAAGAACTGACATTGTTAATTTTAAGCCTTCTTCTCCAAAAATATGGTATACATTCCCCATTTCAATCTTCTTTAATAATTTTAATATGATTTTATAATTTGCTCCATAATGGTCATGTATATATTTCAATTTGTCCTTAAGTACTTTATGCATTTTTGATATTATAAATGAAATATTCTATTTAGCTGCATTTTTGTTGCTGTTGCTGCTGCAACTTTTCTTCACCAATGTAATTAATTTTGTCTTTGGTTTTTATATCCAGCACTCTTTCTGAACAATCTTGGTAATTCTAATAATTTGTGAATCCTATTTTTTATGTGGACAATTACATAATTTGGAAATAATTACATTTTTCTTTTTTAAAATCCTTTAAGTCTTTATTACTTGTATTTATATTTACTGTGGGTGCTGGAAGAACTTATAGTATAATGTTGAAAAGAAACAATGGTTATAAGGATTCTCATATGATTTCTGATTTTAACAGGAATTCTCTTAATATTTAAGCTACAAGCATGATGTTTTTATGTATGTTTAATTTATGCACTCTATCAGTTTAAGGAAGTTCCCTTCTATTTCTATTTTACTAAGAATATTTTACCATGAGTCAGTATTGACAACCATAGGAATTTTTTCTCTTTTTAATGTGGTGAATTATATTAAGTTTATTGATGATAAAAACAGATTTGCATTGTTGAAATAACCACCTTGGTCTCTTTCTCTCTCTCTCTCTCTCTCTCTCTCTCTCTCTCTCTCTCTCTCTCACACTCACACACACACACACACACACACACACACACACATCTGGATACCATTCAGTTTGCTAATTCTTTTTAGAATTTTTAATCTATTCTAACTTGTATTCAAAAATATATTGGCTTGTACACTTCCTTTATTATACAGTCCTTGTCTGGTTGGGAATCAAGGTCATATTATCTTCATGAATGGGATGGGTAGTATACTCATTTATTCTTTTCTCTGATAGAGTTTATCTAAGATTGGAATTGTTTCCTTGGATATGATAGAACCACCTGTAAAAATGTCTCAACATAGTGGTTATTTGGTGAAGAGACAGGGTAGATTGGAAAAATGGTCACAGTTGTTTGCTTCCTTTTTGACTGCTGCCCTGTGGAATGGGAATTTGTAGCATATCTTATAAAAAGGTCAAGTCTCTATTTCCCGTATTCCTAAATCTGGCCTTATACCATGATTTGGCCAATATTATGCAGCAAAAACAAAGTGCAAATTTCAAGTCTAGGCTTCAAAAAGCTGTGCACACTTCTGCTCCAGCTCTGGAAACCCTGTTCAGCCACCATATAAACAAGCTTGAGCTAGACAGCTAGAAAATGAGAGATCACGTGAAGCCAAGATGAGCTGTCCCAGCTAAGGCCAGTCCCCAGAAAATCTAGCAGCTAACCACAGAAACATGAGTGAACCCACTGAGAATACAAAGAACATTCAGTTAAGCCCACCCCAAATTGACAACTCACAAAATTGTGAGCTAAATGGTCACTCTTTCAACCATTAACTTTTGAGTTCATTTGCTATATATCTATCTATCTATCTATCTCAAAAGCTCACTAATCCAATAGATTTTAATGAATTTATCATACTTTATTGATTTTTCATTTTTTAAGTCCATTTTGATAATTTATGTATTTTTAGGAAATTTTCCCACTTTAATCTTCCATTTTAATAGAATAAAATTGTTAATGATTACTATCGTTTTTAATTTTGCAGTATTGTTTTTTTAATTCCTACTTTTTTTATGACCACTCATTTTTTTCTCACTTAAACTTCCAGATTTCTTTCTTCAAATGACCAAATTTCGGCTTTCTTGATCTTTACTACTGTATCCTACTCATTATAAATTTCTGTACTTATATGCTTATGTTTCCATGCCTTTTACTTTCTTTGGACTTATTCCGATTTTCATTTTCTAACATCTTAAGTTGGATATTTTATCATTAAATTTCTGCTTTTTCTGTCTTTGTAGGATATAAATACTTTGAGTAGCTTCTTCTATAGCAAGCCCTTTTACTCTTAGTCACGTACATTGGGGGAAAAGTTCCAGACTTTAACATATTCCAATAAGTCAACCTTTTTATTTGTGGTTACTACTTTTATATCTTATTTGAGAAATATTTTTCCTACATCAAGATTATAAAGATATTTTTCTATGCTATCTTTTTAAGCTTTCCTTGTTTACCTTTCAGATTTAGATCTATAATCCCCTGGAATTGACTTGCATGTAGCGTGAAAGAGAAGTCAAGATTAGCTATTTCCCCATAGGGATATGCAGTTGACGCAGCACCCTGTAGGGAGACCACCCTTCCTTAGTACACGGTAACACTGTACTGCATATTTGCGGCTTATATTTTAGGTGTGTGCATCTTTAGAATTGTTTATCATTATGTGGTAAACTTCTTGGTCTTTATGTCTGATATTGCCTGAGTTTCTACAGCTTTCCCATGTTTTGTTTGGCCTATTTCTTTTTCCCACTTCACTATCGACATTTATGAATCCCATTCCACTAATATGTCTAGGTATAACTATCTTTCCATTTATCTTGATTTGTGTAACAGACTATTAAAATGGTCAAAAATCCTTCCCCTCCTTGCATCCATGTTCTTGTAATGCAATATTGCAAAATAGTCCTTCAGGAGATGGAGTCTATTTCTTTACCCCTTGACTCTGCATTTGGTCAGATGACTTGCCTTAGGTAGGTAGTATATTATTAGCATATGTGATCAAGCAAACAGAGCCTTGAAAGGCCTTAGTGCACTAAGGCTTCCTCTCTTCTTATACTTGAAATCTCAAGACTGCCACGTGCATAAACCTGAGCTAGACAGCTAGAGAATGAGAGACCGTATGGAAGAGAACTGAGGCACACCAGTCAATAGCCAGCCTACTACCAAAGATGTAATGAGGCCATCGTAGATCATCCTGCCACCTGCTGACCTGTCGATTTACCACAGAAACATTAGAAAGCCGAGAAGAATTCAGTGTAGCCAGGACCAGGAAAATCATCCAATCAACTCAAAGAATTTTGAGCTTTATAAAATGGCTATTGCATAAGCGTCTAAGTTTTCTAAGTGACTTGTTAGACAGTAATACCTAATATACACTTTGATTTCATTGTGTTTCTGTAACGAGAATTGATGTCTTTTATCAGTTTTAGAAAATTCTTAGCCATCATAATTATCCTGGCACCTACAACTTCTTTCTCCTATTCCTTCTGGAATTTTTCAAATATATATATGTGTGTATACATGTAAAATATATGTTTATATATGTATCTTCTCCATCTTTTAACCTCCCCTATTTTCCTCTCTATATCTCTGCACTACAATTAAGGTAATCACTTTGACGATATTTTCTATTTCACAAACGCTCTCCCCATCTGTGTCTAATCTACTGTTTAGCAGTTTCACTGAATTCATTTTCACTTCGATGAAATTTTCAGTTCCAGAAGTTCTTCTTGATTCACATCTCCCTGGTCATATTTACTGTCTCCAGTAATCACACATTTTTTAATTAGTTATTTTATTTTTTAAACATTCTAAACAAATGGACTTTTAAAATTCTTTACCTTCTAATTCCAATTTCTGCAGCCCTTTCATGGCTAATTGAAAACAATTGTTGTTTCTTTCCACTCTCACTCATTATGGCTTAAAAACTCATACTTGCATGAACTTAATTTGTGGGAATCTTGTGAGGTCTATGTTGCAGATGATAATTTGTTTTTCCTTCATCAGGAATCCCAAGGTACTCAACCCAGAACCACTTTAAGATAGTTGCTTAAGCTTCATGGATAAAGTAAATCCAAAGCCTGTATGTCAGGGCTATTCTCATCAGAAATTCTCATCAGAAAACTAGTATTTTTCTCCCATGTGGAGATGAGGTGAAGAAAGACTAATTTATTGGATTGCCTCCCATGCTAAATAGTAAGTGATTTCTGCCCATTCTTTCACTAGAGATGAAAAGTTTTCTGGGCCGTGCCTTTATTTCAGGAGTTTCTGCCCAACTGCCAATCTTTCATGGCATCTAAGCCATTTCTCCCATCCCACAGAGACTGTTAAAATGTAAGACTTGAACTGGGACTCTCATACATTGCTAGTGGAAATGCAAAACAGTACGGCCACTGTGGAAAATATGTTGGCTTTTCTTATAAAGTTAAACAAACATACATTTACTATATGGCCCAGCAGTCCTATTCCTACATATTTACACAAATGAAATAAAAACTTTTGTTCATATAAAAGCATGCAAATGGTTTTAGTAGTTTCATTCATAAATGCCCAAACTCAAATCGACCTAAATGTCCATAAACTGGGGAGTAAATAAACAGTGGTACAGCTATGCAATAGAACTGGAATACTACTCAACAATACAGAAGAAGAAAACCCTGATATATACGATAACTTGGGTAAATCTCAAAATACATTCATATATACATGCATAAATTATTCCATTTATGTAACATTCTTGGAATGGCAAAAACTATAAGGCTAGACAACAGATCAGTGGTTGTGGTTTAGGATGAGGAAGAGTTGAATAAAAAACAGCAGAGAAGAATATTTGGAGGTTATGGAATGGTCTTTTGTCTTAATTATGATAGTGTTTACATGACTGTATACATTTTCCAAAACTCACAGAACCGTACATTTAAAGGGGTAAATTTTTTCTATGTAAATTATACCTTTATTTAAAAAAAAAGAAAGAAAGAATAGTCCAGGACCAGATGATTTTACTAATGACTTCTACCTAACATTTAAAGAATATAGAAAATCCTTCTCAAACTCTTTCAAAAAATTAAAGAGGGAACACTCTCAAACTCATGTTACAAATATGATGTTTTTATGCATTATCCTGATCCAAAAAACAGATAAGAACACTACAAGAAAATTGCAGGGCAATAATCCTGATAAATATAGATTCAAACAATCTTAAATAAAATACCAGCAAACTTAATTCAAAAGCACATTAAAGGATCGTATACCATGATTAAGGGAGATTCATCTCTGGTATTCAAGAATGGTTCAACACATGCAACTCAATAAATGTGACCAAACCACATTAATAGAATGAAAGATAAAAATCGTATGATCTCAAGAGATGCATAAATAGCATCTGACAAAACCCAATATTCTTTCATAATAATAAAAAGGTCAATAAATTCAGCATAGAAGGAATATACTTCAACATAATAAAGGCCATATATGACAAGCCCACATAACATGATACTCAGCGGTGAAAAGTTGAAAGCCTTTCCTTTTTTTTCAAAGAAAAAAATAGAAAACAAAAATCCAAGAATTTGTATGGAACCAAAAAAGACCCCAAATAGACAAAGTAATCCTGAGAGATAAGAACTAAGCTGGAGGCATTATACTTCTGAATTTCAAACTATACTACAAAGCTATACTAATCAAAACAATATGATACTGGTACAAAAACAGATATACAAACTAATGTAACAGAATCAAGAATCCTCACAAAAAAATACCTTGTGTATATGGTCACCTAATATTTGACAAGGGAGTCATGACATTCAGTGATAAAAGGACAGTCTCACCAATAAACAGTGCTGGGAAAAATGGATATTCACATGTGAAATAAAATTAGTCCCTTATTTTACAACACTCACAAAAAATTAATTTAAAATGGATTTAAAAAACAAAATGCTGGAAACCATACTAGAAGAAAACAGGGGAACGAGCACCTTGAATTGATCTTGGCAACAGTTTTTCAGATATGACAATAAAAAGCACAAGCAATAAAAGCAAAAGTTAGTAAGACTACATAAAAATAAAAAGCAAAAGAATCAACAAAATGAAATCGCAACCTATTGAATAAAAGAAAATATTTGCAAATCATATCTCATAAGAGATTAATATCAAAAAATATATAAAGAACTCATACAACTCAAAAGCAAAAAAAAAAGTTTGATTTAAAAATGAGCAGAGGATCTAAATTGACATTTTTCCAAAGAAGCCATGCAAATAGCCAATAGGCACATGAAAAGGAGCTCAACATCATTAATGGTCAAGGAAATGCAAATGGAAACCACAATGTGATATTCATGGACACAGACAGTGGATTAGTAGTTACCAGAGGGAAAGAGGGGGCAGGGAAGTAGATGGGGTAATGGGAGTCAAATATTTGGTGGCAGAAGGAAATTTAACTTTGAGTCGTGAACACACAATGCAATATACACATGACATATTACTGAATTGTACACTTGAAACCTATTTGATTGTATTAACCAATTCACTCCAATAATTTTAATTAAAAAAAAAATTTCAACACATTTTTGTTTTATCTAATATTTATAGGCATTTTGAAACAGGAGGATTTTTAAAATATCCAGTCTACCATATTGCCAGAAGCAAAACTCTGCCAGCCTACTGAAGAACAAGACTACCTTAAAATTTCATGTTTTTAACTTCTTCAGTTCATTTTATCACTGCATCCTCATGTTTCTATGAAGTACAATAATGCAGTTACTATTATCCTCTTTAGAGACAAGAAAACCAAAGCTTATAGACATTGAGATTTGTTTCCTATTGTGTATCTAGACATTCACACCAAACTGATTTAACGTATATTCTGAGAATGGAAGCCAATTTAAAGATTACCTTAAGTCTCCCAGAATTAGGTTAATGGGAAATATTTTTAGGATCATTTACATTCTGCATCCATCATCCATACCTAGCATCAGAGTGAACTGTGTGACCCTGCGCAAGTCACTTAACTCTCTGCCTAGCAGAGTTTCGAAGCACCTACTTCATAAAATTATGAACATTAAAAGATTTAACTCACATCAAGCACATAAAAAAGCATGTGGCAAAAGTAGAAAGTAGTCCTTACTTTGAATAAGCCATGCTTTTGGTTGCGCTGACCAAGCCATAAATTGCTTCCTGGGGGAAGGTTTGTTTCAGGAGGGTCTATCACACGTTCATAAATCCTGTAGAGGCAAAGAACACAGTTACTAATAGAGAGGATCAAAGCAGAACCAAAAGGTATACACGTTGTTCAAAGTACTCATGGTAATAGCTGCTGCTATAGAGATGGAGCCAATTATGTGGCATGTTTTAAATGACAGGTAGGTAACATGAATGTAGAGATCTGTTTCTTGACAACACTTGTTTCACAACCTCAGGAGTTCTCTGAGTGAAATTCGAAACTGGCCCCCATACACAGAGGGTTAACCAAGTAAGAATAGTAGAGTTGGGATGAGAATCCCCAGTTGTCTAGCTCAAGGCCCATCCACTCCCTTTATCCAGCTTGATAAAAGGATAAAGGGTTTATTTAGCTGCTACTCATTTCTATTATAACCCGCTATACTCCTCTAAACAAGTGAGTAGCAGCTGCCCAGATGATAATATGCTTACTCTACAAAATCAAGTTACTAACATCATCATCCAATCAACAAATATTTATGAGCACTTTTTATTCTCTGAGCTCAACACAAGGAAACAGGAGATAGAGAAGAAAAAAAAAGTCCTGCCCACCGGAGCAAAAGATAAATGAATAAAATCTTCATATATCTTCATATACAATATGACATATGAAGACATATAACTAATACAGAGAAGACAAGAGCCCCAGGATCTTCGAAGATACCTACTGAACAATTGAATTATCTCAACTACTCTGCCCTACCAAGCCTAAGTTAGTCACAAAGAGTCCCCGTACCCAGTTACCAGCTGATCAAAGGCTTCCACCTGGCCCCTGACAAGTACTTCCCAGAACTTGAGTGCTGAGAAGAGGATGGACATGCTGGCCTAAGAACTGAACTTGCCCTTAGATGCTCAAAAGATTCTGAGTGGGGTGAGATAGAGTGATCATACATGAATTTCAGTTTCTCGTGACGGCCCTGTCCATTCCTTGCATTTCTCAGCCCTTGCTCAGAACAGCTGCAGGAGGAGTCACCTCCAGGTAGGTCCAGAGATTCTAACAACTAATCAGTCCTCCTCAGGAAAATGAAGCTGACTGCTTCCTGCCAGAGGGTAACGTATTCCTTTGGTGGCTCTCAGAAGGAAAGTGTGGAAGAACTGGAGAGATTGTCCAGTTTTGTCAAGGCCACTGTGAGACTCTTGCAGTTGGTAGCTGACAGCCACCACCTTATATCCTAGCTGCATTGCCCATTACTCCCGTTCCCCACTGGAAACATGCTGTTTCCTAATAATACATGCAAACTATTTAACTGGCAGAGATCTAAATATATCAGGCCCTTCTCCACTAATTATCTTTCCATTATAAATGGAGGCTCAAGACATAAGCAAAGAAAAATAAGTTTCCTTTAAAAAGACAGGCTGTGTTTCCTCCACAGTAATTTAACCTGCTTTGTCTGTTAGAATCAAACATTTTAAATGAAACAGTCAAAAATGCTATAACACAAGAACCTACTATATACTTCCTAATAAACGTTTTTCTCAATATTAGTGAAAAACTAGAAACAAGACAAATTTACAACATGAGAGAAATGCATAAGTTATAGTAGATCAGCTTGATAGAATTTACTATAGTCATTAAGAGTGATAAATATGCAGGTTGTGAAATATGGGAAAGCATACAAAATAATTTTCACTGGAGGAAAGTAGAATGCACAATTATTTATGCACTATGGAGATAACGATGCAAAAATTATGTTCAATGCTGGGGAATTTCAGAGGAGTCCAGAGAGAAACAGAAATCACTATACCTAGGTGAAGAGGCAGAAGCGTAATTTTCTATATGGCCGTTTTACCAATGAATTGAAAATGTTGTCAAATTATTTATCTTAATCTTCATTTTAAAACATTTGTATCTGTCAGAGTGAGAGATTCCAATTCGAACCCTTTTAGGTTTTCAATATGCTAAAAAGTGAGCTCCAATGAGCAGAGTAGGCCCTTCATCAATGTTTATTAAGTGCATGAATAAAAGAAAGAACAGTGAAAAAGATCAACTTCCTATCCCGCCGTATCTTTCACAAGTATAGTAACTCCTTGTGACTCAGAAATAGTTGAGGAAGCAAACATCCGAGGCCCACGAGCAGCTAAAGCAAGGCAGTGA